>NC_142603.1:35296734-35619569 GCF_041222555.1 Hakea prostrata
CATTGAACAACATCATATTCATCTTATGAAAGATGCAAAACCTTATAGAGAACCTCAACGTATGATGAGAATTTTCTTTAACATTGTGAATGTTTTTCTTGAGATCTTTAGAGATGATTTTTCGATTCACGGTTTTTCTTATTTGGAGTGCCTTCCCCATCATACATTGATATTGAAGATAAGACTAAAGCTTCCCATGATAAGCACATCTTGACTGAAAGGTATACCCCTCATTTGTCTTCCTTGTTTAGCATGCGTGCATTGAGGACATTGCATTACTTAAGTGTGGGGGGGGGGGGGGTATAGCTTCGTTGTAGATTTTAATTTTGACTTTTGGTTACTATACATAAAAGGCCCTTAACTTAAGGCGTTGGACCATCTATGAGTTTTGTGGGTCCTTGTTTCTTTGGCTAGAAGTTGAGATCAATTTGGTGTATGGCATATGACAAAGGGAAAAAAAAAAAAAAAAAAAAAGAAAGAAAAAGAAGAAGAAGAAGAAGAGTAAAAAGTAAAAGTTGAATTCCTTGGAACTAGACAGGGCACTCCGACTCAGGAATCGAGGTGACTTGATCGAAACTCTTAGGAAGGAGATTATTGAAAAGAACTCTCGCATCACTGTCTATGTGGGCATATGCAAAGCAAAGCTACAAAGTAACTTTGGTTTCTAGTGTTTGCTCCACCATGTCATTCAAGCCAACCGTAGTGGAGTAAAGTAGAGTTCACTACTCAAAAGAAAAAAGAGAGATAAATACAAGTGTCATCAATGCTTTGGTAAAATTGTTTGGTCAAAAATACTTCAAAACCTTAGTCCTTGGTCCCCTTACTTTATGAGTGGTTTTGCTTAAAGGAGAGTTGTACTTGAAAGATATAAGGTGAGTCTTTGATTGAGATATATGCTTTGTCTCAAGAATCAATATGGGGTAATAAAGTTCAAGTGTGGGGGATCTTAAATCAATGGTGAGAAAAATTGTGATAGCTATTGATCCTGTATGATTACTTACCAATTGTTAGAGTTGGAATTTGCAATGTTTTATTTTGAGCTAAAATTGGAATTTTGGATGTACATTCACTGCAAACATCCACGAGACAAAACTCGTCCTCTAGGGGTAACCTAGTGGTTTAAAGGCCTGTTGCACATGCCAAGTGTAACCGTGATTCCTACGAAAGTGAGTTAGGATTTATTTTGTTGCACTAGTTTCTTACCTGCATTTTTATTTTTCTTTAATTTTTGCTTGAGGACAAGCTTAGTCTAAGTGTGGGGGAATCTGATGAGCACATTTATGTGTGAAATCTTAGGGCATAAAGCATGCATTTTATACACTTAGAGTGGAGTTACCTTGGGTTTTATGTTGTTTTGCAGATTTTAGGACTTTTCAAGATTTAAGCAAATATTTGGAGTTTTGGGCTTGAATCATTCAATTTTACACGTCAAGAAGTCTATTCAAATTCTCAAATGCAAAAATGGGCCTGATCTGGAGCATAATGGGCTAGAGATGTGTGATTATGGGCCAACTCCGAAATATTGAAGAGATAAAGAAGGCAAATTTGATCTACAGCTGAGATTATAAATTATCAATCAAATCTACAGAGATATTATTGAGAGAGTCCACATGGAGAAAAGAGTCATTGCATACTTAAATATCTTATTTTCTATTTGGGATTTGATTAAAGAAAGAAAAAGAAGAAAAAGAATTATATTCAGATAAGGATGAAGCAAAAATTCTGTTTTTGAATGTCTCTGTCCAGTTTCGATCAAGCCCTTCATCCAATGGTCATCCGATGTCCAATCGTGCTGATTTTTGGAGGAGAGCTTCACGACTACTTAAACCTCAAATCCAATGGTGGAATTATGCATCTTATCTCTCTAAGTTGGTGCGATTAGTACGTCAAAACCCTAATTGGCTGAGTCAGATAGGAACCCTGAGTTTTATTCAAATTCAGCCGTGCCTCATATCTCATGTAAACTCTATAAAAGGAGAGCATAATCCATCCAAGGTTAGTAGAAGCATTCTTTCTTCTCTCTTCGGTTTATTTAGGTTTTCTCTAGTTTTCATTGTTTGCATTTGTGAGATTTAAATTTCTAGAATGAATGTTTAGGCTTAATTTGTCAATGTAATGCAATTCAAGTTCAAGTTGAAGTTTTTAGATTCGTTTTTCTCTGGGTCTAGCAATTACAGATTTAGATCATTCTAGATCTAGATCTGGTTGTTAGGGTTGGTTGAGATTCGAATCATTTATTCAATTCGAAAGTAAGTAACATTCTTTATTAATCTTCTCTCCTCCTTGCATTCCCGCTTCTATCTACCCCTCCATATTCTTAATTTAAGATTTACTTTCAGCATTTATTTATTGTTCTCCCTTCCCCTGGATCCTTGATCAGAGATGCCTACAGTCGTGCCTCTCTTTGGTTAAGGTTTCCATTTTACTTTCTGCAATTTACTTTCTGTTATTTACTTTCTGCGATTTACTTTCAACATTTATTTATTATTCTCCCTTCCCCTAGATCCTTGATTAGAGATGCCTACAGTCGTGCCTCTCTTTGGTTAAGGCTTCCTTTTCCTTTTATTGCTTTGTTATTTACTTTCCTTTATTTACTTTCTGCATTGTTTTTTTTCTTTAATATCCGTTCCCCCGATTGGTGGACTGTAAGCTACGGCAAATGGTCCACGGTCAAAGTCATTATTATTATACTCTCCTTCCCTCGATCCAGAGCTGACACTCGGATCACTTCCCTTTTCCTTTTATTTTTATTGTTTGCACTTTTTTTCCTGTCTTTTATTTATGCATTGATTGTGTTTAATTTATTTTTCGTTTCAATTCGATTGCATTAGATGTATGGATTATGATCGTTTAGTTTAGTTAATTAGTTAAGAAAAATTGAATCATTGCACTCTCGCATTACTATTAAGAAGTTGAATTCTAAGTGGTATATGTCCTTGAGATCGACGCGTTAGTTACACGATACCGTGCGCTTACGGTTACTTTTAAATTTCACAAACATCAGGGTTTCTAATCCAATGCAATGTCAAACAGGTAACATGTCTACATGAAATCTAGATACAACCCCTATGGCACCAACCAACTCGGTTCAGTATCCTTCGCAACCTAGGAATGAGAATCCTCACGGACTGGCTACCGCTGTTGGACTTCATTCCATAACCCTATAGTCATCCACATATTGTTGGGGCAGAATGCTCTCATGACTCCTCACGACACCCGGTCCGTTCCTTGGACGTCCATGAGCCCAACTCTAACATTTGCAACCCTACCATTTACATGACTAACAGTGGACCAACGTCACATCATTGTCATCACGAGTCATCCGGTTTCAATCCCCCTACCGAAAGGGTAGTAGCATGTGAGGTACCTAGCCATGCAATTCTAGACTCTACCTAAGAATGTCATCCAATAGTCATGACAGTGCTGGAGACATTAGCAGGCATGTGTGTAATTCCACAGCTTTCTGATATCCCAAGCTAAGATATCCCAAAGGATTACCTCATCCATCAAAACCTCATACTAAGCATTATCAGTATATCACATCCATAATCAACAAAGTATATATGTAAACAAGATAAACAGCAGCAATACAACAAGATTAGTATGTAAAACATGATTACAGCAGCTTATCATACTACTATATAAAAGGAAAACCTCCAACACTTGTGGCCGTATTTTACTTGACCAAAATACCCCCTGAATAGACATGTACTTCTTCATAAAACATACTCTTATGATGAAATACACCTTTTCAAATCAAAGCATTCCTCAAAGAACACATCCTGTGATGAAATGCACAGGGGCGGAACCAGGATTGAAAGTTGGGGGTTGATTATACGTGGGCCAATGATGGACCCACGGTGGGTACCACAATTATAAGTTAATTATAAAAAATATATTTAAATAAAGTAAGGGCTAAAATTGTGGGAGAAAATTCTTAAAAATCTAAAAATTTAAATTGCTATTAGTAGGAATCGAAACTTTATGAGAAAATTTAAGGATTCAAAAATAAAATTAAATGGTTACAATTATATATGATAACATTGATGGTGAAATCCTAAACGAGATTTAAATTTCCATAAAATTGATGGTAAAATCATAAACGAGATTTAAATTTCCATTAATAGGAAATGAAATTTTAGGAGAAAAATTCATGATTAAAAAAAAAAAAATCAACGATCATACTATCATACTACTGTGTAAGAGGAAAACCTTCAACACTTGTGGCACGTATTTTACTTGACCAAAATACCCCCTAAATAGACATGTACCTCTTCATAAAACATTCTCTTATGATGAAATGCACCTTTTCAAATCAAAGCATTCCTCAAAACAACACACCCTGTGATGAAATGCACAGGGGCAAAGCCAGGATTGAAAGTTGGGGGCCGAATATACGTGGGCCAATGATGGACCCACGGTGGGTACCACAATTATAAGTAAATTATAAAAAATATATTTAAATAAAGTAAAAGCTAAATTGTGGGAGAAAATTTTTTAAAAATCTAAAAATTTAAATTGCTATTAGTAGGAATCGAAACTTTATGAGAAAGTTTATGGATTCAAAAATAAAATTAAAGGATTATGATTAGATATGATAAAATTGATGGTAAATCCTAAACGAGATTTAAATTTCCATTAATAGGAAATGAAATTTTAGGAGAAAAAAGTAGGATTAAAAAAAAATCAATGATTATGATTATATATGATAAAATCAATGGCTAAATTCTAACGATATTTAAATTGCTATTAGTAGAATAAAAAATTTAGGAAAAATAGTGAGTGTGTGAGAGAAATATAAATAATTTGAGAAAAAGAGTGAATACCTGATAACTGTGGAGAAGATTTAGGAAAATTCCAATGTCTGCTAACTACTCCACTATTTTGTGAGACGTGTGAGAAAAAGAGAAGAGAAAAAATAGGAATAAAAGAGGAGATTCATGAGAGAATAAATAGGAATGAAAATATATGAGAATATATAGGGAGAAATTCATGGATCGTGAGTTAGTTTTTAATTAGAATTTCACATTTTATTCCTTAAAACTAGGGATTTAATGAAAACCATGATTAAGAATGACATTTGTACCCATTATCTTTATCTTTATCTTAAATTTTTATTTTTAATTTTTGGAGGGGGCCAAATAGTGGTGTTCCACATGTAAAGTGAGAGAAATAACAAAAAATATAGATATAGTTTAAAATTTCAAAAAATCCAGGGGCCATGGCCCCCAACCCCAACGTGGCTCCGCCACTGGAAATGCACCTTTTCAAATCAAAGCATTCCTCAAAGCAACATACCCTTGTGATGAAACACACCCTTTCAAAACAAAGCATCCCTCAGAACTTAGACTCAAAGATCCTAACCTCTAAATAATGTAAACTTTGGCAATGAGACACCATTTCAAAACAAAGCACCTCTTAATAGCCCACCACCCCCTGCTGAAGTATCCGCTAAATCAAAAAAGTCTACGTTTTTTCGCATTTCAAACACAATAAAAAATCTCATTGTATTCAATGTTTCTTCTTCTCTCCAAGGTTCTATAGCTTCCAGCGTGCGAATGAGTTACCATCTTTCAATCATGACTCTTAGAGACCACTCTGAGGCCAAGTTTTTGTTGTTTTCCCATTTCACAGTATCAGGTTTGAACACGACAGGTTTTCGAACTTCCTTTTTGTGGGTTTTATTTTCTTTATCTCTCTTTTCTTCCCTCATCCGCAAATGATGACCTGAGTTGATGTTGAGTGGTAGAATTTAGCTCACTGCAGTATCCAATAATTTTCGTTCTTCTATTTTTCGCTTCTTGTAGATAATGCTCTTAATTACAGCTGCTGTGGGCAGGGATCCTTTTCTTAGAGTAGAAGTTGTCTTTGACGACAACGGCGATTGGAAGATCTCCCTCAACGACCCACATTTTATGGAAGGAGATAAGCGACAGGGTCTCCAACCATGGAGAAAACTCTGTTGACGAAGTCTTCCATCGCTTAGGAGAGTAGTTCAGTGGCAGTTGGTTTGCGGAAAAAGCACTCTCAGTGATGCAATCTCTCCTTGCTGCCAGTTTCAGTTCACCATTGGCTCAACCCTCTGGCCCTCTGGAGGGTTGGTCACTGTAAATAGCGGCGGCTCGATGGACGGAGAAGAGGCAGATTCAGGGTGATCGGGAAAAATCAAAAGGCTTGGAGATGTGGCTTCTCTATGGTGGACGATTCTTTGAGTGCCGTCCAGGTAATCACCGCATTCTTATTACCTTGAGAAACGGGACTTAGAAACTGCTATGTGACAATCTCTTATACATGGTTAACTCACTGCTTTGAGTGCTCAATTTGTCCACATTTTTATGCTTTTAATCGGTGTACTTTGCATAGTCATTGTTATTTACTTCACCTATTTACACATGTCTCAGTTCTAATTTCGGATATTAGAACTTTGTTCGTGTTCACTTAAAATTAAGCATCTTCTCATGATTAAAGTAGCTTTCAAATATGAAAACTTGACTCCTTAATTTAGTTCTGCTTATTTTTTTTTTCCTTTTTGAGAGTTTCCTCTAGAAGGTATGTTCTTCATGCATACCAACGAATTATTAAGATACTTCTTTTCGTCTCCCTGTGCTTTTAAAGTTTCTTTTATTTTATATATGTGAAAACAACTTCTCAAGTGATGTCAAGTTAGCATGGTCAAGTTAAGAGATATGGTTTCGTCGTGACCAAGATGCTAGTCTTCCCTTGAATTGCGTGGAAAACAAGGAGCAATGTTAATTCAGTTCATATTAGCTTGATTCCTTCAAGCTTCATATCAGTTTGATTCCTTGAGAAGCAATACTTGAAATCGCAAACTTGAATAAAGCATATACAGGCAAGTGCAATACCTTCCTTTTTACCTATTGAAATTGAAAAATTATTTACAATTATACAAATCATATGGAAGCTTACTAAAATTGAAACTTATTGTTGCAGAGAACCATTACTCATTCAAAAGTTGTGCATGGGAGAACTTTTGTTGGATTATGCAATGTGCAAATGATGAACATGAATCAAACTTGAAGGTGTTATGGAGTGCTTCCATTTTGCAATTATTGTTGAAAAAGGATGGTTCTTTCACATGATTTTGTCTTGGTTTCCTCTTTTATTCTCCTTTCATTTTTTTCAATGGATTATCAGAACATCTACTATTTGAGCAGAATTATATAGCTACTTAAATGCTCCGTATATGTCCATAATATAGATGGAGTGAATATACTTTATTTTTCCCAACAATGTTACCTTTCATTCTCTCTCATAGCAATCAAAGCAGAGACCATCCGAAGCACCTTTCTCTGTCGCCAATTATCATCTCTTATAATTTAGCTTATTTAGAACTAATTAGAATAAAAGACTATTTGACAAAAATTTCAATTACTAATAAAAGTCCACATGTCATATTATTAGGCTAAACACAACAAAAGCAAAAGTTCCACGTGCATTTGCACGTGAAGTTTGTACTAGTATAATGAAAGACTAATTCTAACAGACATTGGACTAGCATGTTTAAGTCTATTCATAAGGATAGGATTGAATGTCCTTACCTACATATAAGTAAATTGTCTGTAAAACAGAATTATAAAACTTTCTCTTCAAACAAAGAACACCTAAACACAGGGTTACAATAATATATAAGTCAATTGAATCAAAGTGGACCAAAACCAAAAGTCATTTGGTCACTGTTTACCAGCCGGTTGCTTAGGTTAAGCGACCGCCACTAGTGACCGCCCCAAAAACAGAGAGTTTCAATCTGAAACTCAAGCTTCTGATCATCCGTTTTCAATCCGGATTTCGAGTGATCATGGCCTAAATCTCGAATCTAACACTCCTATAGCCAATGGGTGAAAGGAAACCTAACAATTACCATTATTGGATTACCTAGAACTCTCCCCTTGACTGGATCTATCCATTTCGAGAAAGCAGGGTTTCGTTTTTGGATAAATCACATCAAGAAGATTGGAAAGAGAGTTACGATTGATCAAAAGGGTAACCACCATGATGAGGGGATGGGTTAACAAGAAATTGAAAGACAAAGGAGATAAAGGATGAAGGGTGAATCCATTACCTCACTCCAGAATATCAGAAATAGGGAAGGATTGATCTCCAGATCACTACCAGCACTTCAGATCCGATTGTGCCACTTCTCCGCAGTCGTCTAACCTCCAAAAATGGTAACCACGAATAAAATATTCATAAATTGGACGAGGGTTACCTTTTATAGAAGTCAGGGGGCAAAATAGGGCAAAACCCAGAAAACAAACCAGGCGGTCGCTCCAGGAGGTCGCTTGGTTTGATAGACCGCCACTAGCAACCGCCCCCATGTATTTTGCAATACAAGGGTGCTTTTGCTAGGGGGTTGATATCCAAGTACAACCTAGCCTTAAAGAAGAGATGGGGGAGATCTTACCTTCATTCCGGACATCTTCAGACATCATTTGCCTTCCAGAAGACCAACTACCAAGCAAAGCAGGCTCTTCAGACAGAGAATCCAGATCCATGGGTTCAGGGTATGGATCATGGACTTCTATCCCGACACTCCACAAATTTACCCGACTAGACCTTTGGGTTCTCGGACCTGGAATACGGATCTCGGGTTAGAAATACGGGGGTTGTTACATAAAAAGTGGCCAATTTTTTTCTGGCTTTGGTAAGATAAATGTTTTAATTCCTTGCTTGGATGCAAAATGAGAGTTTAGGGTTTTAGAAATTCCATTTGATGTGATGAGCACCCTCTTGAGAGAAGAGTAATGGGTTTTACATTTTGAGACTGAGGTTGAATCGGAAAATAGGAACTCCAGGTAATTCGAAAGGTTTGACCATCTAGTTGTCTTGTATTGCCCTGTGCTTATGGTGACAAGTTGAGACCGATTTTAGACTGTTTAAATGTGAATTAAATTGAAGTATAATGTGAAAAGAAAAAGAAGAAAAATTTTTGCTGAAGTTTAAAGTTTAGACTTCCTTAGTAACCAGGTCTTGGTGTCACCAACATCGTGCCTTGCGTCAAACAATTGGGGTATCTTTGGTCTAGTCTTGGCCTGTAGCCTAGTTGGCTTGAGTAAGTAAGTTCGAGGGGTATTCTACACCTAGTCCCTTAAGGCCATCTGGCTTGAGAGCGGCTGACCCAACACTCGTTACATAGGCCATCTAGAAAGCTTAAAAGGCAAGACATTGCACGGACGAGAATTGTGAGCATTAAAGAAATAAGTGAATTAATGTGCTTATAGATGTGAAATGTCTAAGAAGGTCAATATTGCTTAAATCTTGAGTTTTTGGTATTATTTGGTACCTAGATTAGTCTTATCTGAGGGTGAACTAGTGGGTTGAAGATAAGAGGAGACTTCTCGATTGAATTGTTTGCCTAGAGCTAGAATCAAAAGAGGGTGTAAAGAACTTACGTGTGGGGTTGTCTATATTCCCTTCAATCTTTACTGGAGTGTCTTTGTCTTGGAATCTATCTTTTACACTTACTATTGCCAGAACGATTAGAAAAGCACTAATGAATTTTGTGTGTATATTCTCTGCAAACACTCACGAGATACAACTCATCCACTAGGGTAACCTAGGGGTTTAAAGGCTTGTTGCACATGCTAAGTGCAACCGTGATTCCTACGAAAGTGAGTTGGGTTTTTTTAATTTTTAGTATTGCTTTTATTATTTCCTTTTGCTCGAGGACTAGCAAACACTTAAGTGTGGGGGTATTTGATAAGCATGCATTTATCATTATTTATTTGATTTAATTTCCCATACTTAATTAATTAAAATAGAGCTAATTGAGATTTTTTTTGTCTTTTTCAAGAATAAGGTGATTTTGGTTATTACAAATAATGTGGAGCAAAGTTGACATATTAGATATTGGAGGATTTTAATTAAAATGAAATCATAGAATTCAATCTTGCTACCCAAGAAATTATGAATGGTGAGATCCAACTTAATTAATGCAAAGATAGCATGAATCTTAGCCAAATTGGAAACAGGTGGAGGTCCAAGGAACAAATTTGGTAATAAGAAATGAAAATCATGTAAACAGACCCACCTTGAGTATTTTGAGCATATCTCTCTTGTTTGAACGTTGATTGTGGTGATTAGAGATGCTAGGAAAAGATAACGAAAATATCTACAACTTTTTAGTTTAAAATTTTCTCAGAATCCAAATGAATAAAGGTCGAATTGATGGGTAAAGAGGACGAATTGATTGTGTGCGGGATAAAAGGAGAAGCCAGCCACAGAGAACCGGAGAAGACGACGAACACAGATCTTGGCTCTCATCTCTCTTTCATTGCTTAAGAAGAAGACCAAAACTCTCTCTAAATTTCTTCTTTATTAGTTTTATGATTTGTTAATTGTTATAATGAGTAGCTAGTTCCTTTTATTTGGAATGTAGATGAACCATTGCTTGTTTCATTAAGTTGATTGTTCTATGTCTTCTAGTTGATGTTTTTAATTGTGTTTGAGTCTGGCCAAAGATGTTTTATAGCTAAGCAAAATAAGCATGCCAAGCTTCGGCGAAGGATGATAGTTTTGCAAAGATAGGGCATATCTAGGAAAAATCATCCTTTGTTTTAAAGTGTAGAGTTTTATCGGTTAGTGAAAAGTATTGGGGATTCAAAATCCAAAAGATCCTCACGTATTCATAGTTTTTGCATTGATTAATAGTTTAATTTCTTTGTGTTTTTCTTAAGTAGGATAAAAACAATTCAAATTAATTTTAAATTAGGTTTTGTTGAATTCAATCTTAGTAACTAGCCTTTTAGTTCCCCATTGTTCGACCCCGTACTTTTTGCTGGCTAGATTAGTATAGGATTTTATTTTTGATTGATCAGCGACATGATCAATTATCATAAGAACACTTATGGCCTTAGCAAATGTTGAAAGTCATTATTATCACTAGATGTTGTAGTAGTCTAAGCCAGGTTCTTGTCCCGCTTTGCCAAACATATTTATAAGGGGACTGAATTGCACTTGAATTGTTGAATTCTGGCCTGTGCTCTTTCTCTTCCTTTTTTTCGGATTTGGAGTCTTGTCATACCTTTCAGTAGGAGGGACGGGTTGACTGGGTGTACAAAGTTGAGGGATAGGTGACATCTCAGGATTAACATTAGGAAATATGTTAATGTCATCTTCATTTGAGCTACCATTACTCACAGACTCATCATAATCCCTGCTTAAGTCCAATGAAGGCTGCAATGCAATATTAGAAGTTATTGCTTCTTCACCAATAGCATATGTACCTCTGAAAATTTTACACAAGTCTTCCCACTTAGAAATGCCATGTCTCCTAAACTTAGCCCAACTTGGATTATCCTGTCATAAATATTGCAGAAACTAGTATATAATTCTATGATCCATATTCTATTGTTAAAAAAAAAAAAAAAAGAACAAAAAAGAACAAAAAAAAAAAAAAAAAAAACAACAAAAAATTAATACCACCAAAAAAGATTTAAATAAATAAAATATAAACATAGCCAAAATTACCTTAATGTGAACTTCTCGTAATGACTCATCATCAACATTGACAATTTAGTTGATAGCATTCCACGCAAATCCTCTAGTTTTTAGCAATTTCTCGAAACTAGCATATTGCTGCCTTAACTTGTTGAACTTGTTTGTTAGCTACTTCATTTCATAATTGATCTTTGACCTAGTTCTAAATTTTTTCAAAATGTTTTTCTAGCTTACCTTATTAAATGTGGATGTTGTCCTGTTGGAAGCCTTAACCTTTTCAAGCATTATTTATATAAAAAATTTGGTATTCTCTTAGCTCCAACGGGCAATTTGAGTGTTTGACGTTGATATTTTTGGGAAACTACTAATTCATAAAAATAAGGATGATGTGGTCATACCAGTTAACAGTATATGTAATGATAATCAAACTACAACTAGTAAAGGTGCTTACAATGATTTTGACATTTAAAAAATTAATGAAAGCATCCATGATATCAATTAGCATTCTATAACAAAATACAACTAAGCAAGTGAACCAAATAAGAATAAAAGTACACCACATAATACAACTACTCCTATCACTATATGTTTAATTAACGCTATATCCTTCTCTATGTTCTCCATACATTTCATTTCCCTTTTTTTAGAACTTCAATAGTTCCCTAACTAGTGGGTCATCTTGTCTTATTTCCATCCCATGTGAAGGAGTGGGTGTCGACACTTCTCCTATCGGTTCACACCATTGAAAAAAACTACATCCCTCGGAAATGATGCACATCCTTGATAAACATATTAGGATGCCGGACTGATGTTGAAATTCTGATTGTAGCTAGGTTCCCACAGCTGCAATTTGTATTGTTGAACTTCAAATAAGAACTTCTGACATTGTTCACACTGGATGTTGACATCCTGATACAAAAGGGCATAGTTATCCAAGCAGCAAAGAAAGGAATGCATATAATTTTTAATCCACATATAAATGGTTTTGATATTTTATGTAGAACTGCAAGTAAATAAGTTATTTCTTACACACTAACACCTCACAACTAGCAATATTGGTGAAATGGATTTACAAAGTCCAGTAACTAAGTCCCTACATATAAATGAGGGAAATAAGGAAAATTAGATAATCTAAGGACATTGCAAAGCCAAATGCCATTTGATGCAATCTATAGCTATCCATGATATTTAAGGAAAACTACTTTGAACAACATTATCTTTTGGATCCCATAGTCCCTTTTCTTTGAGAAAGGAAAACTACCTTAGACAACCAGAAATTGCATTTACTGAACTTAGCAAAAAGCTTCTTCTCCCTTAGTCTTTGCAAAGTAAAATGAAGATGTTCATTCATTCTTCAAGTAAATTAGGATATCGTCTCCCAAACCCTAGCTTGGACACCCTATCTGTTTTGAATGAAGAAGTGACTTGATGGTGTTTGACCTTGAAGTGGGACCCAGAGTTCAGTGTGGTTATGTTTGGAAGGTCCTAGGAAGTTAGGATAGACATTTCCCTATGTTGGTTGAAGGCCCAAGTGTTGGATTTGACCCTGGAGACCCTAAATCCAGTAGTTTGAAGGTGGAAAACCCTTTGGTCCATCCCATCAACCAAGGCAGCTCCGAGAGCTGAATTTGTTATTTTTGGAAGTTTTGGATTTGGGATCTCATATATATTGAAACATCATTTTAAACCTAATTGTTTGGCCTCTCAACTACTGGAGAACGTGAGAAGAACCCTAGAGCCTCCTCCTCAAGCCAAGGAAGATCCCCAAGCATTCCTCCAAGTTTCTAATTTGATTCCTCTTCAACAAGGTTGGTATCCTACCTCTTTCATCTCTAATCTCTTCTTCTTACTATTGTTTCTTATTATTGTGATTATGAGGAAGGTATTACACTGCTGTAATGACCCAACCTCTGATCTCCTTGTGTCTTAGAGTGAATTCCCATTCACTCTATGCATTCCTTGAAGCCATATGGTGAATCTCCTTGATTTTCTTTGATTTTGATTGAGTTTTGATAGCATGATCTATCCTGCTGTAGTTTTCTATTCTAATCAATGTTAGACTTGTTTCTTATTAGTTTCTATTGTTGATATACTGTATTCTATCCCTCTAAATGAATCTCCATTCATTCTAGCCATTCTAGCCTTTCCTTGATGATCCATGGTTGAGCCTATTATGAGTTTTGTTAGAATTCTATTCTATTGATCTTTCTAGATGATTTAATCTTCATAGATAGTCTTAGTATATTGTTGTGGAGTAACCTTCGAATTTTGGAGTAATCGGACTTCAAACGAAGAAGTTATGACCAAATTAGTGTATTCTATCCGTACTGAATCTGCTTGATCGATCCCATCAACCAAGAGCATCAACCAAAGGACTGCTACCAGCAACTTTTCGCTGTTTTGTCTCCCTTTCGACTCCTATCTTTTGGAATTACTTCTTATGGTCTATACATGTTTTCTCAAGCTTGTTTAGGTGATTTTCGTCTTGATCTTTGATCTCTCAATTGAAGGTTATATATTCGGATTACGAAGTGAGTATCCCACTCACAATATGCATTTTTAAATACCTTGTTTGATTATGATTCGAATGCATGATTTAACTACTATTGTTTTACATTCTTTACATTATGTTAATTCTGTAATTACAGTAGCATATTCATATTGTGATTTACATATTGGAATGAATCATGAATGATGTTGAATATGTTTTGGACTATGGCGTGATATGTATGGAATCATGATATGATGTGAATGCCTAGGTTGTAGTTGTGGAATGGGGAATGCCCTTTTAGCGTTTCTGTCTTTGGACATCAGTGGAGGTGGTATGGGACGCTTTCCTATGGTGCCCCTTGACTCTTTCCCTGACTACTGGTTGACATACCTAGGATTGGTCTAAAAGTGTTTGGCTAGGAAACCCTTGTCATATCTGACCCTATAGGAAGGGGAATTGAGATTGAGTGACCCGTGGTAGCAATGGGGAGAAATGGGCACTCAAGATTGGTAACAAACCCATGAAAGGACATGAATCACATTGTGGGGGCCATTCATTGGTAGGGTTGCATGCAGTGGACTTGGGCTTGTGGGCGCTCGAGATTGCGAGATGCATGAGAGGACACGAGTGCTTCCCGTTTACTATGTGTGGATGACCAATAGGGTTAAGAGTCTAAGTAGCCGGGAAGGAGATGGTGACTCTAGTGGGAAAGGTACCGAAAAGGATCGCAGGAAGCGAGGAATGGACGTATCTAACCCTAAGTAGATGTGACTCAGTAGATGACTTGCATTGGGCTAAGATTATCCCTGTACATGCGCCAGTACTTAGGCCAAATGGTGATGTGAGAGAGTGTTGACCTAAACCCCAGCCAAGGTTGTCCGAGAAGGTTTCAGAACCCATTACCAACCGGAGAACCCAAGATACCGAGATGGTTGAGGGAGAGTGATTTGAGACCCTACCCAAAGGAGTATGGTGCTTTGACTTAAAGCGTGTTTGCCAATAGAGACTAGCATACATATATAGAGTTCAAAGCATACTTTCATATATTGTTTCATATCATTGCATTCAAGTTTGCCTTTGATCATGTGCGAAGATGCTTATTGTGATTGGATATACTTGCTAAGTTCTTTTGAGCTTATCCTTCAGGGGATTTGTTTTAGATGACTTTGTAGGTTCGGAAGAGAACCCGCGCCACAGTACGAAGGACCCTTCCTCATATGGTGCAACTCTGGAAGTCTCTGGAGAAGGTTATAACCAGTGGGCCAGCCAACACACAGGTTTGGACTACTTTGACAGCTCCTATTGATGGCAGCCAACATCATCTTGTTCGCCGACGGGATCGTGAGCTAGATGCTGACCTGAAGCTACAAGAGCACAACCCAAAGGTGAAGAAGATGAAGATTGAAGAAGAAGAAGAAGAACCAACAGAAGATGTTGATTAGATTTCTCTTTTCTTCTAGACTTTCCTTTTATTTGTATTAGCTTAGCTTTGCTTTAGTTTTCGATTTACCTTACGCATTTGTCTATGGGGTATACTTCCGCTATACTCTACAGTTGTCTTTTAATTTGGTATCTTGTTATATGCACTCTGATATTCTTTTGTGATTCTTCTGAGATCCTTATTTGACTTTTATTATTAAATTATTTGAATACAATGATTTGTTCTTGCTTTTGATTATGTTATTGTGCTAAGTGGATATGATCATTCCTAAACTTGATCTTCGGGGTTGTGGATCACTCCTCCGGGTATTCCAGATAGGTTACCGGTTGGCTAGATGTGACACAAACTTATCCAATACATCACGAAATACTCGGTTCATTAAATCCATAAATACCACAGGAGCATTTGTTAAACTAAAAGGCATTACCTTGAATTTGTAATGTCCTTACCGAGTCTTGAATGCTATCTTGCAGATATCATTTGGCTTTACTCTAAGTTGATGATACCCATATCTCAAATCTATCTTTGAGTTATTGTTGCTCCCTTCAACTCATCAAAGAGATCATCTATTCTTGGTAGCGGATACTTATTCTTAATAGTCAACTTATTTGGCTAACGGTAATCAATGCATAGATGCATGCTATCGTCCTTCACAAACAGAATTGGAGCTCCCCAAGGGGATACACTTGGTTGAATGAGTCCTTTCTCTAGGAGCTTGTTCAATTGGTTATGCAGTTCTTTTAACTCAGTGGGTGCCATCCTAGATGATGCCTTTGACACACGAGCGGCTCCTGAATTCTAATTCTCTTCTCGGAGGCAAACCCCATAAGTCTTCTGGAAAGACATCCACAAAGTCTTTTACTACTTCGACTATTTCATTTCTCTTCTCTTTTTGCTTCATTCCCGGATGAAGCATTAAGTGATGCACTTTGCATCAATGCATTTACTTGCATAACTGCAGTCAAGGTATTCCTACTAAGTCTTCCTTAATCACCTTGAAATTTAAAAGATGAATTTCCATCAAATTGAAACTACACTCTTCTTAAGGAGCAGAGAATAACCACTTTTGTGTGCAGTTAGCCAATCCATTCCCAAGATTACATCAAAATCTTTCATATCTAGGATCACTAAATCATCTTCCAAGTTTCTTCCATTTATTATAACAAGGCAAGCTTCTATCACTTGGTCTAGTTAAACAACCAATCTTGTAGGTGTACTAATCACTAGACTCTTAGGCAACGTCTTTGATATTGCAGTAGTTCTTCTTACAAATGCAGATGATATGAAAGAATGAGATGCACCAATATCAAACAAAATGTGGGAACTTAAGAGACGAGTAGTGTAATATCCAGCCCTATTCTAACCTTGACCCTAACCCAGATCCACTGTTGTATTCAGGTCCGAGGACCCGAAGCGGTGGAAGAAGAGATTTATGGACCATTCTGATTGATGATCATGATTCGGAGACCGAGCCCATGGACATTGACAATGATACCCCTTGCTTAAATGCATTGTCAGTGTTTAAGGAAAGTCTGCGCATCAGAGAAGATTAATATGGTTGATGTACCAAATGACCTCCTGTGCACAATCCGAAGGTATGCCCCGAAACTAGACTTCTTGATTGAATTGTGGAAGAAAACCTCACTCAATTTGACCTTGAATAGCCTTTCAAATCCCTACTTGAAGTTGCTGTTCTAAACCTGAGTTTTCTGCTGAAAATATTTTGGTCGATCATTTTGGTCGATACCATCGACCAAGGACCATCGACCAAAATATCCAAGTCTGCCAAGTTAATGATTCCATGGAATATTCCTTTTCTATTTAATATGACCTCGATCCTTGAGCCTTTTTGCAATCATTTTTCTCACCTGGGAACGTGGGGAGAGCTTCCCAAAGCAGCTCCTTGGTTAGTGTGAAGGGTATCTCATCAAAGACACTTAGTTTATCATTGATTCTTGTCTTCATCTTCCACACTAAGGTATGACTCCTCCTTCCACTCTCTACCCTACCCTTTTCTACTCTTTTCTATTGTCATCTTGCTGATGGGACATTTGGAATGGTGCTGCAACCTTGCAACCACCACTCCAAGTGCCTACTCATGCTCAATCCATGATTCCCTTAGCCATTCATTGATGCTAATGCTTATATCTCATGCCTAGCATATGTATTCCATGATTTACCTATTAACATCATACCATTTGATATCAAACTGAGCTATAGAGTGTATTATGTTCATGTTTAACATTGCCATATGATTCCAATCAAATTTCTATTAGTTCCTCTAGCTATTGCATGCTATTCCTCATCAATGCAATCAATTCCAACTCATGCCATGATGTTTATCACTTGAACTTGATAGCTCAAATTGGGGCTTTTTAATTAGACCATTGGATTGGGTTAATTTCTTGATTTATAGTGTCCAACTACTGTTGTTAAGTATGCCTCCAAGTTTTAGATTGATCTGAACACCGGAAGACTCATTTCGAACCAAAATCCCCAAAATCCACTATTCTGCCCCGAGGACAATTTTGGTCGATACTTTTGGTCGATAACATCGACCAAGACCATCGACCAAAGTTGTTGCTGACAGTAACCTTGGTCAGTTTTGACCCAAATGACATCTGATCTTCCCGACTTCTTTTCTAACTTATTATTGATGTTTGTTTAGGGCCTTAACAATTCTATTGGACTATTCTTGGTATTCTCAATTCATCATCAACTCATCCAAGGTAAGGATGGTTATATCCATAAACATATAAGTCATCAAATATTGAACTGTGCTTTATTTAAAGAATGAAATCCCTAAATTTCCTTTCAATCATTATAAGACTGTTACATATGTGTTAGAACAGTAGCATTGAAATCTTTATACTTTTGTTGTGTTACTTTATCATTTGATTTGCTTATGATTATAATGATTCGTTTCAATATCATGATTTGATTACTATTGTGAATATGCATTGGATGCATAAGAAATGATGAGATTTGACGTGTGATTGCTTACGTATGACTTGGGATTTGGGGAGTGTCTTACTGACACTTCTGTCTTTGGGCATCGGAGGGAATAGTATGGGATGTTCTCCGATGGTGCCTATCGACACTCTCCCGAGTTATTGGATGACATACATAGGATTGTCTAGTTGTGTGGCTAGGTTCATCCTTGTCGTGTCAGACCCGAATCGGAAGGGCATTGAGACCGAACAACCCGTGGTAGTGTATGGTTGGATGGGCGCTCTAGGCCGGTAACCAATCCGGTAGGGGACATAAACCATGCTACGGATACCTGAAAGGGGCCATTTATTGATAGAGTTGCATATGGATAGACTTGGGCTCACGGGCGCTCAAGACCGGTAACCAATCCGTGAGAGGACGTGAGAGCTTCCCGTTTACTATATGTGGATGACCAATAGGGTTGATGAGTCCGAAATTCGGGATTTCGCTGACTCTAGTGTGAAGGATACCGGAAAGGATCGCCGAGGGCGAGGAATGGACGTATCTGAATCTGACTTGACCGACTGAGTAGATGACTTGCATTGGGCTAGGCTTTACTGTGACATGCGCTAGTACTTGACCAAATGGTGATGTGAGAGAGTGGTGACCGATCCCCTTACCACGGCTTTTTGATGACTTTACCGATCTTCCCCGGGCATTCCCAAGATATGGAAATGGGAGAGTGACTGACGACCCAGAGAAGTACGGTGCTATGACTTAAAGCATGTCTACCCTAAAGACTAGCATTCATAGAGTTAGGCTCAAATCTGCATCATATGTTCCATATCACATTGCATTATTATATGTTCTGAATGTGTATGATTTCTAATTATGGAATAACTTTCTTGCTGAGTTCTTCGAACTCATTCCTTTTTGTGCAAATGTTTTAGATTACATTCCAGGTACCGAAGATTACGATGGCACCTCCTATGAGGCGGACTATGATTCCACATACTACCCTCCGGGTAGTGGTGTCGGTGAGGATCCGTATATTGGAGCCGAGGAGGATTACTATCCGCACCAGGGTTAGCCCCACAGTTGTGCGGGAGCGGCAGCATTGGGTTTACTTCATCCGTACTGTTGAGGAGACTACCATTAGTATAGAAGAAACCCTAGCATAGTGCCCCATTCCCTTGGTGTATTTGTGGAACCTTGGATATTGTAATTAACTTGTCTTTGAATTATTCCAGTGACACTTGGATATGTAACTAACTTGATTTACTTCTTTTCCACTACTCTGAGAGGGTGGCTACCACACCTTCTCACCCTTTATGATTTTGATCACACTTTATTATTATCTATATTCCGCACTCTGATTTAGTTAATCTTATCTTATTCATGATACTTAGTATTAGCTGTTTTTACCATTGATTATTACTGTTCATGATTGTGTTACCGTGTATGTGGGAGGCATGGACCTCAGATCATTGATCCTTGGACTGTGGATCACATCCCGGGTATTCCAAATGGGGTACCGGCTGGGTGGATGTGACAAGTAGTTTACTTGTCACGGTATCGTGACTCTGATCTTGCTTAGTCCCAATGATATTAATTATACACTTTTCTAGCTAGAGGGGCTTGTGCTGGCTTACCCATGGTTGTTGCCAGTTGACTATTCCTTCTAGGGCAAGTATGAGCATAATGTCCTATTGATGGCAGAATAAACAAATAGGCTCTTTCTGTTTCTTAGTAGTCATTGCCGCCGGAGTTCATTGATTCACTGACCTTAGATTAGCATATGCTGGCCTAGGGGTTTGAGTAGTACTCACTGATCGATTGACACCATCTAACCGAATTGTCCAGCCTATGCGTTACCATATCCTTGTCCCATACTCTTGGGTTGAAATGATAGAGTAGGTATGGATCTGGTCTATTGAACTTTCTATCACCTTTGTCAACATAGCCAGTGCTCGTGCTCTACAAAGTCTGCTGAAGATGATAGTTCTCCTTTTTTGACTCTTCTATCTTCTTCGAATTCTTAACCATCTGAGCATAGCTCTTTAAAGGTAAGACTGAGAGATATGTCTTGATAGAAGGTCGAAGCCCTTTGAAAAACTTCTTTGCTTTTTCTCTGTCCAATTTCATTGACTCAGGAGCGAAGTAGAACAATTCTTCAAACTTCTGTTGGTACTTCAACATCGGCAGGGGTCCTTGTACAAGTGTCATAAATTCAGATTCCTTGGCGTCCTTAATTGCTTCAGAGAAGTAATTCTTACAAAATGCATCTTTGAGGATATCCCAAGTAATTCCATTGTCTTGCAAAGCCTCTAAAACTACTGGGTGAGTAGCGTTCCACCATGCATTTGCTTCATGCTGAAGTTTTTGTTATGCGAAGATAATCTTAAGCTTTTATATATTGCAAATTTCTAAAAGCTTCCTCCATTTCCTGAAACGACTTGTTAAGAAACAGAGTGTCCTTTGTCACATCGGTGAAGTTCGGCTTTGAAGTCTCAAAAACTCTCCATGACCTTGGCATGGGGTACAATTACATTACCAACTTCAACAGGTATGCCAGCTATATTAGGGTTCACTTAAGCAGTACGATTGTCATTTTGCATAGCCATGAACCTAGTCAACATTTGGTTAAACTGGTTGCTCTGTTGCATCATATTCCTCATTATGTTCAAAACATCTTGCACAGTCACAACCTGGGGAGCATCGGGAGGATTTCCAGCAAGATGATCATTAGGGTGACTATGGTTTCCTGCAATGCTATGAGATGCAACTCCATTATGGTTACTTCCATTCACATTTTGACTACTCGAAGCATTTCGGTTCCTTGTGTTCACCATCCTGTTAGTCTAATACCAAGGCAACCAAACAAATTTCTTGTCAGAAACTCAATTCTAGACCTCAAGCATGCATATAACACTTAACTCATCAATATAGGTCATCAAATAGTCAAACATATGTATGAAATCCAAAAATTCTCCCAAAAATAAAAAATCACCAAAACTGGCCAGGGTTGGTTGCTTGGGGCAACTAGGGCAGGCGACCAAACCTCCCTTCACAAAATTTGGGCTTTAAATATGGCCCATTTTCTTCATTTTGTTCATTTGCATTTTGCTCCAAACTTCATTCTAGCTCTAGAGAAAGGTTTCCTCTTGCAACCAAAGGTGATTTTGAGACTTCCTTAAACTTCTACAATGCCAACAACTTCACTTTAGATCATCAAACAAAGGTATGTCATTGGTTAGCTCTCAAATGTATCAAATCCTTTTGCATTTTTGCTTCTAACCATGAGATGAGTTATGGGTTTTTGTTAGAAACATATAGGAGTACTTTTCTTTTCTTCCCAACCATTTTGCACTCAATGCCATGCTTCAACATCAAGTTCTTGCATTCTTTGATGAAATTTTTACTATTCATCTCAGATTGGGTACCTATTTGGTGAAAATTTTCCCAAACCACAAATGCAATTAGATTTTTGTTTGAAATCACTTCATTTACATCTAATTTACTTTAAATCATGATTCCAAAATTCCCATATGATCAATGCTTCATGATTTAAAAAATAAAAAAATAAAAAAATTTTAAAAATCACAAACTAGCCTTCTTTACCAAAATACCTCTTGCTGAATTTTTTTTCTTTCTTATTGCTTGGATTTTGGTGAGTTTTTCTTTTGAAACCATTCTTAACTCACTAATCCAACTCCAAAGCATAGTCTAACCTATCTAATTCACACTTTGCACCAAATTTTCATTTTTCCAAAAATTCACCATTCTATCCACTTTTGCTAAAAAATTGGCTTACTGGATTTTTTTGCTAATGCATTGCAATTATTCTCTTGTCTTCTCCAGATTTAGACTATGGCCCGCCGAGGAGAGTGTCTTGGTTCTATGAGGGGTCAAGGTTATTCCGGCTCTACACCACGGTATTGAGCGTCTCGATCTATTTGACTCTCAGGATGCAAAGTACCTCTTCCATACTTTCTTTGAGGACTCGCCTATTGAGTATGGCCGACTTGTCATCATAGACAAGATGAGGGCCTTCCTTATTCCGGAGCAATTCCATGCTTCAAGCAGGGACCACTTTCTTTTCGACGATCAGCTTGTCTACCCTAAGCATGTCAGGTACTTCTATAATAAGCCAACTCACAGGATGGAGGATGATGGTAGACGCGTGTCTAGACTAGTGATCTCCACAAGAGTTCGTGAGACACCTATCCAGTTTTTTACTAGAGTCCTGGCTTGTATACTAGGAGAACCACATATTTTGGACTAGTGCTGGTGGATTCCGCCAAGTACAGAGGGCAGCAATTACTTGCTTCCTTACGAGCCCAGTGATAAGCATGCATTTATCATTATTTATTTGATTTTAATTTCTCATACTTAGTGAATTAAAAGAGAGCTAATTGAGTATTTTTGTGTCTTTTTCAGGAATGAGGTGATTTTGGTTATTACAGATAATATGGAGCAAATGTGGCAAATATATTAGATATTGGAGGATTTTAATCAAAATAAAATCATGGGATTCAATGTTGCTTCCCAAGAAATCATGAATGCTGAAATCCAACTTAATTAATGCAAGAAGAACATGAATCTTAGCCAAATTGGAAACAGGTGGACATTGATAACTCTATGAAATAGAGTTAAGATTTATAACTTTTATACTTGAGATGGCTTGATTTAGGAGTATTTTGTCTTTGTTTTAGTGATAGTATTCATTAGGTGTTGTTTTATTTAGTCTCAACATGTTGCATTTTGTTTAGTTCATTTTTGTCACATTGCATGAATTTCCCTTCTTTTTATGGATGAATTTGACTGTTTCTCTTTCTCTTGAACATGTAGGTGAAGATTCATAAAGAACATGTCCTCTAACTTTGTTGTAGAGTTGTTGCTGCATTGCTACAACAACGGAGCAGAATATTCTCAGATCCAATTCAAATGGAATTGACCAAAAAGGGCTAACTTAAGTGGACTAAATTCTTGTAAATACATGATGGTTTTCAGCCCTTGATCTCAGGAGGAAGGTTCTAATCCTATGGCCAGAATCTAACCTAATGATTGAAGACATTTATGAAAGAAAGAGAAGAGAGGCAAGGAGGAGAGAAGGAGACATTCGACCAAGGGTGGAAGAGATAGACTTGGCTGAGAGGAGGGAGGTAGAGAACGAATGTTGGAGCTCTTGTGGAAGCAAGGAGCTGCTGGAGTTGCTGATTTGCTGAAGAAGAAAGCTGGAGCTCATGTGGAAGCATTGAAGCCTTAGTTTATTCTTGTTTTTATAACTCTATCTTCTTATTTTCTAGTCTCATGTCAACTATACTTGGTTTTATGCATTTGAATTCTGTTATGGGCTAAATCTTAGCTGTGTTGGGATGATAGTAGTACCTAAACCTGAATTTTGATATGTAACTAATCATGTGTTCTTTAGTTTTATTGCAATCCACTTTATTGTTAATGAATTCAGCATGTTATATTGACTAATTTCAGTTCTTGAATGATTTTTCTTGAATGAATGTTATGATTTCATTAATTGGAAAATTAATGAAGTCTAGGTGTTTGTTGAATTGTGTGAGTTAGCATCATCTTTAATTAGGTTGTGTTAATTAGTAGGTTGGGTAGGAATACCCAATTACCTCACATTACCATTGATTGGATTGGGTTTAAATTGCATTCTTAATTCAATTCTTCATAGGAATATGCTGATGTTGATTTAGGATGCTAGCTTATGTGTATTGGAAAATACCATATTGCCATTCATTCCAAGTTCTTGATTTATCTTGGGGTTGTAGTATTGCTTTAGTATTTGTGTTTTAAAATTCAGGGGAAGGGAAACTTGATTCCTAACACACTTGTCACTCATTAAGTTTCTTCCATTGCTCAAATCTACATTTTAGTTCCTTAGTTTTCTTTACCTGTCATTTGGTTAATTAGTTAGACAAATACCAATCAACCTTGTTAATTTCATTTAAATCAATTTTACTTTTACATTGAAAGTTAAGGATATAATTCTCCGTGGGATCGATTTTGTACTTATCATTTATTACTTGATTGCGATACGTATACTTGCGTGATATCTTGAGATACAAGCAACAAGTTTTTGGCGCCGTTGTTTGGGAATTTTGTCTTTAATAATTAGTGTAGAAGTAAGTTTTTGTTTTATCTACTGAAATTTCTTTACTTTGATATTAGTTTCCTTTTATTCTCAGGTGCTTTTACCCTTGTATGAGTCTGCTGCCTGATCAAGAGTTGATACCCTTTGACCTTGAAATCGAAAGGACATTTCGAGCTAGAAGAAGGAAGTAGCAAGGTTTAGCAGCAGGTCAAACAATGGCTGAAGCAGTGAGAAATGGATTGAATAATAATGAGAATAATATGGCAGCTGAGGGTGATGATAGAGATAGGGCCATTATAGGATATGCTGTCCCAAGGTTGCATGAACTGAATCCAAGTATAGTAAGGCCAGAAATTCAAGCATTACATTTTGAACTTAAGCCTGTGATGTTCCAAATGCTTCAGACTATAGGACAGTTCAGTGGGATGCCAACAGAAGATCCTCATCTCCATCTTAGACTCTTCATGGAAGTAAGTGACTCTTTCAAGATACCGGGAGCAACTGAAGAAGCTTTGAGATTGAAGCTATTCCCTTACTCATTGCGGGATAAAGCAAGAGCATGGTTGAACTCCTTACCTCCACAATCAGTAGCAACATGGAATGATTTAGTAGAGAAGTTCTTGATGAAGTACTTTCCCGCATCAAAGAATGCCAAGTTCGTAAATGATATCACTTGGTTTTCAACGGTTGGATGGTGAATCTTTGTATGAGGCATGGGAAAGATTTAAGGAGCTCTTGCGTAAATGTCCTCACCATGGTATTCCTCATTGGATTCAAATGGAGACTTTCTACTATGGTTTAAGTGGACAAACTCGATCCATAGTGGATGCATCAGCAAATGGGGCTATATTGGCAAAGTCTTACAATGAAGCTTATGAGATCTTGGAGAGAATGGCCAACAACAACTACCAATGGCCAGCTGAGAGAGGTGCTGCAAATAAGAGAGTGGCAGGGATTTATGAGTTAGATGCAGTGACAACTTTAACTTCACAAGTGTCATCCCTAACTAGTGTGTTAAAATCCGTAAACTTGCCTACAGCTGTACAAACTCAACATCATACAGAAATCTCGTGTACATATTGTGGTGGGGAGCATGTCTTTGATAGCTGTCCATCTAACCCAGAATTAGCTTACTATGATGGTAATTTCAGCAATGCCAATAACCCATATGCCAACACCTATAATCTTGGTTGGAGGCAGCACCCTAACTACTCTTGGAATGCTCAAGGACAGAATGCAAGCCCATCTTCCATCCTGCCTCGACCTCATCCGCTTCCAAGTGCTCAACAGCAAGTGAACATTCAACCTATGGAACCCTCTTCATCAATAGAGCTTTTATTGAAGGAGTATATGGCAAGGAATGATGCAATGATTCAAAGTCAAGCATCTTCATTGAGAAATTTGGAGAATCAAGTTGGACAACTGGCTAGTGCTTTAAGTAATCGCTCTCAAGGATCATTGCCATGTGCTACGAAAAATCCTAGATCTCCAGGATGCAATAGAAGAGTGCTTTGTTGTGGATGTCCTTGAAGAGCTGGTTTCCGAAGAGTTGGAGGCAGAGTGTATTAAAAACCCACTAGAGCTTTCATTGGCAATAGAAATTGAACAAGTGGATGATGAAGCAAGTAGATATATGGATTTGTTAGAGGCAAGACCAGCTAAGGCATTGAGTGGGAGTAGATTTGAGTCTCTTGTATTATCTGAGTTTGAAACTAAAGCCCCTAAACCATCAATTGAAGAGCCACCTATGTTAGAGTTCACACCTCTTTCAAAACACTCTCAATATGCCCATTTGGATGCAGCCAAAACACTCCATGTTTTTGTTTCAAGACTGCTAACAAAGGAGCAAGAAGATATGCTACTTGACGTGCTGACGAAGTGTAGAAGAGCAATGGGATGGAATATAGTAGAGATCAACGGGATCAGTCCTTCAGTATTAAAGCTTAAAATTTGGTTGGAGGAATGTTGCAACAGGTACATGAAGCAACAGAGGAGTTTGAGTCCAATTATGGAAGGTGCACAAGAAGAAATCATTAAATGGCCTCGGGAACTAGAGCATGCAGTGGATCAAGCATTATTGGGGAGCACCATTGGAGCGGGACAAATCTTCAATCAACCTTCAAGAGGCTTAAAAAGAAGGGAGGTCACTTAGATTTCATTATTTTTCGTTTAATTGTGTGCTATTAGTTCATTAGGTGTTGAATAAAAATAAAAAAAAAAAAAAAATGAATGATAGATAATTTGCTAACATGTATATTTTGATGTGCAGGGAGTGTGGGGAACAAAAAGAGAGTGATTGGGTGTTTTGCCAAACTTATCATTAAATCAAACTGCTGAATGAGCATGTTTCAATATCCAAAGAAATTTCACTATCTTTGTAGTAGCGATGTGGCCACAATGCTACTACAAAGTTTTGATCCTCAGCTACGGGTCTTGCATGTTCTGTTAACACATTACATTCTCTGTTGAAACTTACATTCTGTGTTCGTTGCTATAGCAAAGCTGCAAAGAAGCTACAACAACGATTAAACCACTCACCCGACCCGGTTTCATCTCAAACCCAACCAACCCATCAGAAATACACTTCAAACTTCTATTAGACCATGCTGAACCCATACTGATTTGAACCAATTTCATTTTTTTTAAACCCTTCTAAACCAATACCAACCCAAACCCATAAAACCTCTCATTTCAAACCGAAATCCAACAAAACACTCAGCTCACTTCATCGACTCTCATAGCTCCATCGTCTCCTCCACTGCAACTCATCCTCCTCTTCTCTTCCATTTTTTGTTTTTCAAAGATTTTCACACCTCCATTTACCTACATTCACCCACCAAAGCAATCTTTTTCTTCACCGATAGCCCATCTTTCACAAAAACCCTAACTTTTTCCCCCATTCCATCCTCGAATCACTTCTCAGGGGACTACCGGTGCTGTACTGGGTTTCGGGCAAGTTTTTGTGGTATTTCGACCTTCCATCTTCCCTACACCACATCAGCTAAGTGTTCTCCCCATTTCTTTTCTTTCATTCTATATTTTTGAACTTTCTGATTTGCTGTGTTTTTGTTGAATGTTCAATTTGTGGTTTGTGGGTTATGTGTTTGTTCTTATGTTGTCTTGGTGTCTGTTTTCGTTAGGGTATATGCAAAGTTTTTCATTTGTTTTAGGTGTTGTTTTGGAGATACCATCACTCGCACACACCAACACAGAATTTCTGGGTCATCATTACCCTATGCTCATCTCCTCTGTTTTTGTTATTTGTTTGTTCTTGCTATTTGTCTGATTAGTTGTAGTTAATTGTTTGTTATTTGTTTGCTTTTTTTTTTTTTTTTTCTACTTGTATAGTGTCTATGTTTTTGTTTGATATGGTCTGTTTTAGCATCTGTTGATTAGTTGCTTTTTTTTATCTTCTACTGTTTTTGTTTTTGTTTAGTCTGTTTTTGTTTTTGTTTAGTTTGTTAGTGTTTTTGTTTGAATTCCATATTGGTTGTTAGGGGCCCACCTTGTGCATTCCCTTCGAAATGGCCCCTCAGAAGAAGAGCAGAACAGACCCTAGTTCTAGTGCTTCAATGGATGAAGATGCAGCTGCTGCAGCTACTGCTGATGATGAGTTCCATTCCTTAGATGATGATGATGAGGCCTAGCTTATTCAGGGAAGTTCTCTCTCTTCTTTTACTTAGTTTTCTTTTGATTCCCTTACTTTCTTTTCCTTTCTTTCGCTGTGAGGACACTGCTCCTCTTTAGTTTGGGGGTAAGCTTTGCAATTTTCCAATAATTGCATATGTGATCTTTATGATTATGGATGCTCCTAGTTGCTTAGTTTTCGTCAGCTTTCTTTTGTGGTTGCTTTCTTTTGTTGCTGTCCAGTTTTAGAGTAGCTGTTTTGGGTAGATGTTTTGTGTAGTTAATCTGGCTTTTCATGAAATTTGGATGGTTGTTAAGGAATGTGAATGTTAGTGCCTCTTACTCTGATTTTGTTGGAAATCTTAGCACAATTCTGCTATAATGATCTGATGTCTGCATTTACTCATGTCTGTGATGCCATATTATTGATGCACCAAGTGATATTTCAAGCTCTGGAGAACCTGGGGAAAGTTGGATCAATGTGAGAGTTTTAGGATTTTAGAATTGGTTAAATGAGAACTTCAAGACTTACACATTAGGGATCCCCATTTGGCTGTTTCCAAGAACTTTGTACATTGTGAATATTGATTGAGGTTTGACCCCTTCCCTTCCCCAAAAGAATAATGCTCCGCTGATTTGGGTTGCCTAGTAACCAGGAATATGCATGTAACCCATGTGTATTTTTGACGTCAACAGTGGCCTAAAATATGAGCATGAAAAATATAAAAATATAAAAATATAAAAAAAAAAAGAGAGAGAAAGAAAAAGAGAATAATGTTCCGCTGTTTTGGGCAACCTAGTAACCAGGAATATGCATGTAACCCATGTGTATTTTTGACGTCAACAGTGGCCCGAAATATGAGCATGCAAGGCATTCTTGTTTGTGATCTTGTTGAGTAACCAGGTATCTTCATCACAAATGAGCGATATTCACGTAAAAAGGCAAGATGACAACATAAAAAAAAAAATAAAAAAAAAAATTTCATAAATAATAAGTTTGGGGGTCAAATGCTCAAAAGAGTATGAAACAAGTTCTTGGGGTTGTAAAAAGATATGGATTCCTAATTAGTGGAGAGGTAATCATTTGGTCAACATATTAGATCAATGAACTAAACTTGATGACCATGATTCAGCTATACTAGGGTGATCTGGGGCAAGATCCTTAACTTTCACACACACACTTGAGAGCATCCTGATGAGTAAAGTATGACATCTAAGTGTTATTGGCCAGATGTGTTGGATCTGAAAATTTAGAAAAAGAGTGAGAGGTAACTTCTGTCTAACACTCATCCTATTGCATGCTTAAGCCAGGTTATTTGCTTTTCTTTTCTTTTGATTTCCTCATGCTTTCATTAGTAGTTAGTTGTTGTTTTCATTTGTCTTTATTGCTCGAGGTCAAGCAATGTCTTAAGTTTGGGGGTGTGATAACTCTATGAAATAGAGTTAAGATTTATAACTTTTATACTTGAGATGGCTTGATTTAGGAGTATTTTGTCTTTGTTTTAGTGATAGTATTCATTAGGTGTTGTTTTATTTAGTCTCAACATGTTGCATTTTGTTTAGTTCATTTTTGTCACATTGCATGAATTTCCCTTCTTTTTATGGATGAATTTGACTGTTTCTCTTTCTCTTGAACATGTAGGTGAAGATTCATAAAGAACATGTCCTCTAACTTTGTTGTAGAGTTGTTGCTGCATTGCTACAACAACGGAGCAGAATATTCTCAGATCCAATTCAAATGGAATTGACCAAAAAGGGCTAACTTAAGTGGACTAAATTCTTGTAAATACATGATGGTTTTCAGCCCTTGATCTCAGGAGGAAGGTTCTAATCCTATGGCCAGAATCTAACCTAATGATTGAAGACATTTATGAAAGAAAGAGAAGAGAGGCAAGGAGGAGAGAAGGAGACATTCGACCAAGGGTGGAAGAGATAGACTTGGCTGAGAGGAGGGAGGTAGAGAACGAATGTTGGAGCTCTTGTGGAAGCAAGGAGCTGCTGAAGTTGCTGATTTGCTGAAGAAGAAAGCTGGAGCTCATGTGGAAGCATTGAAGCCTTAGTTTATTCTTGTTTTTATAACTCTATCTTCTTATTTTCTAGTCTCATGTCAACTATACTTGGTTTTATGCATTTGAATTCTGTTATGGGCTAAATCTTAGCTGTGTTGGGATGATAGTAGTACCTAAACCTGAATTTTGATATGTAACTAATCATGTGTTCTTTAGTTTTATTGCAATCCACTTTATTGTTAATGAATTCAGCATGTTATATTGACTAATTTCAGTTCTTGAATGATTTTTCTTGAATGAATGTTATGATTTCATTAATTGGAAAATTAATGAAGTCTAGGTGTTTGTTGAATTGTGTGAGTTAGCATCATCTTTAATTAGGTTGTGTTAATTAGTAGGTTGGGTAGGAATACCCAATTACCTCACATTACCATTGATTGGATTGGGTTTAAATTGCATTCTTAATTCAATTCTTCATAGGAATATGCTGATGTTGATTTAGGATGCTAGCTTATGTGTATTGGAAAATACCATATTGCCATTCATTCCAAGTTCTTGATTTATCTTGGGGTTGTAGTATTGCTTTAGTATTTGTGTTTTAAAATTCAGGGGAAGGGAAACTTGATTCCTAACACACTTGTCACTCATTAAGTTTCTTCCATTGCTCAAATCTACATTTTAGTTCCTTAGTTTTCTTTACCTGTCATTTGGTTAATTAGTTAGACAAATACCAATCAACCTTGTTAATTTCATTTAAATCAATTTTACTTTTACATTGAAAGTTAAGGATATAATTCTCCGTGGGATCGATTTTGTACTTATCATTTATTACTTGATTGCGATACGTATACTTGCGTGATATCTTGAGATACAAGCAACAGACATCCAAGGAACAAAATTGGTAATAAGATATGAAAATCATGTTGTGAAATCCAGCCCTAACCTTAACCCGGAAACCCTGTTGTTTCTAGGACCGAAGAGTGAAGGAAGAAGTCAACTATGGGCCATCTCAGTGGAAGACATGGTGTTTGACCTAAAACCCATGGAAATTGATGATGGTGTTCCATATTTGGAAACTTTGTCAGAGTTAGAGAAGAAACTGCACCTGGATGAAGAAGAGCTTGGTTGATGGACCTAAAGCCTAGTTGGACATGGTTTGAAGGCATTCCTCCATGCTAGGTGAGTCATTTTTTGAGTTGGGAGAAGCCCATTTGAATTTAAAGAGGTTTGGACCTTGAAGTCCCTGACTTGAGCTTGCTATCAGGCTTGGTCGATTGGCTGGTCGACTAGGTCAATCGACCAACAGTGATAGCAGGATCTAGTAAGATTCTTTGATTAGGGTTTTGATGCTCTATCTAATAGCACTTCATGTTTCTTAGCCTCTTTTATTTCTAAAACCTCTTGAGAACTTGGAGAACCTCTCTCAAAGCGTCTCCTTGGTGTTGTTGAAGGACTCTTGCTAATTCTCAAAGTTCTTCATCTCTTGTTCATCATTAAGGTTAGTAATCTCTTAACTTTCTTTTGATTTACTCTTGTACTGATCTAATCTCCTTACTGTGATTATGAAGTAGGTATTGCATCCTTGCAAACACCTCTTCTTCAATCTCCAAAGTTGAGAATGAATCTCCATTCATTCCAATGATGTTATGATCTCCATATTTGATTTTTAGAAGAGATCATAGGATATCTTCATGAATGCATGTTTAATCTTGTTGTGTTGATTTCTCTAGCATGATACATCTACTCTCATGTTAGTTCTTACCACTGAAGTGGCTACTGTTGATGTTCTACTAGAGTGAGATCTTATTCTCTCTAGTCTCTCCTTTGATCTATGGATGATTTTCTATAAAAATCCTTGTTTTGATCAAATTCGAAAGTTATATTTTCAAAATAGAAAGTATTGATTTTGATCATTGTTGTTGTCTAATCTATGCTAGTTAGTCTTAGATTACTGTTCATAATATTCCTTTGAATTTTCGGAGTGTTTTGAATCCCGAGAGATGAGTTTCGGATCAAAATTCTAATTTCTACTGCGTATTGTTCACTTGGTCGATTGGACCAAGCTGCCAAGGCTGATAGTATGGGATTTCTTCGTCCGATTTGATCTGTTTGACCTCTAATCTTCTACGACTTATTCCTAATGATGTATCTATGTTTGTTTAGGGTTTATTTGCTAACCTTGGACTTGATGTCTTGTTCCTCCGAAATTTCTTCGAAGCTATTTAAGGTAAGGACGATTGTTTCCATAAGAACCTAGATTGCATGATCTTAGTTTCTAATTTGGGAATTTCATGGATTTACTGTTGTTCTTCCATTTTCTTATTATAATATTATTGTTGTAAGTACTTTAAGTACAGTAGGACTTATTCATGTAATTTTCCTATTCAATTGATCATGTTTATATGTTTATCTTTCTATAGATTGGAATATCAGTTGTGTATGTTATGACTAAATTGGGAATGTGATTTCTAAGGTATGATTTGGGATTGGGGAATGTCCTTTTGATGTTTTTGTCCTTGGACATTAGTGGAAGTGGTATGGGACATTTCCTATGGTGCCCTTTGACTCTTTCTCGGATTATTGGTTGTCATACCTAGGGCTTGTCTAGCAGTGTTTGGCTAGGATGTCCCTATTATATCAGACCCGATTCGGAAGGGTATTGAGACCTAGTAACCCGTGGTAGCAGTGTGGGTTTATGGGCACTCAAGACTGGTAGCCAACCCGTGAGAGGACATGGATCACATTGTGAGGGGCCATTCATTAGTAGCATCGCAAGTAGTAGACTTGGGCTCATGGGCGCTTAAGACTGATATCCAACCCGTGAGAGGACATGAGAGCTTCCCGTTTATTATTTGTGAATGACCAATAGGATTGATGAGTCCGTAGTCTGAGTTGGTTGTAGCCATAGGATACGCTTACTTTATTGAGAAGGATACCAGAAAGGATCGTGAGAGGCGAGGAATGGAAGTATCCGACTCTAACTTAATATAACTAAGTAGATGACTTGCATTGGGCTAGGTTTTACCTTGACATGTGCCAATACTCAGACCAATGGTGATGTGAGAAAGCGGTGACCTAAACCCCAGCCAAGGAATGTCCGAGAGGGATGCAGGACCCAATTACCACCGGAGTACCCAAGATACCGAGATGGTTGAGGGAGAGTGATTTGAGACCTACTCAGAGGAGTATGGTGCTATGACTTAAAGCATCTGCTATGTTCTGCTATCATGTGGTTTATGTTGCTATGGAATAACTTGCCTTACTGAGTTCTTTTGAACTCACTCCTTTTTGCAAATATCTTTGTTAGACTATCCTGCAGGTATTGACGACTATGAAGGCCAATACTATGAAGCACAAATAGATGACGCATACTACTCCCATATTGGTGGCTACGATGACTACGAAAGTGAGGAATTCATGGGTGAAAATGTATCACATCAGGATTAGTCGTACTCACATGCTTGTTACGCGTTATCTAGATTCTGAAACTTTTACTTTTAGAAGTTGTATTTATAAGTTAGAAGAGACCTTAGTTTAGTTTTGATTAGTTACTTTATATTCCTTTCATTTTTGGGAATCGGTTGTAATCTTTCTTTTGACTTTCGATCTACTATTCCGCTGTGTTATGTGGAGTGATTTTCCACTACACTCTACATTGATTATTATATTGGTATCATTCTTTCCGCACTCTGAGAATGTTGTTTGTCTCTGAATCTTATTTCAATCTCTTGTTAATGTAATATAACATTGATTATGTCTTGTTCGTGAATATATTATTGTAAATGTGGGAGGTTGGTTTCCTCGATAATGGATCTTCGGGGCTGTGGATCACACACTCGGGTATGCCAGATAAGGTACTGGCTGGGTGGATGTGACACATGTAAACAAACTAAACTTGAGTATTTTGGGCATATCTCTCTCATATGAACTTGTACTGTGGTGATTCAAGATGATATGGAAATATAACAAAAATATCTACAACTTTCTAGTTTTGAGTTTTCCCAGAATCTGAACAAATAATGGTTGAATTGATGGGTAAAGAGGACAAATTCATTGTTTACAGGATATATAAAAAGGAGAAACCAGCCACGGAGAAGGAGGAGAAGACCGCGAACAAGGATCATGGCTTTCATCTCTCTCTCTCTCTCTCTCTCTCTCTCTCTCTCTCTCTCTCTCTCTCTCTCTCTCCTCTCATTGTGCAAGAAGAAGACCACAACCCTCTCTCTAAATTCCATTTTTTTTTTTTTATGAGCTTTGTTATAATGAGTAGCTAGTTCATTTTTCTTTGGGATGTAGATGAACCATTGTTTGTTTTATTAATTTGATGGTTCTATCTTCTAGTTGATGCTTCTAATTATGTTTGAGTCTGGCCAAAGATGCTCTATAGCTAAGCAAGCTAAGCAAACTAAGCATGCCAAGCTTTGGCGAAGGACAATGGTCTTACGAAGATAGGGCATATCTAGGAAAGACCATCATTTGTTTTGAAGCTTAGAGATATATCAATTAGTGAAAAGCATTGGGAATTCAAAATCCCAAAGATCCTCACGCATTCATAGTTAAAGTTTTGTATTGATTAATAGTTTAATTTCTTTGTGTTTTTCTTAAGTAGAATAAAAACAATTCAGATTTACTTTAAATTAGGTTTTATTGAATTCAATCTTAGTAACTGTTGCTTGTATCTCAAGATATTACGCAAGTATACGTATCGCAATCAAGTAATAAATGATAAGTAAAGTATCGATCCCACGGAGAATTATATCCTTAACTTTCAATGTAAAAGTAAAATTGATTTAAATGAAATTAACAAGGTTGATTGGTGATTGACTAACTAAATAACCAAATGACAGGTAAAGAAAACTAAGGAACTAAAATGTAGACTAAGAAATAGAAGAAACTTAATGAGTGACAAGTGTGTTAGGAATCAAGTTTCCCTTCCCCTATATTTTATAACACAAATACTAAAGCAATACTACAACCCCAAGATAAATCAAGAACTTGGAATGAATGGCAATATGGTATTTTCCAATACACATAAGCTAGCATCCTAAATCAACATTTGCATATTCCTATGAAGAATTGAATTAATAATGCAATTTAAACCCAATCCAATCAATGGTAATGTGAGGTAATTGGGTATTCCTACACAACCTACTAATTAACACAACCTAATTAAAGATGATGCTAACTCACACAATTCAACAAACACCTAGACTTCATTAATTTTCCAATTAATGAAATCATAACATTCATTCAAGAACTGAAATTAGTCAATATAACATGCTAAAATTCGTTAACAATAAAGTGGATTGTAATAACACTAAAGAACACATGATTAGTTACATATCAAAATTCAGGTTTAGGTACTACTATCATCCCAACACAGCTAAGATTTAGCCCATAACAGAATTCAAATGCATAAAACCAAGTATAGTTGACATGAGACTAGAAAGTAAGAAGATAAGAGTTATAAAAACAAGAAGAAACTAAGGCTTCAATGCTTCCACATGAGCTCCAGCTTTCTTCTCCAGCAAATCAGCAACTCCAGCAGCTCCTTGCTTCCACAAGAGCTCCAGCATTCGTTTTCTACCTCCTTCCCTTGCCTTCGCCGAATGTGTGTGTCAATCTCCCCTTTTGCCTCTCTTCTCTTTCTTCCATAAATTTCTTCAATCATTAGGTTAGATTCTGGCCATAGGATTAGAACTTTCCTCCTGAGATCAAAGGGTTGAAAACCATCATGTATTTACAAGAATTTTGTCCATTTAAGTTAGCCATTTCTGGTCAATTCCATTTGAATTGGCTCTAAGAATATTCTGCTCCGTTGTTGTAGCAATGCAGAAACAACTCTACAACAAAGTTAGAGGACAGGTTCTTCTATTATGAATCTTCACCTACATTTTCAAGAGAAAGAGAAACAGTCAAATTCATCCATAAAAAGAAGGGAAATTCATGTAATGGTGATAATAATGAACTAAACAAAACGCAACATATTAAGACTAAATAAGACAACACCTAATGAATACTATCACTAAAACAAAGACAAAATACTCCTAAATCAAGCCATCTCAAGTATAAAAGTTATCAATCTTAACTCTATTTCATAGAGTTATCACACCGCCAAACTTAAGACATTGCTTGACCTCGAGCAATGAAGACAAATGAAAACAACAACTAACTACTAATGAAAGCATTAAGAAATCAAAAGAAAAGAAAAGCAAATAACCTGGCTTAATCATGCAATAGGATGAGTGTTAGACAGAAGTTGCCTCTCAATCTTTTTCTAAATTTTCAGATCCAACACGTCTGGCCAATAACACTTAGATGTCATACTTTACTCATCAGGATGCTCTCAAGTGTGTGTGTGTGTGTGAAAGTTAAGAATCTTGCCCCAGATCACCCTAGTCTAAGCTGAATCATGGTCATCAAGTTTTGTTCATTGATCTAATATGTTGACCAAATGATTACCTCTCCACTAATTAGGAATCCATATCTTTTTACAACCTCAAGAACTTGTTTCATACTCTTTTGAGTATTTGACCCCCAAACTTATTCTTTATGAACCTTTTTTTTTTTTTTTTTTTTTCATCTTGCCTTTTTACGCGAATATCGCTCATTTGTGATGAAGATACCCGGTTACTCAACAAGATCACAGACAAGAGTGCCTTGCATGCTCATATTCCGGGCCACTGTTGACGTCAAAAATACACATGGGTTACATGCATATTCCTGGTTACTAGGTTGCCCAAAACAGCGGAACATTATTCTCTTTTTCTTTCTTTCTCTCATTTTCATTTTTTTTTTAATGCTCATATTTCAGGCCACTGTTGACGTCAAAAATACACATGGGTTACATGCATATTCCTGGTTACTAGGCAACCCAAATCAGCGGAGCATTATTCTTTTGGGGAAGGGAAGGGGTCAAACCTCAATCAATATTCACAATGCACAAAGTTCTTGGAAACAGCCAAATGGGGATCCCTAATGTGTAAGTCTTGAAGTTCTCATTTAACCAATTCTAAAATCCTAAAAACTCTCACATTGATCCAGCTTTCCCCAGGTTCTCTAGAGCTTGAAACATCACTTGGTGCATCAATAATATGGCATCACAAACATGAGTAAATGCAGACATCAGATCATTATAGCAGAATTGTGCTAAGATTTCCAAAAACCACAGAGTAAGAGGCACTGACATTCCACATTCCTTAACAACCATCCAAATTTCATGAAAAGCCAAATTAACTACACAAAACATCTACCCAAAACAGCTACTCTAAAACTGGACAGCAACTCTAAACTATACAGCCACAAAAGTAAGTCAAGAAAATTAAGTAACTCGGGGACATCCATAACATGAAGATAACATATGCAATTATTGGAACATTGCAAAACTTACCCCCAAACTAAAGATGAGCAGTGTCCTCACAAATAAAGAAAGGAAAAGAAAGTAAGGTAATAAAAGGAAAACACAGTAAAAGAAGAGAGAGAACAGAACTTCCTTGAACAAGCTAGGCCTCATCATCATCATCTAAGGAATGGAACTCATCATCAGCAGCAGCTACAGCAGCTTCAGCTTCATCCTCCTCATCTATATTAGGAATGTAGTTCCCATCTTGGCCCCAAGGATTAGCGAAGAGGTGGTTGGGAAAAGCTGGGAAAGATTGGAACCGGGTGCTATTCATCCTTAAGTTAGACTCAAGGGCACGATCACGGGCAGCCACATAACGCATATAATCAAGGAAGAGGTCACGAGAAATTTGATGTTCCAACATCATTTGAAATTGGGTGGCTTCTACTTGACTGAGGCGCTGTTCCAATTGAGTGTAACTAGAGGATGGAGCACCAGAGGTAGAGGAAGTGGGAGGAATGGCTGATGCTGCAGCAGGAGGTGGTGCACTAGAAGGGGGAGCTGAACTAGGTGTAAGCATGCGAGTGATACTGAAGTGTGTAATGGCACCTTTGTTAAGTGTATGGACATCAGAAGCCTGCACATCAACATGGTTAGCCAAACATAAAGCAGTAATTAAAATGGAAAAGCTAAACTACCACCTTGCCGAGCAGCACAAGCACAAATGGCCTCATGAATGCGATGACCCACATTAACCCGACGCCCCTCCAAAATAGAGTGGAGGAGAAAAGCTCTATCCACTGAAACAGTCTGGCTATGCGTGGAGGGCATCAAGTGGGTCTGTAAGAAATGGTACCAAATTTTGGCTGCTGGTTGCAAGGTGTGGCAGGCAATAGTTAATGCACCTTGGGTGGATGATGACCACTTTGTGCCAGGAGAACACACAGCCGAGAGAATGTTATGCAAGGCAATTGGGTCTGCCGAAGCAAGATAGGCATTGTGCTCATCCTCCACATTGTCCAATGCATAATAGGCATTAATGGATGGTCCATCTATAGGTATATTCATCCCCCTAACATATACCTGGTCCTGAGATGGGGCAGTTAGATTGGCATAAATTTCGTAGACTAGGGAAGGGATGTAGGCACCAGGATGAGTGCAAAATTGTTCCCAATGATGCCCAGCTATAATGGATGGGATGAATGGAAAGGCTTGTGCTTCATTGGGTTTTAATTTGAACCCCTTCTCTGGAAGGAATTTCTTGGTGGAGATGGATGTGAAGCGGTTCTCAGCTATGGGAGAGGCAAAATAAGAGGGACCCATGGAAGCACTAGAACTAGGGTCGGTTCTACTCTTCTTCTTAGGGGCCATTTCGAATGGGATGCACAAGGTTAGCCCCTAACAACCAAAATTGAATTCAAACAAAAACACTATCAAACTAAACATAAAAAAACAGAAACAATAGAAGATAAAAAACAACTAATCAAACAAACACTAAAACAGACCATATCTAAAATAGACCATATCTAACAAAAACAGAAACACCATACAAGTAGAAAACAAAAAAAAAACAAACAAACAAATAACAAACAATTAACTACAACTAATCAGACAAATAGCAAGAACAAACAAATAACAAAAATAGAGGAGATGAGCATAGGGTAATGATGACCCGAAATTCCGTGCTTGGTGTGTGCGAGTGATGGTAACTCCAAAACAGCACCTAAAACAAATGAAAAACTTTGCATATACCCTAACGAAAATAGACACCAAGACAGTTTAAGAGCAAACACATAAACCATAAACCAAAAGTGAACATTCGACAATAACAGCAGCCAATCAGAAATTTCACAAATATGGAATGAAAGAAAGGAAATGGGGAGAACACTTAGCTGATGTGGTGTAGGGAAGATGGAAGGTCGAAATACCACAAAAACATGCCCAAAACCCAGTACAGCACCTGTAGTCCTCTGAGAAGTGATTCGATGATGGAATGGGGGAAAAAGTTAGGGTTTTTGTGTAAGATGGGCTATCGGTGAAGAAGAAGGTTGCTTTGGTGGGTGAATGTAGGTAAATGGAGATGTGAAAGTCTTTGAGAAGCAAAAAATGGAAGAGGAGAGGAGAGTGAGTTGCAGTGGAGAAGAGAAGATGGTGCCGTGAAGGTCTAAGAAGGGAGCTGAGTGTTTTTGGATTTCGGTTTGAAACGAGAAGGTTAATGGGTTGGGGTGGGTATTGGTTCAGAATCGGTTCGAATCAGTATTGGTTCAGAATGGTTTAATAGAAGTTTTGAAGTGTAATTGTGATGGGTTGGTTGGGTTTAAGGTTAAACCGGGTCAAGTGAGTGGTTTAATTGTTGTTGTGGTGTTGCGGCAGCTTTGCTATAGCAACGAACACAGAATGTAATTTTCAACAGAGAATGTAATGTGTCAACAGAACATGTAAGACCCGTAACTGAGGATCAAAACTTTGTAGTAGCATTGTGGCCACATCGCTACAACAAAGATAGTGAAATTTGCTGGATATTGAAACATGCTCTGTTCAACAGTTTGATTTAATGATAAGTTTGGCAAAACACCCAATCACTCTCTTTTTGTTCCCCACACTCCCTGCACATCAAAGATACATGTTAGCAAATTATCTGTCAGTTTTTTTTTTTTTTTTAATTCAACACCTAATGAACTAATAGCACACAATTAAACTAAAAATAATAAATCTAATTGGCTTCCCTTCTTTTTAAGCCTCTTGAAGGTTGATTGAAGATTTGTCCCGCTCCAATGGTGCTCCCCAATAATGCTTGATCCACTACATGCTCTAGTTCCCAAGGCCATTTAATGATGTCTTCTTGTGTACCTTCCATAATTGGACTCAAACTCCTTTGCTTCTTCACATACCTATTGCAACATTTCTCCAACCAGAGTTTAAGCTTGTACACTGAAGGATTGATCCCTTTGATCTCTACTATACTCCATCCCAGTGCTCTTCTACACTTCTTCAGCACTTCAAGTAGCATATCTTGCTGCTCCTTTGTTAGAAGTGCTGAAACAAAAACATGGAGTGTTTTGGCTGCATCCAAATGGGCATACTGAGAGTGTTTTGGAAGAGGTGTAAACTCTAGCATAGGTGGCTCTTCAATTGATGGTTTAGGGGGTTTAGTTTCACATTTAGCTAACCCAAGAGGCTCAAATGCACTCCCTCTAAATGCCTTTGCTGGTCTTGCCTCTAACCAAGCCATATATCGACTTGCTTCATCATCCACTTGTTCAATTTCTATTGCCAAAGAAAGCTCTAGTGGGTTTGTAATACACTCTGTCTCCAACTCTTCTGAAACTAGTTCTTCAATGACATCCACAACAAAGCACTCTTCTATTGCATCTGGAGATCTCATTGCCTCCAAAACATTGAATGTGACTTGTTCTTCATTAACCCTCATTGTCAATTCTCCTCTCTCTACATCAATTAACGTTCTCCCAGTTGCTAAGAATGGTCTTCCTAGAATTATGGGCACATCTCTATCCGCTTCAAAGTCCAAACAATGAAATCAGCAGGAAAGATAAATTTATCTACTTTTACCAAAACATTTTCAATTTTTCCTTCTGGGTAAGCAAGAGATCTATCAGCTAATTGTAAGGTCACTGTTGTTGGCCATGCTTCTCCAACTCCAAGCTTCTTGAAAATTGACATTAGCATAAGGTTGATACTTGCTCCAAGATCACAAAGGGCTCTTCCAATGTAATTATCTCCAATAGCACAAGGAATGGTGAAACTTCCAGGATCTTTTAATTTTGGAGGAAGCTTGTTCAGCAAGAAGGCACTACTCTCTTGTATCATGGCCACTGTCTCAAACTCTCCAAATCTCTTTTTCTTTGAAAGGATGTCTTTCATGAATTTCACATAATTTGGCATTTGTTCAAGTGCTTCTACCAATGGTATATTGATGTGAAGCTGCTTCAAAACATCCAAGAATTTCTTGAATTGATGGTTTTGCTGCTGTTTTTGAAATCTTTGAGGAAAGGGGGTGGTTTATAATTCAGTTTTTCTGGAGAATTCTGTTGCAATGGTGCTATAGCTGTTGGTTTAGCACTATGTTTTGCAGAATCAGATTGGTCCTTTTGAACAGCCACTGGATCTTTCTTTTCCCCTTCTTCTTGGATAGAGATAGGCTCTTTTGGTTGACTGGACTTAAAATGAGGTGGCTCTAGAGGTTTCCCACTCCTCAATGAAATAACCTTGCAATGCTCTTTGCCTTCACGCCTAGGATTTTCAGTATCACTTGGCAATGCTCCTTGAGGTCTATTGCTTAAAGCATTAGCTAGCTGCCCAATTTGATTCTCCAAATTTCTCAATGAAGATGCTTGACTCTGAATAATTGCATCATTCTTTGCCATATATTCTTTCAAGAGAAGCTCAATTGATGAAGAAGGTTCCATAGGCCGAGTCTTCACTTGCTGTTAAGCACTTGGAAGCTGATAAGGTCTAGTTGGGATAGATGATGGGCCTACATTCTGTCCTTGACCATTCCAAGAGAAGTTAGGGTGCTGCCTACAACCAGGATTATAAGTGTTAGAATATGGGTTATTAGCTTTGCTGAAATTACCAACATAGTAGGCTGATTTTGGGTTAGATGGACAACTATCAAAGACATGCTCCCCACCACAATATGTACAAGAAACTGCTGGATTTTGTTGAGGTTGGACAGCTGCAGCCAAGTTTACCGATTTTAGCACACTAGTGAGGGATGAAACTTGTGCAGTTAAGGCAGTCACTGCATCCAACTCATAAATTCCTGCCACCCTCTTACTTGCAACAGCTCTTTCAGCTGGCCATTGGTAGTTGTTGTTGGCCATCCTCTCCAAAATTTCATAAGCCTCATTGTAAGACCTTGCCAATATAGCCCCATTGGCTGATGCATCCACTATGGATCGAGTTTGTCCACTAAAACCATTGTAGAAAGTCTCCATCTGAATCCAATGAGGAATGCCATGATGAGGACATTTACGCAAGAGCTCCTTAAACCTCTCCCATGCCTCATCTAAAGACTCACTATCCAACTGTTGAAAACCAATTATGTCATTTCTGAGCTTGGCATTCTTTGTTGGAGGGAAGTACTTCATCAAGAACTTCTCTACCAAGTCATTCCATGTAGCTACTGATTGGGGAGGTAAGGAGTTCAACCACGCTCTTGCTCTATCCCGCAATGAATAAGGGAATAGCTTCAATCTCAAAGCCTCTTCAGTTGCTCCAGGTATCTTGAAAGAGTCACTTACTTCCATAAAGAGTCTAAGATGGAGATGAGGATCTTCTGTTGGCAGCCCACTGAATTGTCCCACAGTTTGAAGCATTTGGAACATCACCGGCTTAAGTTCAAAATGTAAGGCTTGAATATCTGGCCGTACTATGCTTGGATTCAACTCATGCAACATGGGGACAGCATATGCTCTGATGGCTCTATCTCTATCATCACCCTCAGCTGCCATATTATTCTCATTATTATTCAATCCATTTCTCACTGCTTCAGCCATTATTGGAACTGCTGCTAGGCCTCGCTGCTCCCTTCTTCTAGCTCGAAATGTCCTTTCTATTTCAAAGTCAAAGGGTACCAACTCTTGATCAGGCAGCGTGTTCATACAAGGGTAAAAGCACCTAAGAATAAAAGGAAACTAATATCAAAGTAAAGAAATTCAGTAGATAAAACAAAAACTTACTTCTACACTAATTATCAAAGACAAAATCCCCCGGCAACGGTGCCAAAAACTTGTTGCTTGTATCTCAAGATATTACGCAAGTATACGTATCGCAATCAAGTAATAAATGATAAGTAAAGTATCGATCCCACGGAGAATTATATCCTTAACTTTCAATGTAAAAGTAAAATTGATTTAAATGAAATTAACAAGGTTGATTGGTGATTGACTAACTAAATAACCAAATGACAGGTAAAGAAAACTAAGGAACTAAAATGTAGATTAAGCAATGGAAGAAACTTAATGAGTGACAAGTGTGTTAGGAATCAAGTTTCCCTTCCCCTAAATTTTATAACACAAATACTAAAGCAATACTACAACCCCAAGATAAATCAAGAACTTGGAATGAATGGCAATATGGTATTTTCCAATACACATAAGCTAGCATCCTAAATCAACATCTGCATATTCCTATGAAGAATTGAATTAATAATGCAATTTAAACCCAATCCAATCAATGGTAATGTGAGGTAATTGGGTATTCCTACCCAACCTACTAATTAACACAACCTAATTAAAGATGATGCTAACTCACACAATTCAACAAACACCTAGACTTCATTAATTTTCCAATTAATGAAATCATAACATTCATTCAAGAAAGATCATTCAAGAACTGAAATTAGTCAATATAACATGCTAAATTCATTAACAATAAAGTGGATTGCAATAACACTAAAGAACACATGATTAGTTACATATCAAAATTCAGGTTTAGGTACTACTATCATCCCAGCATAGCTAAGATTTAGCCCATAACAGAATTCAAATGCATAAAACCAAGTATAGTTGACATGAGACTAGAAAGTAAGAAGATAGAGTTATAAAAACAAGGAGAAACTAAGGCTTCAATGCTTCCACATGAACTCCAGCTTTCTTCTCCAGCAAATCAGCAACTCCAGCAGCTCCTTGCTTCCACAAGAGCTCCAGCATTCGTTTTCTACCTCCTTCCCTTGCCTTCGCCGAATGTGTGTGTCAATCTCCCCTTTTGCCTCTCTTCTCTTTCTTCCATAAATGTCTTCAATCATTAGGTTAGATTCTGGCCATAGGATTAGAACTTTCCTCCTGAGATCAAAGGGTTGAAAACCATCATGTATTTACAAGAATTTTGTCCACTTAAGTTAGCCATTTCTGGTCAATTCCATTTGAATTGGATCTAAGAATATTCTGCTCCGTTGTTGTAGCAATGCAGAAACAACTCTACAACAAAGTTAGAGGACAGGTTCTTCTATTATGAATCTTCACCTACATTTTCAAGAGAAAGAGAAACAGTCAAATTCATCCATAAAAAGAAGGGAAATTCATGTAATGGTGATAATAATGAACTAAACAAAATGCAACATGTTAAGACTAAATAAGACAACACCTAATGAATACTATCACTAAAACAAAGACAAAATACTCCTAAATCAAGCCATCTCAAGTATAAAAGTTATCAATCTTAACTCTATTTCATAGAGTTATCAGTAACCTGGCTAGATTAGTATAGGATTTTTATTTTTGATTCGTTAGCGACACGATCATTTAGCCATATTTACTTCGTGCTATGGGAGGACGAGAGTTGTGCTCATCTTTGATGTGCCACAAAGATGCTTCCATCAGCTAGGGTTCTTGCTCACATCATCGGCAGGAACATCATGGCGAAGGGAGGAACCACATTAGGATCACGGTGATGCAAATTTTCGTGACTCACTCCATATATGTGGGTCATCCCATTGATTTGGCCTACATCATTCAGCGTGGTATGATAGACAAGCTCGAGCATCCTGGGGTCAAAAACTCGCATTCAACTGGCTTCTTACTCAACTCTTTCACTTCTTCGAGGTCAATTTGGAGGATACTACAGTGCTTCACCGAAGCACAGGAGAGGTCATGGGGACTCATCTGATTTCCATGTGGGTCTCCAGGGATATGAGGGATCCAATGAGGAGGTCTAGATCGAGGATGATGATGATGAGGATGATCAAGCCCATGATCAGGCTCATGCTGGTGAACAGGAGGATGATCATGTACAAGAGGAGGAGTATGATGATATTCTGACTCGACGGATGGAGGTTGGGGGTCCTTCTCATCAGGCTCCAGAGATGCCACCTACAGACTCAGAGTGTCCAGGATTCTATGTCACGACCCCCGTTTTCACAGGCTTGGTGGGGCCCACATTATGGACATTTAACTAGGGCACGTGACAGTTCCTTCCTTTATCAACATGTCTATAACTACTAAAACAAAATGCTAAACTAAACATTCTCAAGAACAAACAAACAACCTGTTTGACAGTTTGACTCATAAACATATGTACACAGTCTAAAGTCTTGTTATATTTACATTTGACATTTTAACAGTGTCTAGTTCAGTACATATAGTCTCAAAGAAATATATACATTCACTGTCCAGTTAAACCAACATCAGTTGCAACAAAAAGAAAGGAAAAGAAAAGAAAAGTTTTCCATATTCTTCTTTAAAATGCACTATCAAGTGGCAGCACCCTTGCCCTTGTCATATATTTGTGGACCTATCAACATTTACAATAGTGAGCTTTGTGGCCCAGTAAGCAATATAGACAACCATATAAGTAAGTCAGACAATTCATCATGCATCAATTATCACATCAAAGTCATATAACGTTATGAATTTCAATTTTCCTTTCTATTTATTCTCATTTCTGTTATCTGACATTATAGTCTTGAGCCTAGGCAAATCCAGAGGATATACATTTCTCTTCACCACCGAAGTGGCTTTTGTCTCTTCACCACCGAAGTGGCTTCGTCTCTTCACCACCGAAGTGGCTTTTATCTCTTCACCACCGAAGTGGCTTTTATCTCTTCACCACCGAAGTGGCTTCTGTCTCTTCACCACCGAAGTGGCTTCTGTCTCTTCACCACCGAAGTGGCTTCTGTCCCTTCACCACCGAAGTGGCTTCTGTCTCTTCACCACCGAAGTGGCTTCTAGGCACAAGGCCTTGTACACCTCGTGGATTGCCATCGGCACAGACTGAATCTTTTCACTTTTCAGTCTTGCTTCATGCCCTCCCATTTGGGTACATTAAGCACTAGGACTTACAGAAGCCATTACATTTTCATTTCTTTTTCTTTTACTCTTTTCATATCAATTCAGCATTACGTTACCATGCTCTGTCTATCTCAATGTATCTTTTTCATTTCAATCATCATTCAGTCTCATTTGAACACAGTTCATGCAATTCAATCATTTAAATTTGAGAGCATGATAATTCTACATTTAACAAGCATGAACATCATTTCAAATTCATGATTAACAGTTCAAGAATACTATCAGCATTCTAATTCAAGCAATTCAATCAAGTCATTAAGCTGTCATCCAATCCAATGCATTTTTGTTAAATGCACAAAGACATATATCATGCACTTTCCATAATTTGCATCAACGAATAAATAAAATAGATTTCATGTCATCATGTGAAACATGTCTACTAAATGGAATCACCTACTTAACATACATAAGTTGGTCAAAATCACATACCTGTCTCTGTTCCATGTGTGTGTTAACCCTGGTTCCGTTAAAATCCACTCTCCCTCCTGTACCTCGAATAATTACTGACTATTTCGAATACGCGGGAACCAACGGAAGATTTTCCACTTTTTTATTTATTTATTTCTCTCTGCTCCTTTCTCTCTCTTCCCATGGTCTTCCTCTTTCTTCTCCTTTAATGGCTTCCCTTTTTCTGTTCTCTCTCCATTCAACTCGTTCTCTCTCCTCTCCTCTCCACTCGTTCTCTCTCCTCTCTTTTTAATTTTCTTCTTTTGTTTCTCTTCCTGTTGCATGTACAAGCACAAGTAAAAATCAATGATTTTCTTCAACTCTACACTCTCTCTCTCTCTCTTAATCTTTTTAATGGCTAATTCTCCTCTTCTACTTTCTTCTCTCTCCTGTTAACTCCTCTTTCTCTTCTATTCTTCTTCTCTTTCTTCCTTTATTGTTCTGCAAACACACGGTTATTCTCTTTCTCGTTCTTTTCTCTTTTTCAATTCTCTCTCCTCATGGCCTTTAATGGCTTCTTCTCCTTCTCTTACTTCTCCACTTTTTCTCTCTCCTCCTTAATCTTCTTCTCTTTTCTCTCCACTCTCTGTTCTCTCACTTACCTCTCTCTGTATCCACACAAATATCACTTTTCCCTTCATTCTCTCTTCCCTCTCATACCTTAAAACCTAACATATGATATATGATTAACACCTCATGCATTTATGCATGCCCCTTTTGTGAGAATAGTACCACGTAGGTGGGAGAGAGAGGGAGGCGTCATCCTCTCTTTTTCTCTCTCCTCTTCATCTTTTGCCGTGATATAACATATGTAATATATATATAATATATTATTTAATATGTATAATATATACATTGTATAAAATATATTAGGTATACGCATATATATATATATATATATATATTTAGTGGGCTTCTATGGGCTTGTGGGCCCGCCCTATTATCTTACTCAGGGCCCACTCTGAGGTGCGAAAATTAGTACCGCTGGATTCAAAAAATCATGCTGATCATTTTCTCGTTTTCAGTTCAATCTAATTCAACTGTTGTGGGATCCACCAACGATGTCTGACCTCGACCAAAATGTCAATTGGCATCTAGTCTTATTTAAGCTATCATTTAACTACACTCGAATCATTTGATTACACCATCAAACCAACCATCAAACCCTTTAATAATCTTAAAGACCGACACAATCACACACAATAATAAAGTAATAATATAAAAAGGTGCGGGGTATCACATTTTACCTTAAGAGGATCAAGGCCAACAGGTGGATACAGTGACACGCTTGACTTAGGTAGAGGCGAGACTGTCTCGAGTGGAGGATGAGGTTCATGCTTGCACAGATCGAGACAGTATCGGATCTCAGAGGCGGTCACCTAGATAGATCATTAGCTCTAGGATTTTGACTTATGCTGACTTCAAATTTACTTATTTAGTTTTATCTTGTACAACTTTTCTAATTAATTAATGAAGTTCAGAATGTTTCACTTTGTTTATTGTGTATTATGAGTTTATTTTATTTAATTATATTGTATGTTTGTTTCACCATAGTTGTTGTGTATTATTCATACTTGATGTATTATGCTTCTCTAGTTCAAGTATCTATTTTGATGTTATCTATTATTCACTCTAGGAGAGTTGGGTCACGTTGGATCTATGACCCAAGGATGCTCCACTATTGTGTTTTCGTGGTTAGGATTGTATGAAACCTTGGGCTTTGATACCACTCTATTACATCCCCTCAGCCGGTACCCTATTACCCGAATACCCAGAGGTGTGATCCGTAGCCCCAAAGATCATGTTTTAGACAATCATCCAACCATTCCACACAATAGTCCAATCATGAGCAAGAATAAATTAATGTAACTATATTATTAAAGAAAATTAATCAAAAGTTAAGGATCTTAGAAGGATCTCAAAACCATAATTAGAGTGCAGAAGTAATATCAAATCTAACGTATACAACGAAAAGAATAAAGAAAAGATCAAGACTATCCTAAGTATTACATTAGGTATGTATCCTAAAGTAAAATATAGTTCTTAAATTCAAAAATCTCCATATCAGGAACGGAATAGATCAACTCATGAGTTGAGCTAATTTTGGTATGCGCAGTCAAGACATGAACATTCTTCATTGTAAAAGCATAGTGTTCAAAGCCTTGTACACCGTACGGATCAATCGCCGGTGTCTCGTATTCTTGGATTTCGGTAAAATTTGTACCTGTAGGAAAGTCTAAAACAACATTGTCCCCGAAGGGTGAGTTCGAGAGAACTCAGTGAGTAGTTCACAAACAAATAACCAATCATAGTCCAAATCATTACATTAAATAATGCAATATCATATGAGACAAAATGCAAGAATGCAACTATACTCTAATAGATGCTTTTCTCTAATGGAAGACACATACTAATATAGAATACCAACCTCCTTTGGAAAGGTATTTGATAAGCATGCATTTATCATTATTTATTTGATTTAATTTCCCATAATTAATTAAAAGAGAGCTAATTGAGTATTTTTGTTTCTTTTTCAGGATAAGGTGATTTCGGTTATTACAGATAATGTGGAGCAAAGTTGACAAACATATTAGAGGATTTTAATTAAAATAAAATCATGGGATTCAATCTTGCCACCCAAGATGCTGAGATCCAACTTAACTTATGCAAGAATAGCATGAATCTTAGCCAAATAGGAAACAAGTGGAGGTCCAAGGAACAAAATTGGTAATAAGATCTGAAAATCGTGTAAACTGACCCACCTTGAGTCTTTTGGGCATAACTCTCTTGTATAAACTCGAATTGTGGCGATTTAAGATGCTATGGAAAGATAACGAAAATATCTACAACTTTATGGTTTTGAGTTTTCCTAGAATCCAAACTAATAAAGGTCGAATTGATGGGTAAAGAGGACAAATTCATTGTGTGCGGGATATATAAAAAGGAGAAGCCAACCATAGAGAAGAAAGAGGAGACGGCGAACACGGATCTTAGCTATCATCTCTTTCTCATTGCTCAAGAAGAAGACCACAACTCTCTAAATTTCATCTTTATTTGTTTTATGAGCTTTGTTATAACTAGTAGCTATTTCATTCTATTTGGGATGTAGATGATCCATTGCTTGTTTCATTAATTTGATTGTTCTATGTCTTCTAGTTGATGTTTTTAATTGTGTTTGAGTCTGGCCAAAGATGTTCTACAGTTAAGCAAACTAAGCATGCCAAGCTTCAACGAAGGACGATAGTCTTGCAAAGATAGGGTATATCTAGGAAAGACCATCCTTTGTTTTGAAACGTAGAGTTATATCGGTTAGTGAAAAACATTGGGGATTCGAAATCTGAAAGATCCTCACGTATTAGTTTTTTCATTGATTAATAGTTTAATTTCTTTGTGTTTTTCTTAAGTAGGATAAAAACAATTCAAATTTATTTTAAATTAGGTTTTGTAGAATTCAATCTTAGTAACTTATCCTTTTAGTTCCTCGTAGTTCGACCTCGTACTTTTTGCTAGCTAGATTAGTATAGGATTTTATTTTTGATTGGTTAGCGACACGATCAAATTTTGGGGCTATTGTCGAGGAACCAAAGTAGATTTTTGTCAATTAGACATTATATTTAGAGTAATTTTATTGTTTTTAGTTTCTATTTTTTTTTTTTTGGGTTATTTATCTAATCTCTTTTTCTTTTGTTTTGTAGGTAACAACTGCAAGAGCAGCGATTTGATAATTAGTTTAGGTTGTTATCTTTTATTTATTAGATATAATTGTATTTAGGACATTTCAATTGTAATATTTGCATTAGATTGGGTTGTTTAGGTTAATTTTTAAAATTCCCCATCCCTCCAATCCCAAATGTGTAATTCTTTTTCGAAAGACCACGTGGATTGCGCTTCAGGTATGTCCTAAACTCTCTCTTTTGCTTCAGTTATTTTCTTTTAATTTTATTTATTTAGCTATTTTTGTCTGTGTGTATGCATGGTCCCCAATCCCTAAACCCTAAGTTGACCTTGCTTGACTTAGAGTTAGAACAGACCTTGGCCAACCTTAGAAGGCAAAGAACCATGTTAAACAATGAGCCTCCAATGAGGCCCTTGAGTGAGCGTTTCATTCCAAAGACATATAATCCTGTTTCTTGTATTAAGTTGCCTAACATAGAGGTGACTCAATATGAGATCAAGTCTAGTGTGAATCAAATGCTACTATCTTTTTATGGACTTGCCAATGAAGAGCCTTATAAGCACTTAGATAAGTTTTTAGAGGTGCCCTCCATGGTTAAAATTCAACATCTCTCAGTAATGCTTTAAGGTTACTTCTTTTCCCATTCTTCCTTAAAAATAAAGCTAAGCATTGGCTTCATTCCTTAGACAATGTTAAAATTTCCACTTGGGCAGAAATGCAACTGGAGTTCCTTAAAAAATTCTTCCCCATTGTCCGTACCAATAACCTTAGAAGAGCGATAACGAGTTTCTCGCAAAAAGAAGGAGAATAATTTCTTGAGGCATGGGAAAGACTAAAAGAATTATTTAGAAAGTGCCCCCACCATGTTGTTCCTCAATGGCAATTGGTTCAGTGCTTTTATGATGGCCTTAGAGATTGACGTAGGCAAATGGTTGATTCTTCTTGTGGTGGGACTTTTATGCACAAGAATGAGAATGGGGCATGGGTACTTTTTGAGACCCTTAGTGAAAACTCCCAACACCATGCTTCAACAGCTAGGACTGAGATTCATCCATTGGGCAACCAAAGAGAGCGGTCTCTATTAGATCAATCCTACCATTGAGATGAGCATTAAGGTTGACTTGCTATCTAAGAAATTGGACTATCTCTTTTCATTAGAACAACAAAACCCATCTCCATTTCCTACAAGTTTCTCTCCACCTAATCTGACTAAAGCATGTGCTTTATGTTCTAGCATTTCCCATAATGTCACTGATTGCTACACAATACCCTGAGTTTGTTAAGAAGCATGTGCATTTGGCCCAAGGAGTTTCTAAATTGGGAAATGATCCATATTCCAATACCTACAACCCAGGATGGAGAAACCACCCTAATTTTTCATGGTGAACCTAATGCCCAATCCCTTTGATCAAATACCTTATAGGTCACCTTCATTTAATATGCAACAGAATGCTTATAGGAATGAACAACCATCAGCTCCGCAAACCTCACAGAATTCATCATTTGAGGATAAGGTACTAAATGCACTTAGTGAATTACAACAAAACACTCAATTGTTGCATTCTCATTCTTAGTCCATTAAAAAATTGGAAACCCAACTTGATCAACTAGTTGATGCCATCAATAGGAGGGAGGTTGGCCAGTTACCTAGTCAACCAATTGGTAACCCTAATAATCAAATTGGGTCTAGGAAAGGACAAGTCCAAGTAGTCTCTATTGTGACACATAGTGGGAAGGAATATTAAGCACCTTTTCCTACTCCTAAGCCATTGCCCATTGATCTTGAGAGTCGAGAAAAAGTTGATTTGACCCATGAGAACGGTATGATGCACACAAGCCTAATAAAGAGACACCATCTGTGAGTATTCCCCATCAATTTCCTTGTAAAGGGTTGCATATCCCGATTGTTGAAGGTCCTACTCCCGAGTCTTACACTCCAAAAGCCCCCTTCCCTGAAGCTCTTGAGTCCTCAATTCCAGATTCGAGAAAGAATGCTGAGATGCAAGAGATGATTGACTTATTCCAACAAGTTCGTATTAATCTTCCACTGTTGGATGCTATCAAGCAAGTCCCAACTTATGCTAAATTTGTAAAAGACTTATGCACCCAAAAGTGTAAGTTAAGAACTCAGACTCCTAAAACTGTGTATCTAACTGAACAAGTCAGCTTTGTAATTTCCAACCAATTGCCCCCTAAACTTAAAGATCCAGGTACACCTTTGATTTCATGTGTCATTCAAGATCTATCCATAAGTAAAGCATTGCTTGATTTGGGAGCCAGTGTGAATATTTATCCCGATTCAATTTATGATAAGTTTGGTCTAGGAGATTTGAAACCCACTGATGTGATTCTACAAATAGCAAACCGCTCAATCAAATGACCCCGTGGGCTACTTGAAAACATTTTGGTAAAGGTTGAGGATCTATATTTTCCTGTAAATTTTCCAATCCTAGATATGAACAACACAACTACCAATAAGTTACCACCAATCATTCTTGGACGGCCCTTTTTAGCCACTGCCAATGCTTGCATCAATTGTAGATCAGGTGTCATGGACATATCATTTGGCAATAAGAAACTTAGAGTCAACATCTTCAATGCATCCTTAAGCCCAAATAGGGATGAAGAGTGCTTTGCGATTAACCTTATTGATGAGGTAGTGTTTGATTATACTCCAAACATGCTTATTGATGATCTCCTACAACATTACTTGACATATGGGGAATCTAATCTGAATATTGAGGAAGTCAACACATTGTTGGACCCTTCCACTTCTTTGGAGCAGTCACCATTCACATTTAGATTTGAGCCTCCACCCCATTGGCTGCATCTCCCCAACCCTCATCCCTCATGTCTCCCCCTAAATTGGATCTTAAACCTCTCCCTTCCAATATAAAGTATGCATTCTTAGGATACAATGAAACATTGTCTGTCATTATTTTTTCTGATCTATCACCTAGGCAAGAGGACCAACCTTTAGGAGTGTTTTTTGAATTCAAGGCAGCCATTGGCTTGTCCTTAGCTTACCTTAAGGGCATAGACCCTTCTATATGTATGCCTAGGAGAAATTTTGAGGATGGAGCAAAACCCCGTAAGGATCCTCAGAGGTAGTGAACAACATGGTGATTAAGTGGTTAGATGCCAAAATTATCTTCTTAATCTCTGATAATGAAGGGGTTAGTCCTACCCAGGTTTTCCCTACGAAATCTAGCATCAATGTGGTTCCAAATGACAACAATGATCTTGTTCCAACTTGTACCGCTATGGGTTGGCATGTCTGCATAAATTATCAAAAGTTGAATAACGTTACCAAGAACACTTCCCCTTGCCATTTATTGACCACATTTGGAACTCACAGATTGGACATGCTGCTCAAGTTAATGGCCAAAGATTTAAGCTTTATATTTATGGCCTTGTTGATGGCCAAATTATTAAGGAGTTGGACTTAGAAGACTTTCTTCAAGACTCTTCATGAGTCTCTCACTGAGTCTAGTTGAAGACTCTAAACTTAGCCCTTTATGGGAGGCAACTAGGGATGTCAATGGTGTGGTTTGGAGCAGTTTCGGGTTGGGTTTAACAGTTTTGGGCTTAAATACACCCAGCCCAAACACGGCCCGTTAGAAAAATAACGGTTTTGGGCCAGTTTCGGTTTGCTGTGGTTTGGGTTCGGGCTAACTAACGGTTTAGGCTCACGGTCTATACTTGGGTTGACTAATGGTTTGGGCTAACAATTTATGAAATGCAAGAAAAAGAAATAGTTGAACATCTTGCAACAAGAGCCAAAATTCTATGTGTTAAAGTAAACATAAATTTGGAGTTTACTGTTCACGTTATTGTTCACGTGAACAGTAAAAACAACTTTTACTGTTCACGTGAACAGTATTTTGCTGTTGTTTTGATTATATTTTCTATTTCTAATGTGGGAATCTTGCTACATAAGTTTTGGGAGTTTTTTAGAAAACATAGTTTCTATTTTGGTAGTAGTTTCTATTTTCAAAACTTTCTATTTTAGGAGTTAAGAAGTTACTAAAGCTATAATATTTTGTTTCCTTCTTCTAAAGGACAATTACTTGTCTCTCAAGTTGTATTAGATTCATTAGAAGCTATAAATAAAAGTGCTCTGTGATTCTAGACTCTTTAGCTAAGAATCACAGGTCTTTTCTACTAGTTCATCATCTCTCTTCTCTTCTTCTTCTTCTCTCTTTTCTTTATTCAAGTTCAACTGCTATTTTGATTGTTTAAAGCTTGTTTTCTAACACTATGGAAAGCAAAATTGTTATTGATCAATTCCCATTAAAAAAATGAAAAGTCATTCCACATTACTTAATTTAACTTGATATGCAAAGACATACCTCTGGATTATATAAATATTTACTTAATTTAAACAAACTTGATACATTCAATTGGGCATTCATACTTAATCTTTCTAACTGTCCTTTACAAGTAGTAGAAAACTATTAAATCGTTGAATTCATACTCAATTTTTTTGATAGTCTATACCAACTATCTAGTGGTATTACGATGATTCAAACAATGTTTAATGTAAAACTATAAAATGGGTTGTAAAACGGTTTATAATGAGTTGCAGTTTGGGTTCGAGTTGGTGCGGGCTCTGCAACCCTCAGCCCAAACACAGACCATTAAGGTTCGGTCCGGGCCGGTTCGGGCTATAATGGGCCAGTGTTGTTCGGGCTGCAATTTGACACCCCTAGAGGCAACCCATTTAGATGTTATTTCTTGTTCTTTTCTTTGTTTGTTTATTAGGTTTTACTGTTGCGTGCTCCATCACAATTTCAAACATCGGGTACACTCTTTCCTCTATTTGCTTCTATTATATTATTCTTTTCCTTTATATCTTGCATGCACTGAGGTCACCACATAATTTATGTGTGGGGGGTGTCAACTCGGGTAAGACTCGTTGATAGTTGGTAGAGCATTGTCACTAAAATTGGAAGTGCCTAAAAACTTTTATGGCTTTGGTAGGAATTACGTTTTAATTCCTTGCTTAGATACAAAATGAGAGTTTAAGGGTTTTGGAAATCCCATTTGATGTGATGAACACTTTCTTGAGAGAATAGTAATGGGTTATTCATTTTGAGACTGAGGTTGAATCAAAAAATAGTCGGCCAGTTAGAAAGCTTAAGAGGCAAGACATTGCACGGATAGAACTTTGAGCATTAAAGAAATAAGTGAATTAATGTGCTTATAAAGGTGAAATGTCTAAGAAGGTCAATATTTCTTAGATCTTGAGTTATTGGTATTACTTGGTACCTAGATTAGTCTTATTTGAGGGTGAATTGGTGGGCTGAAGATAAGAGGAAACTTCTCAATTTGATTGTTTGCCTAGAGCTAGACTCAAAAGAGGGTGTAAAGAGCTCAAGTGTGGGGGTGCCTATATTCCCTTCAATCTTTAATATAGGCACCCCCTTAAACTTGGAATCTATCTTTTTACTCTTACTTTTGCCAGAATGACTAGAAAAGTACTTAAGAATTTTGTGTGTATATTCTCTACAAACACTCACGAGACACAACTCATCCACTAGGGTAACCTAGGGGTTTAAAGGCTTTTTGCACATGCTAAGTGCAACTGTGATTCCTACGAAAGTGAGTTAAGTTTTTATCATTTTTTTATTTTCAATATTGCTTTTATTGTTTCATTTTGCTCAAGGACTAGCAAACACTTAAGTGTGGGGGTATTTGATAAGCATGCATTTATCTTTTGATTTATTCCATACTTAATTAATTAAAAAAAGAGCTAATTGAGTATTTTTGTGTCTTTTTCACGAATAAGGTGAATTTGGTTATTATAGATAATGTGGAGCAAAGTTGGCAAATATAGGCGATTTTAATTAAAATAAAATCATGGGATTCAATCTTGCTACCCAAGAAATCATGAATGGTGAGATCCAACTTAATTAATGCAAGGAAAGCATGAATCTTAGCCAAATTGGAAACAGATGGAGGTCCAAGGAACAAAATTGGTAATAAGATCTAAAAATTGTGTAAACAGACATGCCTTGAGTATTTTGGGCATATCTCTCATGTTGTCACTGTACCCTTTGGTTGCCTGGCCTGGTCGCTTGGGGCTGTGAAGCCAATTGACCAAGGTTGTTGTGTACAGACAGTAAAACCTAAAATTGGTCGGAAACTCATCGTTTGGGTTCCAAAACACTTTGCAATTAATTTGAAAACTCAGAAATACTAGTAGGACAGTATCTAATATGATTTATGCATCAATCATGGTCAATGGAGTGAAAACCTAATGAGTCCTAATTTAGGTTTCATTCAAAATCAAACCGTAGATTCACATATAGACTAGAGTGAATGTGGACTAACTCTAGAACTAAGATAAAAGTAGAATAAGGTCTAAAAACAACTTAGAATATGATCTAGCATGGATTGAAAATCAGACAAATCAAAGAGAATAACAATCATATAGATTCATGCTAGGTTTTTACCGAAATCACACTGCGAAGTTCACAGAAGAACTAAAGTGATTGGAGATTCACTCTAGAACTAAGAGAATAGAAGAGTAGGTCTTTACAATAATTTAAGACCTTCCTCAAAGTCTCTACAATAGGTAGAATCAATAAGCGAATGTATAACTAGAAGAAAGAGCGCAATCGCTAACCTTGAAGAAGAAGATTCGTCGAGCAGAAAACTTCGCAGATACTTGGAAATCTTCCTTGGCCTTGGAGGGAGAGCTCTAGAATGCCTCTGACGTTCTCTGACAGCCTTAAGACACAATGACATGAATTAGAACGAAAATTGATTAAATAGGGCTCTAGAAACCTAATTTCCAAAAAGTGACAATTCTACCCTGGTGCTGGTTGGTCGCTTGGGAAGACCAAGGCAGGCTACCAACCTATACCTCTTTGGTCAAAAATTGTATTTTGGTCCCTGAAAGATCTATCTTCCTCTTGGGTACTTTTCCAAGTTATAGAAGGGTCTTACCTAGTTTTTTGGGACCTTCTAATTGTGTCATCACTATACTCTCCATCTACCAAGTCCATCATAATTTAAGCTAGATTTTCTTCCAAAATTAGACAAGGTTTCTAACAAAGCATCATCTCCATCTACTTCCATTGGTCCCAAGTCAGATCCAATGGGTTCAATTTGGATGGCCCACATCTGTCTTCTTCCTTCACTTCGGGTTTTCGGACCTACAATATAGATTTTCAGGTTAGGGTTGTAAGGGATTTCACAATTCCCTTTGCTAGTATGAGGTAGGCTAGTGACGAAGTCCAAAGTGATTGTTGGAAAATGCCATGTCAGCATTTTGCCACATCGGCCTCCATTGGTTTTGATGATAACAAACATGAAACTTGAATTCACCATGTTTTGATGATAACAAACATGAATTAGAATTCACCATGGAAAAACATGAAAATAACATGCATATGAATGAGTGTTTATTTGCTATTAATTATCATTCATATTTTCCAATCATTCATGTGTTTATCATCATCAAAAAGGGGGAGATTGTTGGGAAATGCCACGTCAGCATTTGCCACATCAGCCTCTATTGATTTTTATGATAATAAGCATGAATTACTAATGGCTATATTGAGTTATGATGTTTTAGTTCAAGATGAGAACAAGTGGACCAACTCCAAGTCAAAGCCATATGCAAGTCAAAGCCAAGATCATGCCAAGATAGACATGAAGATGGACATGAAGTCTAAGTCAAGATGACCATGCCAAGATGGACATGAAGACCGTTGCACAAAATCAAGTCGAAGATCAAGTCGAAGATCAAGACTTAGGTTGAATTAGGGCTTAGGACACTCTCGCATACACATTCATGTAAATGCATCAATTATATGTAATTCATATTACTAGAGTAACCTAGGACATGTTAGTGAGGTGTACAATGCTTAGGGTTGACCAAAAAGTCCAAAAACCCAAGCCATGTCCCAGCCCCAACTTAAGTCAGCAAAATAGAGTTCAGACGGACAGCCGTCTGAGCAGACGGATGTCCGTCTGTACTGATAACTCTGTTTCTCGGAAAACAACAGAAGGCCAGACGGATGTCCGTCTGAGCCAGTCCAGGCCAGACGGATGTCCGTCTGGGCAGACGGACGTCCGTCCGACCCGACGTCCGTCGACCCAGATTTGACTATAACGGCTAGTTTAAAGAGAATATCCTCTACAGTTGTTTGCAACGGATACTTTTGAGACGGATGACCGTCTGACCAGACGGACGTTCGTCTGGGCTGAAAAACAGGACAAAAATGTGTCCGTTTTCTATCCGTTGGGGATTGGGTTTTGGCACTCAAAGGTGCTCTATATAAACCCAATTCACCTCATTTGAGAGTAACAACACTCACACTTGATCACCCACTCCCCAAGTGATCCTAAAGCTCTCAAATTGCAAGAAAGCCTTGTGCTTTGCCTTTCACCTTCTCCCCAACCTTGAAGAACATACCAAGGTGTTAAAGTAAGCTTGTGGAAGTCAAGCTTGAGGTGATTGAAGGCTTTGGTGGTGCATGCATTTCATATCTTGAGCATACAACTCTTATTGCATCACACACATACAAGAGGTAATGTGTCACACCTCTTGTTAAGGTAACATCCTTCTCTTGTAACTGTTTTCAATTCTAGTCTAGGTATATTAGAATTGGTTTTGGGTACTCTTGCCCATGAACAAAGATTGGTTGGGTGCTCTTGCTTGTGAATAAAGATTGAAGAGGGTGCTCTTGCCCTAAGATAAACAAAGATTGTAAAGGGTGCTCTTGCCCCGTAACAAAGATTGTAAAGGGTTGATCTCTACCCATTGTATTGAAAGAGAATCACTAGTGGAATACTCTCTTAAGGCCAAGAGAGGAGTGGACGTAGACTTGCAAATTCGAACCACTATAAAATACTTGTCTTGTGGTTGATTGTATTGTTTAATTTCATTTGAATTTTCAATTTACTTTGTATTTCCGCACAAACCGAAAAATTGGGACAATCCACTAGTTGCAACCTAATCACCCCCCTCTAGGTTGCACCAACAGTGATGTCTTCCCACTTCCAACTAGGAACAAGAAGCGGCTGTAGAAGACTTGACAGCAATTGTTAGACAATTTTAACTTGTTGACAAGTGTCACACTTTGCCACGAAGTCTTCCGCATCATTCTTCAATCCAATCCACCAATAGTGTTCCTTCAAATCCCTATGAGGGAGAAGGTGAAACTCTGACGGTTACTTCCTATGTCAAAGGGGTAGACATTACTCTTTCCATCCCCTCCTTCTACACCCTATGTCAACTCTCTACTGAGGGAGAACTTCGTTTCTGGACTTACAAGGATACCCCACCTAAGGATGTTAATATCGATAATGTGTATCAAAGTCTCCTCCCACCTGGAACACCTCTCCGCTACTACAAGGACATTAAAGAGACAATATTTACTGAATAAGCAAAAGCCGTCAGCAAAATCACACAAAGGAACCTAGTTCCTAAAAAGGGGCATCGGTCTAACATTACATCCTTTCAGACCTATGTCACCTTCTGCATTCTTCATCATCGCCCCCTTTGTCTTCCATATGTCATCCTCTCATATATGATTCAGTCCGCTATGACTGGGAGAAAGTGTCATCCCTATGGTAGTCTCCTCACCAAAGTCTTCAAGCACTTTAATGTCAATTTGGAAAAAGAGGAAACTCGGAAACCACCTCCTAAGTTGGACAACAAAGGGATTGTTCCCTCCCGCAAGTGAACAGCAGCCAAAGCTCGCCAAAAGAGTGCCTCTCAGCCCATGGATGTAGAAGGAACATCAGCTTGGCTCCAACAGCCATCTTCCTACTCCTCTTCTACTGCCTCACGATTTCAGGCCCTTGACTCTCGCCTCACCAACATGCAACAGCACTTCGATGCCCATTTTGATTCCATGGGTCATCACATGGACACTGTTGAAGGGATGCTAGCTCATCAAACCATCATGATGCAACATATGATGACGAATCTCAAAATTCCTCCTATGCCGGCTCCGAAAGTTGAAGAGGTGGAAGGGGATGCTGAAGACGATGTTGAGGCTAGGGCAGTGGAAGTGAAGATGACAGTGGAGATGAAGAAGGTGGAAGTGGAGATGACGAAGAAGGCAACGAAGAGGATGCCTAGCTTCAGTTGCTTGTTTTTATGTTTCTATTTTTTTTTTCTTCCGTTGAACAGATCTTCTGTGGTTACGCTATTTATGCTTTATAGCTCTTGCATCTTTTTGTTATAACACTTGTCTTTACATCTGTCTTTTTTTATTATTCTTATTTGATGTATATAACTTATTATGAAATGCAAGTTTCTGTTTTTTATCTTCTCTACTGTTCTCTTGTTTTTGGTTCAAGAGGGAAGCTCATATTTAGGGGGAGCTTCATCTATAGGGGGAGCATGCCATGCTTTTCCTCCTTTTTGTTTCTGAAAAAGGGGGAGAAAATAAGGAGTCAGTTAAAACTCTTCTTTGACTGTAGATCTCAATAGCATGAAGGTTGGAAACATATATGATGGTTTATATACTGCTTAATAGGGGTAATAATCACACTTCATGGCTATATGATCATCCAAGTGCGAAAATGGAAATGTTTACAGTCTTTTATCATTTTATCACTTGCATGTTTGTCATCATAAAAAAGGGGGAGATTGTTCGAAAATGCCATGTCAGCATTTGCCACATCGGCCTCCAATCAGTTTTGATTATGACAAACACTCTACTAATGATTCCATGTAGATGTGTTTTGTCCAGCTCACCACTACAGTGAATCTCAATGCTAAATGACCGGATCAAAGAATTACCGGAGAGTCAAGCTCAAGACCAGCTCAAACCATCTTAGACAAAGAACCAAAGTCAAGATGAGTATCAATACCGTTGCACAAGATCAAGTCGAAGATCAAGACTTAGGCTGAATAGGGCTTAGGACACTCTCGCATACACATCCATGTAAATGCATCCATTATATGTAATTCATGCTACTAGAGTGACCTAGGACATGTTAGTAAGGTGTAAAATGCTTAGGGTTGACAAAAAAATCCAAAAAACCCAAGCCATGTCCCAGTCCCAACTCTGTTCAGCAAAACCACCCCCATTTGAGAATCATTCCTCTCCCCCCATCAAGCATATACTCACTCACAAGTGAAAGAGCCAATATTTGGTGTTTTAGCACCATTACTGTCTTCCCAACTCCATTCAACTTTAAGGAATATTCCAAAGTTAATAAGCAAGTTCATTGAAGCAAAGTTTGGAGTTATTGAAGACCATTGGAGTCTCTATTGATACATTGCTATTCTTAAAGCATTCATTCATTGCATCACTCACACACAAGGGGTAAAGTGTCACTCTCATTGTTAGGTAATATCTAACACTTCTTGTATTTGAATTGATTATTGAATTCTAGTCTAGATTGATTAGAATTTGTTGCTTGGGTGCTCTTGCCTGTGAGCAAAGATTGTAAAGGGTACTTGATGTGTCCAAAATCTGCTCAGCCCTTGGATCTCCACGTGATGTCCTGCAAAACGAAAGCGTCAGATGTGGCCCGACCGCTGGGGTCGGGAGTCCACCTCCGAAGGCTAAGTCAGTTGATGAACTTAATCACAAACGGCTCTGCTAGAAGCGCAGAGCTAAGGAATGAAGAACTGGGAAAGGTGATCTAGATAGCAGATCGCTGATAGTTTAGGCCTATCAGTATGTATCTGAACCTGAGTCTCAGATAGTATTCTCTTCGATCCCCTCACCTTGTATGGTAGTGAGGTTTATATAGAGTGTACCTTTGAATATCCTTCATTGGATGCACTTGAGCCTTCTTCGGGTAGTCGTTGGATCTTATCAGTGAGATCCGTTGAGCAATAGACTTCTACTTGTTTGGGCTAGTAGAGGACTCCTGAGATAACCTTTAGGTTATCTGATGTTTATCCCTTCGATAATGATTATCCGCAGCCGTCAATTCGAGTCTGCCATCATTAGGGTGTTTACCCTAATCCATAAGTAGGATTAGGGCACGCTTGCAGCCAAATAAGCTTTCTTCTTCAGCAAGCCATCTTCTGGATCCGGTTTGCTCGGGAGCGAATCGGTTCTTTCCGTCTCGACCGAGGTCGAGGGTCGGACCAGGTATTAACCCGGTCTGATCATAATCCCTCCGTATCACGAGCCCCCCAGACCAAGCGTTCGGTCGATCCCGAGGGCTTGGTTTTTAATCGGGTTCGTCGTCGATGATAATCTCTGCGTGCTTCATTAAACGTCATATCACATTTAATGCGGTGGTCACTTTTCCTCGAGCGTTGTGAGTGTAAGGCCACATATCTCCTTGCAGTTGATCTGTCGTGGCTCACGTCATCCAAGCGACGGTTTCTGAACGCCTATTTCAGATTCGTGAGTTCAAACTTTCAAAACGTCTTTCAATCTTGATCGCTGATTTTGAATCAATCTCGATCGTTCAGATTCCCGAACACTCGTGCGGGAGTTTTAAAAGCGGTTCGTTGTCTTCGTAGGTTTCATTCTTCCCGTCTGGAATTTGAACCTTTGTTGTTCGCTTCGCGCCTTCCCCGCTCCCAAGCTTCCGTCTCACCGAATCGGTAAGTTTACCGATCTTTTTCTTTTTGTAGTTTACTAAAACGAGTAATGGCGAACGATAGGGCTTCTTTAGTACCCAATGTTGGTAATAGCAAGTGATGCTTTTGCTTCTCCTGCTCCCGAACAGTCGGATAGTGATAACAAAACCCTAACCGTCCTCTCGCGCGCGAGTTCGCTGAAGTTTCTCAAAAAGGCTTTGAAAGAAAAACCGAAACTTCTCCCGTCCTTCTCGAGTCTGGATCTTCCAAGATTGTCGAGTCTTCTAGGCAGCCTCAAACCTCCGGGTCCAATGGTGGACCTGGCTCTGTTCCCTCCATTTACAATGAGGAAACCCTTCTTTCAGCTTGTCCAAGATTTTGATCTTCCTTCCTCATATCAGGTTAGGGCTCCCCACCCCGATGAGAGGGTTGATTCATCCCTTTCGGGTGAATTTTCTCTCGTATATAGATGCACCGGAAAGCGGAGTTCGCTTTCCCTTTTTTAATCCTTTGTTCTCCACAGCTCGAATCATTGGAACATTTGTCCCGGAATGCTCCTCCCCAATAGCCGGCGTCTCATCGTCGGCTTCTTGGGTTTGTGTTTTGAGCTTGGCATTACGCCATCTCTTTCTCTCTTTGTACATTTTCATGTTCTTTCTATCTCCCATCCTCCCGGATGAGTTTTTCCTCCCAAACGCAATAAGGCTGAACTTGATTGGAGGGGCAGCATCCTTGTCAAAGGAACTTGCCCTTCTAACCACAAAAGATGGCGCGAACGATACTTTTTCTGTCGAGCGCCTCCATCAGATCTTAACTTTCCAACCACCTGGAGGAGGTTTACTTCTTCTTCCGAGAGTAACCGAGGCCTTCCCTTATCCAGAGAAGACGAGGCGGCCATCGGGAAGATCAAATCCATTCCGTGGTATCAAGAGATACATGGATTTGAAGTGGAGTATAACTCCATCCTTCAGATCTTGGGGCTTGGCTCATTGTGAGCTTCTAACCATCATCCTTTAATTTAACTCAAGTGATATGTTTTGAATTCGACTCTTGTCCTTCTTCTTTGCAGTGCCTCCAAGAATGAACCCCGAAAGCCTCGGGTGAAGGCCGCTAGGGCCGTTGTGACAGCCGAGCAACGATCGCCCAGGGTCTTGACCGTGGATCAAGAGGCTTCTCTTCCCTCTCCCGATCCCTCTTATAGGGGTATCCGGAATGTCAGGCCTGTAGCTGATGCTTCGGGTAAAGGGAAGAAACCGATGGTGGAGAGGTCTAATGTCTCTTCCTCCGCCCGAACCAAGAGGAGGCATGACACAATTGATGCTCCCTCCAACAAAAAATCCAAAGCTTCAACGGATGGTGAGGAGGTCTTCACCCCCAGTGGACCCCGAAGATGACCGACAGGGTTACTCGGGATCCCGAGAAAGCCGCAGAATGGAGCTCCCTCGCTCTTGCTCCTTCGATCGCCGGGAGTTTGAAGCCCTGGATGACACCTCCCTTGTTAGTCAATCTACAAGGTAGCAGTCTTCTTGCTTAGTTATTTTCTCATAATTCCTTATGACTTCTTCTGATATTTTCCGTCTTCCCAGGAATGTTGTGTTGAGCTTTTATCAACACATGGAAGCATTGAGCCGGGTTGGTCGCACCAGCTCCTTGCTGCAAACCTGTGAAGAGAATTTGGCGAAAGCCAATTCCGAAATAGACCAGTGACTGCAGTGCCGTGGGAGCTGCAGAAAAAGCATGAGGAAGAAGTGATCTCCCTCAAGGAGGCCCTCGAAGCGTCGAAGATTCGTGCCGCTGCTGCCGAGCGCGAGGCCAGGAAGCAAAAAGCAGCTGCCACGTTGTTTGGTGACAGCCTTGAAATCAAAAGTAGGGAGCTCGAAGAACATCTGAAGTTGGCGATCCCTAGCAAGCCCGAGCATATAAAGCCAGAGCTTCGGAAGGAGTGTATTCTGAAATACCTGAACAGCGTACCTTTCTCCGAGCTGCTAGGTCTCTACTACCTTCAAGCTTATCGCATGGGGCAGAACGACGTTTGGGAGCGAATCCTTGGATCGATCCCTGCCTTCGACACTGCTCCTTTTTGTGAGGTGTGCCACAAAGAGGTCTTCGGGAAAGTTGGTATGGATCTCCCGGACTGGGCTCAGGAAGAAGATGATCCTTTTCCAGCTGACCCTCAATATGAGGCATACCTGACTGAGGAGCCGGCACTTCCAGAGAAGAAATCACAAGCCGAGTCTCAAGTTGCTGCTGTAGAGGACTCAGCCGATGCCATTCTTGAGGAAGGCTCTTCTCATGATCCTGAGAAAAGTCCTCCCGACCAGGGTCCCTCGGGCAACAATGAAGAAAAGGCTTAGGGAGTTATCTTTTTGTATAAATTTACCCTCTATTTAATGAATAGACATTTCTTTCTCATGTTGGCCTTTATATTTCCCCGTCTCTTGCCGAAATCTTGCCTTGAATATCAAAGTATTAATGATAAAACTTATCACTTAACTTTTCATTCCTCGCCGAATAATAATCTTGTAGAAATATTGTGAAGATGCGTTTCGGGAAGATGAATTAATCTTCCCCACTACTTCATTTATTGCAAAGTCCGCACGTTTCCCTTCTGCGAAGTTCGAACGTTTTCCTGCCTTTGTATACCATTCACTGTTTCCAATGAATCAGAAATACATCCATTATTTTAATGGCGGTGCGACGATTGGAGGTATCCCTGCATCAGGTGCTCGCTTCCACATGTTTCCATGTGGCATCCCTCCGACCGGTGATCTTGCTTTCTGCGGATTTTGAAGCGTCATTTCGATCTAGATCGTCGGTTGTCCTTAGCCTTCAACCGTCGTCTTAGTACCTGAGGCTATTTAAAGCCTTCGTGGGTACTCTCCATCTATCCTGACTTCGGCAAGTTAGATTTGCTAAAGTGTTAAAGCGACCTTTCGTCCTTCGGCCTGCTTCCGTATTCCTCGTACTCCAACAACAGCTCTATCAACTTCTGAACAAGTGAGTTTTTTGATTACTCATCTCTTTCCCCACTTCCCCCCTGAGTAAACTGCACAGTAGTCATACTTGGGGTTTAGTTTGTTGTTTTGTCTGAAGTTATAGAAAGCTAGGGTTTCTCCCTTGTTGTTGTCGTGTGTTTCTGTACTGATACGGCTTGATTTTTTTATTTTTTTTTTGCATAGTGGCTCCCAAGATCAGCCCGAACTTTATCAGAGCAAAATCTTGCAAGAAAATCATTCCGGCGGTGGTGGTTGGGGCCAGTGCGGTGGTTTCAGCTAGTGAATCCTCCAAGCGTAAGGCGACTGCTGCCAGTGAATCTTCAAGTCAGATTCCCGCAGCTTCTATTGATGCCGTCCCTGCGCCTCCTTTGCCCGAAGTGATCGCTCGTCTTTCCCGGGAAGATCTTGATCACTCCGTTGCCGATGGTGCTGCCTGGCGCTCTGGCTGGTGAGCTTTGTTGGTGCACCCCCGAAGGAGACTCTTCGGGCATCTGAGGCAACTATGTTGGCGTCTGATGAAGGTGTGGTCCCAGCAGGTGCTGCTCCTATTTCTAACGCTAGTGCTTGTTTGGCATCCTCCTCCTCTCCTTCCGAGTTGGAGGATTTTGCCACTAGGAAGCGCCGTCGAGTGACAAGTGATGAAGCTCATCCTTCTCATCCTTCGCCTAAATTAGTATCAAACGAGTTTGACAGAGCGTTGGAATGGTGTACTGCTGCTCGAATGACTTTTGAGAGCGCAATTCTTTCCAAACTTCCAGATGAAGTCTTTACGAAGTCACTGGTGATGTAAGTCTTTCTTCATTATCCTCCGATTCCGAAAAATTACTTTTCTCGCTCCTTGCTAACTCGGAAGTTGTTTGCAGGAGTCTTGCTTGTAACTTCCACAACCAAGTGGAAGCAGTTTCTCGGCTCAGTAGATTGAGCAATGAAGTTTCTAGGCTTCGGGAAATCTCTGAAACTAAAGATGTTGAGATTGCTCGCCTTCGAAATCTAGCTTGGGAGGTGGCAGGAGAAAAAAATTCGATGATTGGTCGTCTTCGGTCAGACTTGGATGATGCCAGGGAGAAGATCCGGCGACTGGAACGAACAGTTGGAAAGTCAGGAGCCAAAGGATCTGAAACGTTACCTGAAAGGCAAGCTATCGTTCCTTTGCCCGAATCCCTTCCAACTGATGTTCGCAGAGCTTGCGTCTTCAAGTATTTACACAGTAAGCCTTTTGTTGATATGCTGAATGCTTATAACTTGCAGAGCGTATCGGGATGGTGAGAACGAAGTATGGGAATCAATATTAAGGAAGGATCCTCATTTTGATACGACTCCCAACAGTGCTGTTTGCCATCTTGAAGTATTTACCGATCTGGGTATTCCTCCTCCCGACTAGACCAAGGATAAGATTGATCCTCCACCTTCCGATCCGAGATATTATGCAATATCCGGAAGATTCTCCTCGTTTATTCTCCCCCGGAAGAAGTCAATTATGACGAGCTTGTACTGAATGCAAGTTTGGTCGAGGACCATACTTCTCCTGGACAAGCTGGACAAAGAGTATGAAATTGCGGAGGATTTTATGCATATCGAAATATTTTTTTATCCTCATTTCTTCTCTTCTTTTCCTTGAATCCCCACCAATGGTTGACTCATATGTTTGTTCTAGCAAAGTCGCGTCGATCTTGTATAACTTCTTAACAGTCACTTATGATGACTTTCTTTTTTGATCGAAGATTGTATCCAGCTCTTGTAATTGTTTTGATACTGGCCTCTTTGGATCTTTTGAAGAAATAAGAAATTACTTTATCTTGAACTTTGCTAGCCACTTGAATCGCCGTTGCATTAGGTCTTAGTTGTTTGAAACAATGCCTTTACTTAAGGATTTCCGGAGAAATACAATAAGTCTGAAAAGGAACTCACTCAGGTTTTAAACCGATGCCTTTACTTAAGGATTTCCGGAGAAATACAATAAGTCTGAGAAGGAACTCACTCGGGTTTTAAACCGATGCCTTTACTTAAGGATAATTCAAAAATTCAATAAGTCTCGAAGGAACTCACTCGGGTTTCAAACCGACGCCTTGCAAAAGGATCTCACTCGGATTTTCATCCGATGCCTCGACTTAAGAAAGTTCGAAAAATTTCCATAAGTGTTGAAGGACCCACACAAATTTTCATCCGATGCCTTATAGTTGGATCTTGCTCTTGAATGTGGTGTATGATGCCCCCCAATCAAAAGATAGTTTGTTGAAAGCCAAAAATTGCATTGATTGAGTTGAAAATGATTACATCGCTAACAACATTGAAATCATCCTCAAGGATAAAACTTTTTGAGATGCCTAGCATTCCACGAACGATACAACTCTTTCTGGGTATTGATGTTCTTCAGCCTGTAAGCTCCTGAACCGACCAGTTTCACAACCATATAAGGTCCTTCCCAGGAAGGGTCCAATCTTCTTTGGTGACGCGGGTCGGAAGCTAGGGTGTTTCTCAACACCAAATCTGTCACGCCCTCCCAGCCGGTACCCTATCTGGCATACCCGAGAGTGTGATCCACAGCCCGAAGATCAGGTATCGAGTGATCAACCTCCCACATAAACAATAACATAATCATGAACAATCATAACAAAAGTGCGGAAGATAAACCATAGATCCAATAAAGAAAGAATGAATCATAAATGAATTAGAATAATAGATATAATCAGAGTGTCAAACAGATAAGTAAAGTGAGGCAAAAATCCCACTTTACAACCAGCGGAAAAGTAGCTCTAAAAGAATAAACTAGACAAAATCTAATCCCAGTAGCAAGTACATTGGGTAACTAAATTGTTCTCCACTTTATAGACAACATCCTTATAAGTGTAAATCTCATAAATGGCACAAGGACGCTTCCACTCAATGGTCGGACTAAGCATCGTACGGAGCATAACCACTCGCGGGATCTTCGAGTAATTGTGGTAACCGCAATCACCTTCCCGGAGATATGCCTCTTCGCCTTGCGCTTCTTCATAGGGACCGTCATAATACTCGCACTGCAGGGATAGTCTAACAAACATTGTACAATAAAAGAATGAGTTTCAAAGAAACTCAAGAAAGGCGATTAAAATCCATAATAACATAAATGGCAGGATTCCGAAACAATCATAAATGCAATATGATATGAGACAAGCAATGAATGAATGAATCTAACTCTATGTATGCTGGTCTCTATTGGCGGACATGCTTTAAGTCATAGCACCGTACTTCTTTAGGAAAGTCCACTCACATCCTCAACCATATAAGATATCTTGGATTCTCTCACGGATCATTTCACCGGTCTTGAGCAGCCGATTGGTAATGGGTCCTTCATCCCTCGGGACAAACCATGGCGGGGGGTTAAGTCAACACACTCTCTCACAACCATTTGGTATAAGTACTGGGCGCATGTCGGGGGTAAAACCTAGCCAAATGCAAGTCTTCTACTTAGTTACATCAAGTCGATCCAGATACTTCCATTCCTCGTCCCCGACGATCCTTTCCGGTATCCTTCACACTAGAGTCCTCATAGTCCCCGACTACGGACTCATCAACCCTATTGATCATCCACATATGGTAAACGGGAAGCTCTCACGTCCTCTCACGGGTTGGTTACCGGTCTTAAGCGCCCGTGAGCCCAAGTCTAACCATATGCAACCCTACCAATAAATGGCCCCCACAATGTGATTCCTGTCCTCTCACGGGTTGGTTACCGATCTTGAGCGCCCATGAATCCCCATTGCTACCACGGGTCGTTCGGTCTCAATACCCCTCCGATTAGGGTTTGACATAACAGGACATCCTAGCCAAACACTACTAGACAATCCTAGATATGTCATCCAACAGTTTAGGAAGGTGTCCAGAGGGCATCTCCGGAAACATCCCATAATATTCCCGTAGTAGTCCAAGGGACAGAAGTGTCAAAAGGACACCTCTCCTTTCCAAACCATACTTAAGCATACACATGCATCAATTCATATCATCACATATATGGTAACTTCATATATGGAAAGAAATCAATAATTACAATCACTTGTATAACATTGGTAAGTAAATCATACATGAATTAATACAATATGAATAAGTAATGCTACTGTAATCAAAGTTATGCAACAGTAGTATATCATTGTAAGAATCTAATTTAGGAATCATATCTATGATATTCAAATATAGAAACTAGATTCATGCTATCTATGTAATTAAGGAAATAACCATCCTTACCTTTTATAACTCGCAAAGGAATCCTAAGAAATCAAGTAAGATCTTGGCAAACTTGAGAAGAAGGTCCTAAACAAGTATATACAACATATTAGGAAAGATCCCTAACAGGAAAGATACCAAAACATCCAACACAGACCAATTCTGGAGTTGCTGTACTCATTGGTCGAGTGGATTGGTCGACTGGCCCAGTCGACCAATCAGTCGACCAATGCAGACAGTAGCCTAAAAAAAACAGAGTTTTAAGATATGAAATCCGAATTTGGTGGTTCAAAAGGGTACTAATCAAGGGGTAAACTACATCAGCAGTATTCCAACATATAGGGGACCTCAAAACACCAATCAAATCAAGATATCAAGATCCAAATTAGGAAACAAAAAGTTACCATAATTAGATCAACCATGGATCTTGATGAATTCGAAATAGAAATCAAAGACAAGAACAATAGGAGGATGGATCATTGCTTCAGGTAATGGTATCATGAAAACATACTTAGATCTTCAAGGAACAAGGCTTAGATGCATAAATCTAAATAAGGAAATAAAACCTACCATATATGTAACTATCATGCTTCATGAAGAACACATAATATGGTAGAAGAGAACAACTAGAAATTGATAGATTATGGATCATGGAAGGAAAACACAGAAATTAACTACTAACATGATCAATCATAGAAGATCCAAAGAGATCAGAATTCAAATCAGATGTTTAACAAGATTAGATCATGGTTTGATCATGATTCCTTCAAAAGCTTGCAATGATCATGGTTAAGATCATTGTTCTAGCCTCAAATCCTTAGGATGATCATGAGAACATGTTCAGAGATGTTTGCAACAGAGAATGCAGCATCTCTTCTACTGTCTCAACTCAAAAAGGAAAGAAAAACAAAGATGGAGGAGAAGAAGAGAGAGTAGACATACCTTTTGATGCAAAAAGAAGAGTTTCGACGAAGATCCGTCAAGAAAACACCAAGGATGCAAGGGAGATGACTTGCAGAGGTCTTTGGTTCGTTCCAGAGAGTTTGGAGGCAGCAAATACGAAGTGGACTCGAGATTGGACTTAAATAGAGCAAGAACAACCTAATTGCCAAAGACAGCACTCATTGGTCGAGTGGATTGGTCGACTGGCCCAGTCGACCAATCAGTCGACCAATGCTGACAGCAAGACCAAAACAGGGAATTGAAGGCCCAGATCAAATCCAATCCTAAAGGGGTTTTGCACACAAGTCAAGTGACTTACCTAATAGGTAGAAATGCCTTCAAACCAAGATAGAGAGCACTCCAAGTCCATCAACTAATCCGATCTTCATCAAGATTCAGTTTCCATAAATAGAACTTCCTCATCAACTTTCATGGATTCAAAGCCAGACACCAAGTCCTCTACTGGGATGGCCCAAAGCTGACTTCTTACTTTACTTCGGGTCACTGGACCTACAAATAACAAGGTTTCCGGGTCAAGGTTAGGGCTGGGTTTTACAAAATCTCCGGCTAAGTACCGGCGATTCTTCACTCAAGTATTATAATGAGACGCTATCCTTCTTTGATAATGTTGAGTTCGTGCTATTGCCTTTGCCCGAACTTCATCCAACAAATCAAGACTATCAAGCAGTCCTTGTTCATTTGCTTTTTCCTCGAACTCACGATCCCGTAACATCCCTGCCATTATCTCCACTGGTGCCAATGCTTCGGATCCATATGCCAACCTGAATGGAGTTTCTCCTGTGGGTGTTCGAACCTTAGTTCTATAAGCCCACAGTACATTATGAAGTTCTTCAACCCAAGAAGCTTTGTCAGCTTCGAGTCTTCTCTTTATTCCTTCCAGTAGCGTTCGGTTAGTAACCTCTACCTGTCCATTGCTTTGGGGGTATGCCACTGAGGACATACGATGCTCGATCATATATGTTCCACAGAAATTGCTCAAATTGTGGACAATCGAACCGAGTACCATGGTGAGTGACAATAATCTTTGGAATCCCAAAGCGATATATGATTGATTCAAGCACAAATTTCTCCACTTTTTCTCGCTAATTGCCGCCGATTGCACGGCTTCTACCCATTTTGTGAAGTAATCAATTGCTACTATCGGATATTCCCGTCCACTTTGATGCCTTGGTGAATTTGCCCATGATATCAATTCCCCACATTGCAAAGGGAATGGGATTTAGAATTGAAGTCATAGTTTCCGCCGGGCGCTTCGATCTTGTAGCATGAATTTGACAGTTACCACATCGACGAACGTACTCCATAGCAGCCTCTTGGACCTTAGGCCAATATAACCCAAGTCTTAGAATTTTGTGGGCCAGGGCTCGGCCACCCATGTGAGCTCCACAAATTCCTTCATGAACCTCAGCCAAAGCTGATTTTGCTCCTTCGGGGCCTATACATCTCATAAGGGGTCCAGCATTAGATCTTTTGTATAGTCTCCCATTCCGAATGACAAATCTAGCTGATCGAATCTTGATCAACCTTGCCTCTACCGGATCCTCGGGTAATTTGTCATCCCTTAGATACTCGATTATTGGATCCATCCAAAGAACGTTTTGCTTCAATATAAGAAATTTCTTTCTCATGATAACTTGGAAAAGTTATCTCTTCAATGTAGACCGAAGGGTCTAGATTCTTTTCCTTGGCATTGGCTAGTCGGGATAGCTCATCTACCACTGAATTTTCATTCCTCGAAATCTGAGATATCTTCAAATTCCGAAATTGGTTTTGAAATGCCTGCATTATCTCCCGATATTTTTGCAAGCGTGGTTCTTTAATGCCATACTCCCCCCTGGACTTGGTTGACTATAAGTCGAGAGTCACTATAAATAGTAACATCTGCAATAGATAATGCTTTTGACAACCGAAGTCCTCGCTATCGAGCCTCATATTCCGCTTCGTTATTACTTGCATCAAATGAGAATCTTAAAGCATATCGAATAATAAATCCTACTGGACTTTTTAATAGAATTCCAGCTCCTGCTCCATCTTTATTACTCGATCCATCCACATATACCTCCCAAGTGGTTGGTATAATGGGATCCTCAATGGTGGGTTCCACTGGTGCATTAGTTTCTACTACAAAGTCGGCTAATGCCCGAGCCTTGATTGCGCTTCCGGGCTTAAAGCTCACTTGGAACTCGCTGAGCTCAACCGACCAGGACACCATCCTTCCGGACAAATCAGGTTTGTTAAGAACTTTACTAAGAGGAAAAGTTGTAAATACCTCGATTGGATGAGCTCGAAAATATGGCCTTAGCTTCCCGGCGGCCATCATGAGAGAAAGAGCTCGCTTCTCAATCTGCGAATATCTCGTCTCCGCATCTAGCAACACGTGGCTTACATAGTAAATCGGTCACTGTTTTTTATCTTTTTCCCGAACAAGTACTGCACTGACCGCCAAAAGGGACGTCGCTAGATATAGCTGTAATATTTCCCCCTTCTATGGTCTGGACAGGATCGGTGGTTGTCCAAGTGCTTCTTTTAATTCCTCGAAAGCTTTCTGGCACTCTTCAGTCCACTTTGCTTCCTTACCGCCCTTCAGTGTCTTTAAGTGCATTGAAGAAAAGCAAACATTTTTCTCCGGACTTGGAGATAAATCGATTTAAAGCAACGAACTCTCCCCGTTAAACACCGTACATCCCGAATCTGTTTTGGGAGCCTCCATATCAATCGAGCTTGTATTTTGGCAGGATTAGCCTCAATTCCCCTCTCGTGATACCATGAAGCCCAAAAATTTGCCCGAGGAGACTCCAAAGGCATATTTTTCCGGGTTTAGCTTCATTTGATGTTTCCGCAGATCGAGAAAACCTCGATCAAATCTGCAATATGATTTGCTTTTGTAAAGCTTTTCACTAGCATGTCGTCAACATAAGCTTCAACATTCTTTCCTATCAGCTCTTTGAAAATCTTGTTGATGGCCCTCCGATATGTTGCTTCGCATTCTTCGTGCCAAAAGGCATGACCTTGTAATAATAGCTCTCACGATCAATCATGAAAGCCGTATACTTCTCATCCTCCTTATTCATAAGGATCCGATTATACCCCGAGTAGGCATCCATGAAACTTAAAGTTTCATATCCTGCTGCAATCGCATCAATCAAGAGGTCAATCCGAGGCAACGGGTAGCAATCTTTTGGGCAAGCTTTGTTTAGATCTGTGTAGTCCGTACACATCCTCCACTTCCCATTCGCCTTTTTTACCATTACCACGTTGGCCAACCAAGTTGGGCACTCAATTGGTTCTATGAAACCAGAATTCTTAAGTTTTTCAACTTCGCTTCGAACGGCTTCATACTTTTCAATGGAGAAATTTCTTCTTTTCGTATCACTAGTTTCGCCTTAGGGTCTATCCGAGTTTGTGCTCTGCAATGGCCCGATCGATTCCGGGCATGTCCTCGCAGACCATGCGAATACATCTTTATTCTGTTGAAGAAATAACTTCAACTCATCTTTAAACTCTTCCACTGCTCGACCCGATATAAGTAATCTTTTTCTCATCCTCGGTACCCAGCTGAATTTGCTCCAGCTTCTCCACTGGTTCGGGTCTTTGCATCTCTGTCTCTTCCCGATCATCTCGAACTTCTATGGGGAGGTCAGTTACCTTCCTCGGACCCTCCTTGTCTTTTAAATAGGCAACATAACACTGCTGCGAGAGATCTTCCCGTCGGAGGAGACTTGACCAATTCCCATATCGGTCGGGAATTTTATCTTCGGGTGTTTTGTTGAAACAATAGCACATATCTTGGATAAAGATGGTCGCCCGAGAATCATATTATAGGCTGGTAGTTCCCGAACCACCAAAAAATTGATTCGGACAGTTGTTTCCTTAGGAAAACTTCCAATGGATAAATCCAACTGGATCGATCCTTCCGCCACTGCAGATGACCCTGCAAAGCCATATAGATGTGTGGATGAAGGTTTCATCAAGTCCCGATCCACCTTCAATTTTTGATACACTTCGTAGGAAATTAGGTCACCGCAGACCACTCGTATCAATCAAAACTCTATGCACTTCCCGCCGTGCAATCTCTACCTTGATGACTATAGCATCATCATGAGGTAAACAAACATCTCTTTCGTCTTCCTCGCTAAAGGTGATAGAATCTTCACCATTCAGCTTCTTCCGCTTCTGCGTCTCTCCGGTTCCAACAAATTTGGATTTTGTTTTCAGACTCCGGAGTGATTCGGGCTCTGGTCCTCCGAAGATGGTAAGGATTGGTGACCGAGTAGCTTCAATCACCTCCTTGCCTTTCTTAGACTTCGGGGCCTCCCTTGATCGTTCCAAACTAACCGAACGATCCCTTTTTGGAGCAGCCGCACGTGGCTCACGTGGCACCTCCCTTCTCCTCGCTAACAAAATCGGACAGATGTCCCCGAGATATCAATCTCTCAATATCCGCCTTCGATGACGACAATCATTAGTATAATGACCATAGTCCTTGTGGAATCGGCAATACTTTTCCCGATCCTGCTGCTCTCCGGGTTTCAAAAGAATTTTAGGCGGCCACTTTAAAATATTTTTTCTTTTGAGGATATTCAAAATATCAGCCCGAGGAGCATTCAATGGAGTGTACTCACTTTTACCGGGGGACCTTTGGCGCCAAGGCTGGGATTTTCCAACCCGATCGCGAACATTTTTCTTTGGCTTCGCGCTTCGCTCAGGAGCCTTTTGTTCCTTATTGGAGACTTTATTATCTCCTTGGCGCGCATCTAGAATCTCCATGACTTCAGCCTCGCTTCGGCATCTCTCGTACCAACTCGAGCATAAGTCGCAGGCATATCCCGTAGTAATAACTCCAGGAGTTTCCGATTAGTGAGTCCCGTGAATAGAGCAGTTCGGCTACTTGTTCATCCAAATTTTCTATCTCCATCGTCACTTTGTTGAATCTTTTCGAAACTCTCCGATCGATTCGCTCTTTCCTTGTTTGACAAGAGACAAGGTTTCTTCCGTTTTCTTGACTCGTATCCCACTCCGGAATCGCCCTATGAATTGGCGCGCCAATTCGTCAAAGTTTACGATCCTTCCAGAGGGGAGGTTAGAAAACCACTTTTGTGCTGCTCCAGTTAGAGATGAACCAAAAACCCCGCATAAAATTTCATCGAATTACCCGAAATCGCTATGGTCTCGTTGGTAATAGCCGATGTGAGCTGTTGGATCTCCGGAGCCATCGAATGTTGAGAAGGTAGGCAAACGGAAGTTATGGGGAAACCGATATCCCGCAATTGGCTCAAAGCAAAGGGAGTCTTCCGAATGACCGAGTAAATATCCTCGCTTATTCTTCCCTTAGCCAACTGCCCTAATTTCTCATTGATGTTGGCCAATTCTTGACCAACTGGGTCGGGTGATCTTCAGCAATATGATCACGACCTCGATTAACACGATCATCCCGTGCTACTCGATCATCACGAACAGCCCGTCCTTCCCGAGCATTCCTCTCATCGCGAACTGCTCGATCATCACGAACGGTTCTTTTGATAGTGGGTGAGTGAGTTCTTACCCTTGTATCCAACCTTGTGTTTGAATCAGTTGTACTCTCTTGTGGTCTGTCGAACCGATCGTCTCGCCTCGGTTGATCATCGATCCTCCGAAGTCCTCGGTCTCCTTCACGGAAATTCTGATCAACATTCCGGTCTTCAGCCAGTCTCTGGTCACGTGGCAATGCACGTCTCCCTGAATCGCGCTGATCAGGCTCTTGTGGTAAAACCACTCGTCTGGTGAGCATGCGGAGTGCTTGGCTCATCTCCAAGAGTTGAATATTTACCTGATCCAATTGATCTTGGATTGTATCAGGAGGAGGATTACGTCCTCCCTGGCCACCATCCACCTCGATAGGATTTTGGCTTTCCTGGGGAATATCTGGATTATTCACTCCAGGGATCTGAACATCGGAATTGCGTTGTGCAGCGGCTGCTGATCTAGTCTCCATGGCTTTTCAAGTCGTTTCCCACAGACGGCGCCAATTGATGCGTCCAAAATCTGCTCAGCCCTTGGATCTCCACGTGATGTCCTCGCAAAACGAAAGCGTCGGATGTGGCCCGACCGGCGGGGTCGGGAGTCCACCTCCGAAGGCTAAGTCGCTTGATGAACTTAATCACAAACGGCTCGCTAGAAGCGCAGAGCTAAGGAATGAAGAACCGGGAAAGGTGATCTAGATAGCGGATCTCCGATAGTTTAGGCCTATCAGTATGTATCTGAACCTGAGTCTCAGATAGTATTCTCTTCGATCCCCTCACCTTGTATGGTAGTGAGGTTTATATAGAGTGTACCTTCGAATATCCTTCGTTGGATGCACTTGAGCCTTCTTCGGGTAGTCGTTGGATCTTATCAGTGAGATCCGTTGAGCAATAGACTTCTACTTGTTTGGGCTAGTAGAGGACTCCTGAGATAACCTTTAGGTTATCTGATGTTTATCCCTTCGATAATGATTATCCGCAGCCGTCAATTCGAGTCTGCCATCATTAGGGTGTTTACCCTAATCCATAAGTAGGATTAGGGCACGCTTGCAGCCGAATAAGCTTTCTTCTTCAGCAAGCCATCTTCTGGATCCGGTTTGCTCGGGAGCGAATCGGTTCTTTCCGTCTCAACCGGGGTCAAGGGTCGGACCAGGTATGAACCCGGTCTGATCATAATCCCTCCATATCAGTACTCTTGCCCCGTAACAAAGATTGTAAGGGTTTGACTCATTACCCATCGTATTGAAAGAGATTCATTAGTGGAATATTCTCTTGAGGCTAAGAGAGGAGTGGACGTAGACTCGTAAAGTCGAACCACTATAAATTTATGTGTTGTGATTGCTTGACTTATTGAAGTTCATTTAAATTATTAATTTACCTTGAAATTACAATCAAACCGAGAATTTGGTATAATCCACGAGGTACAACCTAATCACCCCCCTCTAGGTTGCACCAACACTTAGATCTAACGATCAAGAGAAAAGTAAGCCTGATCAATCCAATGATCACCCTTCAACAAGTAATATCTATAAATACCCCACAACCACCTATGCTAAAGGTAATTCGAGTTCTTGTTCAGCTGATTCTAAAGGCTCTACTCAACTCCAGAGTTTCTCAGTGTTGTGTTATTAACTTGGTCACCAGAGGTGGATTCCTGACCACCCAAGGTTGGCCCAGACTCTGTTTTGCAGATCACTTGGACTTCCAGCGGTCTATCAGATTCTACACGCATCACTTTACAACTAGAACCTGAAATATGGACCTTATCTCCCTCTATATTGATAAATGTATTTGCATATCTAAGAATGAACTAATTTCAATTCATCATACTATTTTATTGTGTGCTGGGATACATATTTCTATAATGAAAAGAATGGGGTGATAGGAAGGCTTTTTTGGTGTCACATTTCTAGTATTGACCATGGGTTGAATATATTTTGATCATTTTTTGGAAGATATGCTAAGTCGTATTTTGTTGGGGATAGATCACGCGTAACTTCTTCAAAACAAGATTAAGTATGGCGTAATGATAAAGCAATACTTGATCAATTGCCTAAACCTATTGGCAAAGCTTGGCCCTTGGGATTATCTAAGGTTTTACTTGATATTGTCTCTAGTAATACTAAACCAGCTTTTGGACCTGTCAACTTATTATTTTAAGTACTTGGCTTACTAATATGGCTACATATTCTCTAAAAGGAAGGCTGTATATTCCCTGAAAGCAAGTCAATCCTGGACTTGTACAATTTATCACTCCAGTACTTGTTTCTAATACGATGAAGTTTTTATTCAACTATTCGAACAAAAAAAAAAGGAATATTTTTTTTTTACTTATCCAGGTCTCATTTTTCAGGCACGAAGTACGAACTAACGACTTCTTAAAGCGGCGCGGTGGGGGCGCCCGTGCAGCCGTACAGGAACATAATCTTACTTATAAGGTTGAAAAACCTTAAAATACAATAATTCTTCAGAAGGGTCTCTCGCTGGGTTAAATTTTCTAAAATATCCAAACATTTTCTGAGCCTACTGATGTTCAATTAATCACACCCAAATTCTCGCCCACAAGCAAAGCGATAGTCCAATTCCCGATTCGCTCCGTGCGTGCGAAACTGCGAATTTGCTCGTGGCACGGTGACGGGGACCCTCCCTTCTACCACAACCCCGACTCTTCTGCGCAATTCGTCGAAATAAGGAATCCAATTTCTAATTGCCTCTTCAATCGCAGTTCCGATCGTGGTCGTTGAGCTCCGTACAAATCTCTTCTTCATCTGCGTTCTTCAGGCTGCCCAGGTTCGTCGTCTTCTCTGCATCCTGTTTTTTTAGGGTTTTCTCATTGATTCTGCGAATGAAAGTTAGGGTTACTTGGGTTAATCGCAGGTACCCATTATCTATAAGCCTCAATAAATATTCTCCTTGAAGTCTCAGGGTTATATCTGCGTCTGGACTCCCTGAGAGTTTACATTTCCATCATGTCATGATTAAAGCTGCTGTTATTGTTTGAAAACACTTATTCAATAATTTAATAGATTTCCACCTTTTTTCTGTTTAATTTTTAATTAAGGTATTTATTTCCTTTGGCTCCAATTGCTGTGGTAGTGCTGCGTAGTCGCAGTACCATTTGAAAGTCAGTTACCCCTTTAGACTTCTTGGGTAACGTCATTCCCAGTCATAGGCGCAGCTTTCGAGTGTCTAAGCTTCCTATTCGGTGTAGACATGTATATTGCTGGAGAATTCACGTCTTGTTTGTAATTGGGGGAAGTGATCTTTCGCTCTCCCTTCCGGTACGTTTTGGGTTTCTTTATAATGCCAGTGGCACTGTTTTTTTTATTCTAGATCCTACTCTTATCTTTGAGTTACTTTTTGCTCTTAGTCTATAAGTTTCGTCAAAATTTCCCAGTTTTAGTATTGGTGGGCAGATTAGAATCTAAGTTGTTTTTTTTTTTGGAGGGGGGGGGGAGGAGGTGCCATTGATTGCTGTGTAGTGTTTCTGACCTTGTTATATGAATTATGAGTATGGATGGATACCGGGGAATGCTCAGGTAGTTAGTAGGTGTTTAGTACTGAAGCCATGAGTTTTGTTGGGAATTGCTTATACCGATTGATGCTTAAAATCGATTTTGAAGGATTGCTTGGCCAAATGGTTCTTCAAATTCACTGTAATGTTAAGGTGGATGTTTGCCAGAGGGAGAGAGTTTTCCTGTTAGTCATGGAGTTCTCAGGTAAAATTGGAGAAAGCTTTACATCAACAAAATGAGTTGCTGTTTTGTTGAAAATTGTGTATAAGATAGGTTCATGTCCAAAACTTCGTTAATACAACTAAAACTTGTCTAAGTGAGTTGCAGAATTCATTCGACTGAGTTGAAATTTTGCCGAAATCGAGACTTCTGGTTGTGTCATGTAGGATTTCATTTTTACGTGTCAAAACCAAGTCATTTTTCCCAAAGTCATAATTTTGTACCATGTGGACTTCCATTCTTTAGTTAGCAATATATGGTTTGTCAAGTATCACAGCTATACATCTTAGTAGATCTAAAAACAACTAGAAAGTTGTTTTTTTGGCTTTGTTTGGTTGGGGGTTGGGGGAGTGTGTTCAAGACATTTTGTCCCAAAAGACTAGCAAAATTGATGTCCTCTTATGCCCAAATGGTTTATTTATTTAATATTTTTTTATTGTTGAGATGTAAAGGGATGCCTTTACCACTATGGATATGTTTGGTCGTGCAATGTTTGAATGCTATATGAGCAGTGAGCAACCTAGGGATCTGAAAATAATGAAAACATGAGCAATTGCTGGAGGAGAAAAGAGTGCAAAAATTTCTACTGCAAGAAACATACAGTTTTTTTTTGTTTTGTTTTGTTTTGTTTCCGATAAAGTTCTAGTAGACATTTTTATGTACTATCGACATCCATGTTAAATTAGTATGCGTTTGGTAACATTTCCGTTTTGAGAGACCAGTTCTTGTATAGAACCGTTTTTACATGTTTCTGTGTTAAGAGACCATTTTTTGTTTAGAAATGGGTGTTTGATAAACTCGTTCTAGGAATGAAAAAAGAACATTTATAAAAACCTATGTTGTTTGATGCACTTGTCTTTTCTGTCATAAAAATTTATGATTAATACCAAAATTATGATTCAAGTCATGCCCAATAGACATAATATGGCTACAGAAGTCAAATATCAATGAAATTAAAAAAAAAAAAAAATTTAGATTAGCAAAAAGCATAAAAGACTATAATAAATAAACACGTAATTTTGACCAAAAAAAAATCACATAATATTATCCTTCATTGTAGAAGTCCATCAACTTGGTTTTCAATTATAGTTCATAATAGAGGAATAGTGGTTTTGGTTTGCTTGTATTGAGAACTTATGGGTATTTTTTCACTAAGAGGTTTAATCTTGGTGATGTATAATCTAAATTTATGATTGAATCAAAAGAATCTTGGTGGATTTGAACCACCATCCCCTTGAAACTTGTTACGTTCCAAGTACTCTACCAATTGAGCTAAAGATCCAAAAAATAGAGTCGTCAAGTAAATATGTAATAAGACTAAGAATGTATGTGTTTTCACCAAGGGCAATAACAGGAAATAGAGCTAACACAAATGTGAAACTGTGTTCCAATCGTTTCTAACTCACATAAAACATCAATTCAAATTTAAGAGTTCACTAGGTTGCAAAATTAGAGTTTAAAGTCCGAAGAGCTACAATTTGGAATGTTGCAAGAGTTGCTTACCAAAATAAGCCAAGGTCATTGAGACGATCAAAAAGCTTCCCACCATACATCTCAAGGAGACGTAGAAACAACTGGAAACCTTGATTTGCGGTAAGCATCATGTATTAATCTCAAAATATCCTGCAATGCTTTATGTGGCAAAGGTTGCATTGTATGAGTTTTTCCATCCCCCAAATTAAAATCAACCATCAACTTAAAATTACTGTTCCATGATGCTAAAATCAGCAAATTATACTAGCCAAAGCAGTAGGATGTCTCAACTACCAAAGGAAAACCAAATACAAATGCAGATTGTCAAATTTACTTACTTGAATAATATCTACAAATAATAGCTGTATAATGATGGATATTCACTACAGGAAGCACAGTGTAGCTCATGTACAACATATGAAGAGTTTTTCAATATCCATTCAAAGGCAGTTTAAACATTTTCTCTTTGAAGTTTAATTACTCTCACAAAGTCCACAGACTCCACACCTACACTGCTCACCTTCAGGATACAAACAACAAAATAATTTCAACAGCAAAGCATGATACCACCCATGTTTTTCAATTTATATATATAGAACCAATAACCTTTCTGAAATGTGCCCAGATAACCACACTTCAAAGCCATATTGTAACTACGAATTTGATGGTACTGCACTTGTTATTTTGTCAATGGTAGTTGCAGGTTGAGTTGTATTACTTGACATTCTCCTAGAGACCAAGGTTTTAAGCATTGATTTTGCAAGAAACCTAGAGAAAAATTGTGTGGTAACAATTTGTACTTTGTTTTGATATGTTTGGGTTGTTCAACATGAACAATCCATAGATATTCTTTTTTTTTTTTTTTTTTTTTTAATATATATAAATTCATTTGTCCCCTTCAAAAGATGACAAGATCTGGGAGTCTTAATCCGAAAATGATTAAACCACCATATGGCAAATAGAAGAATGCCCACCAATTGAATTTAGGGGGAAAATGTTAGAAATCAAATTTCAAAATATAAAAAATCTACCTTCCCACTCATGTTTCTTGACTAATATAAAGTATAAGGTTATGTTAAATAACATAATATCCTTGACACCATAGGCAAGGTAGCAAAGATATCCACAACTAAATAGCAACACAAACTCGAGTGAAAATTCCCATGCACATTAGACTAGAAAAACCCTCTGTGGATATGTATTATGTGCACTCTATAGATTCTTTGAATAGAGTTACTTAACACTTACCATATAGATATAAATGAAAACTAGACCACAACATCTCAACAATTCCCAAGATAGAGAAGACTAATGTCACCTAGGCACTTCTCATTCAATAGTTAAAATTTTTATCTTTTAAGGTTCGTAAACTATTATATAATAAGCATGCCAGGGAATCTAACAAATAAAAATTTTAGACCACTCACCTGTTTGCCCCTATGCAAAGCAGGTAGTTTGGTCCTTTGAAAAACGGCTGGAATGGGCCTCATGATAGACCTATATGAACAAAAGAAGCAACATAATAATATGAGAGAACGAAAACTGAGGAAGCATATCCTGCATATTTGCACTATAGATTCACTTCATCATTTGAAACTTCTTCATTCAACCTGCAAAAAAAAAAAAAAAAAAATCATGCTTCTTGACATACAATCAAATCAACCTGCAGAAAGTAGGAGTGGGTGAGATGCAATGGGAAGGGTGAAACACTAGTACTCTGAGTGGGTGAGAGATTGAGAGAGCGTGATGCTCAATTCATTCCTCTCCATCTTTTCTATTTTCTGTTTTTCCTCCTTTTTTCCCTCCCCACTTCAATTATCATGGTTTGCTACAAATTCATCAACTGTTGCTGAATTTTTAAAGACCAAAGCAGCATTGAATTCTATTCAAGACAATCCTGCCTGGGGCTGTATGCTTTTGTGATCCAGCCTTACTTTAGTAGCAACTCAAAATTTGCCTTTTCAAAAAACAAAAGTGGAACGCTAGACAGAACAATAAGACTAAAATTGAGTTCCAGATTGATATATTATGGTCAGAGTTATCCAGTTAACCAACTATTCATAATACAATATCCTTGTGTATAAACATAGGATTGATAAATGTTAGAAGATACTAGGCGACCAAGGAATTCTGTCTGAAGAAAGAAGCCAAGTTGAAATCTCTGAACACATATGTTGGAAGGCCAATTTCCTCATTTTCACCTTTGTCTATTCAAATAATACATGTTAATCACATCCAATTAAGGCATTCAGTGAGGTGAAGGATTGGATAGGATCAAATACTTCACAATAGCTTGAATAATTTGCCCATGTTCATTAAAGAAAACACATGTGATTTGTCCAGTGATAAACAAAATTCAGAGAGGGTGAATGGACAACAATGTTGGATAATTGTCCGGATCCCAGATACAATGAAACAGATTTAAAAAAAAAAAAATGCTGTGTTACATTAAATCAAATCCACAAACTACTTATCCAACTTAACAAGGATATCGATAGTATACCTATCGCAAGCAATCAGAAATCTAAATTAAGATTTAAAGAAGAAAAAAAGAAACTAGTTAATGGGGAAGGGGGAAAAACAACGGAACACCATGAAGCACACAAGATTTCAGATACAAAAGAAGACACAAAAATTACATATTAGTAGTTTAGATCAGCCCAAATTGCAAATCGAAATGAATGAAGATATCATTCACCAAAGAACCGGCAGAGATAAAGAGAAAAAGTGCTCTAGTTTAAAGAAAACGAGTTCAAATGAAAAGAGGAGGATGGTAAAACATGCCTAACCAAATTGAGGCAAAAATGTAGTATATGAAATTCTAGGTCTTAGGTTTTGTGAAGTTCCAAAGATATGAAACCAAAGAAAAGTCCTTATAACAAGCAAAACAACTCTTCTAATTGACCGTATAAACGTCTAATTTGTATATGCGAAATAACGAACGACAGAGAAATCGAAGATTTCACACTAGAAGGCTCTAGATCAGAATTTCTTCACATGAGATGTTTTTCACCAGACATTCCCTCACCATAGAAAACCAGAAACGGGAAGAAAAGGAAGTGAACAAAGAAATACCTAAAGAATTCTCTGAGAAGAATGCAATGCTTGACAATGGAGATAATTTAGCAGAGATAGTTGAGAATCCCTAGCAGGAGAGCAGCAAGCATTGTTGTGAGAAACATCAGAGGAGCGTTTGCGAGTGAGATGAGAGGAAAGGATGTGGGTTACCGTGGAGAGGACGCCGGATTAGCAGAGCTTCAAGCCATCTCATCTCCAAGCTGTTGGCTGTTTGCGTGAACATGGGTTTTATCGGGACCAGTTATGAGTTTTGTTTCCGTTCTTTTGTAAAAACATGTCTATCATGTTCTGCAAAAGGCGTTCTGAAGACCCTTTTTTTTACCGGTTCGTTCTTAAAGAATAGAAAAACGAACTGTTTTATCAAACACCTCCAACTTGTTCTTCTGTTCTCAAAGACCAGAAGAACGCCAGAAACGTTCTTTTAAAACATTATCAAACATGCCCTTAGTGAGTTTTGATAAGGATTAATATGGATATGCCTAGGGGGTGTCAAACTGGACTGAACCAACCCATTTGTGTTTGATCAGAATCAAACTGAATCCTTAATGGTTCAACTATGGTTTTATTTTAGAATGACATTTTTGCTCGGTTCTTGCAAAACCAACAGGCCACGGACTGACCAAGTGATAAGATGATGTAAACTCCGAATTTAGGGCAAGGGGTAGTCTGGTAACTTCCTTGGATTCCTAGGGTTGCCTAGGATTTCCAGCAAAAAGGGGAAGGATGTCCTAGGATTTTAGGGTACTCTTGAAGCTCTAAACTCTGCTGTAGAAGGTGGTTCAGATCTGAATTTCAGAACTTAGGGTTTATGGAAGCTAAAATTCTGCAGAATTTCTTAAAGAAGAAGACAAAGTGCAGAATTTAGAAACTGTAAAAAAGGCCTAATTCAGAAATTAATTGCAGATTTAAGTCCTAAAGTGTGGGGTGACCTAAAAGGAGAAGAAAGGGAAGTTAGGAGGGCTGGGATTTGAAAACTGCAGGGGAGGGAATCCTAAAGGGGCCGTGGCATAGCAGGAGGGATTAAGGGCTTGGGCAGAAGCAGGGGAGGGGTTGGGTATTGGTGCGATGGCCTAGGGAAGGTGGGGGAGCTTCTGTATTTGCAAACTGAAGAGGCTTGCTGGAACTGCTGCTTGAATACTTGAAGAAGAAGAAGAAGAATTAAATCACTGTTACCCAGCTGCAGGTCACCCACTTGGGGTCGTGAGTTTCTCTCAAAGCCAATTCTTCAAACTCAAATTTTATTCATCAACAAGCTGAATTGCTTACATGATTCAATTGGTATTTATAGATAAGAGCTAGACTCCTACTTGACTCTTTAACTTCAATTACTTGCTAAACAAGGACTCAAATAACTAACTTTCAGATGAAAATGAACACTTAAAAGATAAGAAACTCCTTTGGATAAGGAATCTTATCACAACCGGCTAACTTCCACTCAAACTTAAACTCTTGAATAACTTCCAAACTGGGACTCCAAATAACAAAGAAAGCATAGAAAAGGACTCTAGAAAAATGAGAAAAATAACTGGATTAATTTCGGCTACTTAAGACTCGATCCAGGGGATGGAAAAATGACAAAAATACCCTTTTGTTGGTTTGGCCCGCGGGCTTGCCTCAGAGCTTGAGTCTGGACCCTCTTTTGGCTCTTCGTGGGCTGTCCTTGGCTGGTTATATCATAGGATGTATCAAGAACCAAACCAAAAGGAATCCTAAACCCTAATAGGGAAAATTCAACCTATACCCAAAACCAGTCATTTCCTGGTTTCAAACTGAAACTGACTGAATTGATACTGATTTACAAACCCAACTGAACCTGAGCCCATCCTAAACAGAAACCAAGCTGAAATCTATAACTCCTTTACTTTTGGTGTTGCTTTTCCTAAAACTAGCATCAAAGCTGTGGTTTCCCTAGACTCACACCAAAACCGAAAAATTGAGTCAAACTGAACCGCTCCATTACACTCCTAATATGACAACAACAACAATAACAAGAAGCCTTGTCCCCACTAAATAGGATTGGCTACATGGATCCTTGCCTTTCAATCAGCTAAGTTTGAAGCATATTGGATACGAGGCCTAAGCTATTCATATCCTTTCCCACCACTTCTCCTAAAATTATCTTAGGTCTGCCCTTGGTTCTTCTAATTCCTTTAATCTGGAGTTAATCACTTTTCGATTGCATCCTTAATGATGACAATTTGAAACAAAAGCTTTGAATGGCCAACTGCTGCAACAAACTATGAAGGTATGAGTGTATGACCTTCGGAGGAGAAAGCTGTGAAAAAAGAACTTTGTGTTGACAGAAAAAGTTTCAGCACTCAACTCAGTCTTATCCAAACTAGATGGTGGTTGACAACTTGGATCTTTTATTCCAATCAGCTGCATTTGAAGCCACAGTTGTTAGTTGTTACCATGGAAAGAAATTTCGGCGAATTTTGCCGAAATATCGGCGAAATTCGCCAGTTTCGCCCCCTGGCGAAACGAAACCAGGGGGCGAAACGATATTTACCAGATATCGCGAGATATCGCGATATTTCGGACTCTTTTTTTTTTTTTTTTTTTTTTTTTTTTTGTGTGTGTGTGATTTTTATACTATTTCTTGCACTTTTAGGCGATTTTCTCGCGATTGTATCACAATCTTACCAATTTTATCACAATGATTCAAGACTCAATAGTTAATGTATTAAATGTAATTTGGAAGAAAATCTATATAGAATAACTTATAAATAGAAAAACTTTTTATAGCAAAATCATCAAGATTAATGAGCAATCTTACCAACTATATTCTAGTGATCTAGTTCTCAAAAGTCAACATGCCAAATGTGGTTAGGGAAGAATATATACATGAAATAATTTATGGAAACAATTTACATTATGAAGATATTTTGTAATAGAATCGTCAGTTAATCTTTCCAACAATGTCTGAATGATTTAGGTCTGAGAAGGTAACACATTAAATGTGGCTAGGCAGGAGATTTAAATGGAAATATTTATTAAGAAATAATTTAAATTATCAAAGTCAACATGCCAAATGTGATTAGGGAAGAGTGTATACATGAAATAATTTATGGAAACAATTTAAATTATTAATGAATCTTATAAAAGAATCTTCAGAGTGATTTGATAATCGTTCCAATTATGTCCTAATGATGTAGGCCTCATAAGGTAATATATTAAATGTGACTAGGTAAGAGAATTTAAATGGAATAATTTTTAGAAATAATTCAAATTTACCACATATTTACATCAGATTAGGATAAGTATCAAATTTACCAAAATTATTGGTTAAAATATTCAAAAAAAAATTGGGGGCGAAATTTCTATATGGGGGGGGGGGGGGGGGGGGGGGTTTTTTTTTGGTTGGGTGCGCGGGGGGGGGGGGGGGGGGGGGGGGTGGGTGAATTTTTTTTTTTTTTTTTTTTTTTTTTTCCCCCCCCCGGGGGGGTGTTTTTTTTTCCCCTTTTGTGGGGGGGAGAAACCCAAGGGGGGCCCCCCCAAAAAAAAAGGGGTTTCTAGCCCAGGAGGACCCGGGTTGAGTTGAATTCATGGGTCTAATAGGATTTTAGGAAATATAGTTTGGAGAAATAGTGTCTTTGATTATTTTATTTATTTTAGAAGTTAGATTCTTAGGATATTTAGTTTATAAATAATTACTTTGGTTTCCTATTTTGATTGGTCACTTACATTGGGAGTTGGCCTTAAATTAACTTTTTGTGATTTTCTATATATATGATGTAATCCCCAGTCGTAGACACAGATTGAATAGAATGGGTTGAATTTTGTTTGTGAGAGCATGTGTGGCTGGTAGGGAGTGTGGGCACTCTTTTCTCCCCTTCCCTGCTTCTCTATTATGCGAATTTTCTCTTCATATCTACTAATTCTCTTTCCATGAAAGCCCACCACAGTAGACCATTCCTGGGCCAGCATTACTTCTCCTATAGTAATCTAGCTCCTTTAATCTAAATCAGATCGCCCCTTCATACTTGAGCATTCAAATATTCAAAGGCTTCCATTGCATATGTCTAGGTTCAAGGACTTGGTTTTGGATCCTAACTCAGTTTGCTAGAAAAGCAAGTTGGATCAAGAATATAGGTTCTTGACCTAGTTTTGTTAAGAAGCTTTGGATAAAGCCTTTTTGGAGCCACTACATTTTGCAAGGCTAAAGGCCATATCTAGTGCACACGGCTCTTGCATTTAGTAGGTTATGTATATTTCTTTTTTTCCCCTTTCCCCCGGGGGGGGGGAACACAGCCTTACCTTTATTCGTATAGAGGCTGTTTTGAGGACTACAAACCTCTGACCAAGTGTTCAACAAGTCATCAATTGATTAATGCATCAAGTATGACCTTGATCAGATTTTGCAAAGTCAAAGTTCAAAATGTATTTTGAGTTAAGACCCTAGGTTTGTAGGATATGATGTTCTAAGACTTAACATAGCCTAGTATTAGTAACATAAAGTGATCAAAATATGTAATTGATGTAAAACAGCTTAATAAGCATGGGAATGTAAAAATGTAAAATACACGAACCTTAACTAAGACTTCATTAGCTTCGCTTTTGTTCCCATTGAAATCATTTCTTGCTTATACGTCAAATACTAACACATCATTTCAGGATTTCATTCTATCATGCACATGCTAGATTAAAAGGGTGAGACCGCAGTTAAATCTGCTGAAGGAAGTTAACAGCTGTCTGTGATACGTAAGCTTCCCATGTCATACTGCTACTGAAGAATCATATCTAGTCTTCCACACATTACATAAAAAGGGACTGGTCAATAAACTGAAGGTATTTTATCTTAGGGTGTAGAAGAGGTAGAAGAAGACATGGTCGTGATGAGATCAATCCACTGCAGTTGCCACTATGTGGTTGAACCAAGGTAAAAATTTCGATCGAAATGAACATTTCGACCTTGGAAAAGGTCGAAATTTCGAGGTTTCGGTCGAAATTTCGACCGAAACTGGATACTTTTTTCCTGATTCGTGAAAACTCAATTTCGAGCCTCAAATGCACTCAAATTGATTTGGATTTTTGCATACTAGCTATTTCAAGCATAATAAACACTATAATAACTACTAGTTTACTAAAAAACTACTGAAAATGTAACATCCAACATTCCAAGTATATAGTACATGAATCAGAGAAGAAGCTGTATTGTTATTACTTACAAGTTACAAGTTACGTCTATTCTATTCAAGCCTCAAGGTCTCCCTCTTCCGTCTGCACCCCATACAAATGACAATATAACTCCCATGATGTTTGCCCCCGCCCCATATAGTTTTGGACATAGTCAAGAATTGCACCTCTGTATGTGGCCTCATCCACATGCATAAGATTCCCTAACGGTGGGAAATTGTGAATCTCCAAAGGAACTGGTGGTGGTGGGCCTTGTGGCTGTGGAATAGTGTGGAAGATCTACTCAACAAATGAAAGACCACCCTGCCCCTGGCTCTCTGGACTAGGAGAAGGATAAGGATACTGATAAGGTCGCAGTGGCTGACTCCGATAATTGATAGTGGGAGGGACACCATAAGCTCCATAGGCCGCTCCATAACCATAAGGGGCCATCAGGGCTGCCGGCCGACCCTCGGCCGATAGCCGGGAGGGGACACCATATGGTCCATAACCATAAGGACCATAACCATAAGTCGACTCGGTAGAACCAATACTCTCCACCCCGAGGGTATCATATGAGGACTCTACAGGCCTATGCCATCCGGATCCTCAGGAGGTGGAGGAGTCTCTAGCATCATCAATGCTCGTCGATCTCATAGATCCCACCAAGCTCTCGGCATCGGATGGACGGTAGGACCCATATGATGGCGTGTCCTCTATGCTCCAGCCATGCTGTCTCCCCTTCCCCTTCCCCTTCCTCGAATATGTAGAGGAAACATTTTTGCCTCGAGATGCAGCTCCAGTATGGTCTGAATCCTGTGTCGCGTGGGTGAACTGACTCTCTCCCGTGAATCTCGGTGGTCGTCCTCCCCCCCCTTGACTCTCACGTCCAGCAGGTGGTGGTGGTGGTGGTCTCTCCCTAGGATCAGTTGAATCCTGATCACGAGGTCCCACACCCTCCTCATCCCCTCCATCATCATCATCACCGTTTTCATCACCACCATCGTCGTCATCGCCAGAGGCCTGAGTCACCTCATCCTCAGTGTCGGACCAGAAAATCAAATCCTCACTCTGGGTGGATGCACTAGGGTGTGGCACGAAGGGATGGGCGGGCTCGCATGTGGCCTCCCCTCCCGGGCCATGAAGTCCCCCACATCAGCCCCCATCTCCTCTCGCAATCCGACTATTGGGAAGACCTCCGTCCTCATCCAGCAATCCGTCTCCACTATCCCTGATCCAGTCAACTATTGGGTTATCATCATCATCCATCTCAAATATGTCGGCCAACTCGATATTGGTGCTCTCTCTATCCATCCTTGTCTAATATGATCCTCTCTCAGTCTCATATTATAGTGTAGGTAGACAAGGTCCTCTAGACGCTTCACACCCAATCGGTTGCGCCTCTTCGAGTGAATGAGGTTGAAGGTGCTCCAATTTCGCTCACAACCAGTGGCAGAACATGTTTGGGAGAGCACTTTGCTTGCAATCCTACTCAAGTTGTGTGAATCACGTCCAAATTGCAACCACCACTCACCGCAACAAAACATAGACTCCAAGTCATTTTAATACTTAAATAACTAAATTAAATATAGAATATAATAATTAAATGTATAATGAAATAAATGAATGAACTTACCCGCAGGGGCGGTTTCCCGTCCCGATACGGCCACAGCACGACCGAATCTCCCAGTGGCATCCCTAAAAGCCTTTATCTAATATATAAAGAGAAAAAACAATAACTAGTTAGTAGTTACTAGGTTAATGACTTAGTATAAAACTACGAATTGTGAATATCAAATGATTCTAATCACTATCTCACCTCCATAAGGATGACTGCTTGTTTAGCTGTATCCGGTTCAAACTTCTCCACTATAGTTTGGACAACATCCATCAAATCTTGCCTCATCCCAAGATTGTCCTTGTAATGGTACTTGGGATTTAAATAGTATGCTGTGTAAGAAAAAATGTCATAAAAGGGAATAGTTAATGCTTAAGCCTTAATAGTGTGATAACATAATGAAAATTAAATTAAATACTAGACTTAAGTACTTAACAACTTAACAACTCACCAGCCTTATGCAGTGGATGCTGCAACATAGACTCCCATCTACTGTTGATGATTTGAAGGACTTTCTTGTTGCCGCGTGGGTGGACCTGAGCAACTTGCTGCTTCATCCTATCTACTGTTGCAAATATGTGTGCTAGAGTAGGTTTTCTTTGCTGATCTACCATCCTCAACACATTCACCACAGGCTCAAGCATCTTCATTACTATCCTCACATTGTGCCAGAAACTCTCATCAAGGATAGTCAACTGAGCTCTCCTTCCTCCCACCGATGAAGAACCCTCCCGCTTAAACCACTCCTCTGATGCAAACATACTCCTAAGGCCAGTCTTCCTACTCTCAAAGCTCGGCAGTGCTATCCAATTAGTAGCAAATCTGGTTATGCCTGGCCTCACTAACTCACCTTGACCCTTGTCCCTCATCATCCTTAATGTATAGGTGTGGTTATATATGAAGGTGCTAACATGTCGAGCTTGGTCCACCGTATTCTTCACAAGCTTGACCTTTCCAATCTCCTTCAACATTAAGTCAATGCAGTGAGCAGCACAAGGAGTCCAAAAGAGCCTATATCTGTCCATCCATTAAGGCATCAAGCCATCAATACAAAGTTATAAAGTGTACATGTATATGTGTAATGTAAATATATGTATTTACAAATGAAAATTAATGCTATATGTTTATACTTTAGATACCTGGAGTTCTCTTGCATCTTCAACCCAGCTTTCTTGTAGTTGGAGCCATTATTAGTCACAATTTGAACTAAATTTTCCACTCCAACCTCCTTCACCACTTGCTTCAGTAATTTGTAAATGTATTTTGCATCCTTCTTCTCACCGGATGCATCTACTGACTTGAGGAACACTGTCCTCCCATTACAATTCAATATGAAATTGATGATGGACTATCTAGTGGGACCAGTCCAACCATCAGCCATCAGAGTCACTCCATAATGATTCCATATGGGCTTTAATCCCTTAATGTACTCATTTATGTCCTCTTTATGCTTAGACAAATACACATTATATATCTCATATGGAGTGGGGCCCTGTACACCACTCCCAAATTCTCGCCTATCTGCTCAATCATATCTCTGTAGTAGGGCCCCTGAGCTGTATGTGCTGGAACACTATGGTAATGCGTCCATTTGGAGAAAGCCATCCCCACTTTCTCCTTCACACTCCCCCATAAGTGCTTCAACTTTCTCTGTTTATGCTCAGGCCTCGCAAATAGGGCGGAATCATTGTGAAGAATCTTAAGATCCGAATCTGTAGGATGTGCTGAGGAAGCTTGACCCCTGCCTCACACTCTGAGACCTCCTCATAGGGACTTGGGAGCCACCTATGCCTCCCATACCTACTAGCTCTCTAGAGGACCCACAACCCAGACCCCTCTGTTGCCTCCTGATGTCATCAATCCTCTGTTGCTCCCTACTCATCATCATTGCCCTCCTCAGCTGATCGGCCTTTGGATCAGGGTCACTGTCTCTTGGCTCATCCCTACCATAACCCTTAAGATCTGGAAGGTCATCTAAGCAGACATCCTCGAACTCATCCCTCTGTGTTCTCTTCTCTTTCCTCTTTTGCTTTCCACCACTAATGTATGAGGCCATTGCCCTCTTGACCTCTACAGGCACCTTTGGGCACCCTGTGACATCCTTGTTGTCACCAGCTAGATGCACCTTCAATCTAGTGGCCCCACCTCCTCCTATTTGTTTCTTGCAGTAATTACACTCACTCTTCCTCTTATCAGCAGTCAGTGGCCTCCCATGATCCCAAGCTATGTTTGACATCTTTAAAATAGAGTGCCTGATACAAGAAACACACACTAAGTATCTTGAAAAGCTCCTCAATATGCTCCAAAAATGACATACATGCTTCTAATAATAACCTCCTATTTTTAAATATTAAAAAAAATATGTATAACTATATGTATTTTTTAATATATTAATAATTTTAAAATATATAAAATACATACTAACTATCTTAAAAATATCCACAACATGCTCAAAAAATTGCATACATGCTTCCACTAATACTCTCCTATTTTTAAATTTAAAACAGAAATTAATTATTTTTTTAATATTTAAATAAAAAATTTTAATTATTTAAATATATATTAAATACAGTAAAATTACATAATTAACAGAAAAATTAATTCAACACCATCACAGCAATATGGTGTCTCAACTCTCACATACATCCATTTGAAGCTTATACATGTACTATACATAAACATTTTTAACAATATACATAATTTAGTAAATAATTTTTAATAACAGAAAAATAAAAAAATAGTAGGAAGAATCAAAAAATAATTTTGACACTACAAATTCATAGATCATCACTCTAAAGTAAACATATATAAATTTGGAAGCAATCCAACATGATTTAAGGCACAAATGAAACAAAAATAAAAAAATGAGGAAGTTGGTTACTCACCTTGCAAGATTTGAGAAAATGCACAAATGGAGGAGCAAATCAAGTGTTTGAAGGTAATGGAATACTAGAAATTAGGTGTAGAATGGGATGAAAGCAAGAGAAATCAGCAAAAATTGCAAAATGAGGTCGAAATAGCTCTGGCGATATGGCTCGAAATCTCGAAACAGCGTCGAAATGGCGAAACAGGGTCGATTTTGGGTATTTTATAAGCTGCGCAAGTGTCGTTTCGGCCCGATATGGTATCGGGTCGAAATATCGACTCGTATCGACTGAAATTTCGTTTGATATGAAACGATATGGATACTTTTCGTGCCTACTACTATATTTTGTTTCGAGTTGGATTTTTGCAGGCATTTCGATCGAAATTTCGACTATTTCGATCGAATTTTCTTCCATGGGTTGAACTACCATGGGCATTTATGGCTGGGTTAGGACTGTTAAAATGGTGTTCACTAAACTTGAACCAGTACTGCAATTACCTCCATAGTTAGGGTACTGATAATTTAAGCGATGGCCAACATGCAGCTGCAGCTAGCCAAACTGTCCATAGCCACTTTTTTTGAAAGGGTGCTCTCCTTGCTGTAAAAATAGTCATATTGCGGGTGGCCATAAAATATTTGAATTTATGGGTGAAAGAGAAGTGACTTCATGAAGCCATAGAGTATGCAATGGTAGCAATCACAACAACAAATCAGCCTTATCCCAACTAAATGGTAATGAGCGGATGAAGAATAAAACTAAAGAAAGAGATACCAAAATCAGAAATGAAAAATGGGAAGTGGAAAGAGGAAGCCTGGGAGATCAAGAAAATCTCAGTTACCTGTATATCATTTAGCTCCTTGAATCGGAACATGACCACTTTGCCTAATTGGGGCATATCAGAGCCTCCATTCCATATGACCAAGCCACCTCAGATGACTCAGAGCTTGTTGCTGGTTGGGCAACTCCATCATTTTCTATAATACCTTCATTAATTTCATCCCTTACTGTATCCTTCCTTGTTTTGCCGTGCATCTATCATAACATCCTCATCTGTGCACTGTGGAGCTTCGGTACATGGCACTTCTAAACTGCCAATTTCTGTTCCATACAGCATTAAGGTTGAGCAATCATCCCATGAACTTTTCTTTAAGCTTGAAAGGAATGTGTTGGTCGAATAGAACTCTGGTTGCACCTCTCCCTTTCTTTAATCCCTCTTTTAATTCTTAACGCAACATCTTCATTTATATCACCTTTTTTGTGGTATTGTAAACCTTTCTGAATTAGTCACTTGGTAGCGTCCGTCTCTCTTCTCAGCTTTTAGCACATCGTCATCCACCATTTTGTGACTGAATTTACGCATCATAAACTTGTTTTTGATCTGTGAATCTTAAAGAGTCTTGTTCCTAAGGTCACTTTCCATGTCTTGGACTTAGTATTAAGTCTTGCTTTTGTCTTATCTACCCAATGTTATAATTTATAATGAGCAAAGAGCTTATATTACATCTCTCTTCTTGGATGTTATTGGTTAACTCATCCGTGGTAAGGCAAATAAATAGGGGCTTATGGTTGATACTGTATCTTCTTCTTTTTTTTTTCTTTTGGTGGGGGGAGGGGGGGGTTGAACGGTTGATCCTGTATCTTAGTTAGAGATACAGAGGACCTGAGAAAATCACCATTAACCCCCTTTTTGTTTTTTGGCACCGGGGGGGGGGTGGTGGTGGGTGTGGAGAATAGATTGATTATTTGGACTTTATCACGTCATAAATCAGCCAAAATGGTGTAGCATATATTAAGTTGACCCTAAACATGAAGATTTTGAGAAATTTGTCTTAAAATGTTCAAAACTTCTTCAAGTTTTATTTGAAGTATCCCAATTTTCTGCACAATCCGATGCTATCACCATTGGAAAATGGGGGTGAAACCAAATAACCAATCATTTAAGGTTTCTTGGGCTTATCTACTGAAACCAACATGAAAACTGAGTTTCTAGTTAAAGCACAACTTACATGGGGGGTTTAGGTCAATACTTGTCTAACTTAGATCTCAGGTTTTGGACAGAGTATGCACTTTTGCCATTTCATATGGCATCTCTTTCTGGATTGAGTCTAGCGAGTTCTTGAAGCATGAGATATGGCTATGCTACCTCAACTGACTTCTTCTCAACTAATTATATCTCAAAGCTGCCACTAAATTAACTGTAATTCTTGTAGGTGGTTAAACTAATATTTAAAGCCTTGAATGGGGAAGGGAGAGTTTTTTGGTCGGATTGGGGGAGGTGGGGAGGTCCCAATCTTAGGGGGAAGTCAACAAAAAGGAAGCATCTAAGCCCTAGTTAACAACAGTAAGCCTGTTGCTTGGGGGGCCAATGACTCGACAAGAGGTTTTGGGGATAGCAAAGAAATCTTAGAGCAATCATAATTGAGGAAGACCCTACATATCTGGTCAATCAAACTGGATTTGGTAGTCCATCTTCCAAGATTTCGCGGGCAAACCAAACATGTATGATGGAAGCCCCAAAACTAATTCACCAATGGTCTCACAAATAGAGGAACTGGGGGAGGAGTTGGAGATAAGACTTTGTGCCAAATAGGGCCGGAAAAGAGACAAGATAAGTAGAGATGGTGGATTTCTTCCATTCCATTCCATTCCAACAAAGGGTGTGTAAAGGGGAATTTGTTCATTCCTAATGTTAGTTTTCTAGCTTTACTACTCACCTCAAGATCCTCATCTAGTTGCACGTGTTTTTTTACTGCCAACATTCAGTTCCATTAATTATCCATTATTAGAATAACTTTTCCTTTATGATTTTTAGAGGAGTAAGTTCATTGCACGACAACCCTCATATCTGTCCTATATTAATTCCTTGTGCAGCTTGATCCTTTATTTATGATTTAATCTAGGTTCCTAAAATTTTTACTTGTAGTATCTCTCTATCATCCCTCTCTCACTGATGTAATCCAAATTCTAGGGTTTTGAGATGTGAAATTAAATCCCTAAAATTTGAGTTACTCCAGGATGCTCTTCTTGTGAACCAGCAAACTAAGAGCTAATATGGGAAGGGTTAGGGAGATATTATGTATTCAGCCCACCACAATGGGATCATTTGGGAGGGTAGTGCAATAATAATATTGATATGAGATAGGTTTAGGGTAAGTTAGGGTTTTAACAATCACTAGGATGGGGTAGATTTTTGATTAGGGTATTGGGAAAGATATGGAGAAGCTCAATTAACAAAACTTAGATGGGTAAGCTCAGTTAACAGAACCTAGATGGGTTGGGATGAAATAAGGAAAGGGTAAGGTTGGGGTTTTAAAAAAAATCAAATTATGGATGGGTTTTGGAAGAATTATGGCTTTGGGTTAAGCAACATCCTGGATGGGAAAGGGAGGCCGAAGTTCTCGGTTGGTCTTGATTGGGTTCTTGAATTTCTTGGATTGATCTTCGGCTCTTTCTTTCTTTATTGCTTCCTTCTTTCTTTTCTTCTCTGAATTTTGTGACTGCTGCAAGATCAAGAAAAGAAAGAAGGGAGAGGGAGGAGGGTGGGGGTTGCTGCTGGTGGGGGAGTGAGGGCTTGCTGCCGCAAGGGCTGGGGGAAGGGGAAAGGGCTTGTGATGGGGTAGGGAAGGGTAATTGGGTTGGGGAAGGGGCTTGTGATGTACTTGCTGGTTTTAGGAGAGCTTGTTGGCTTGAGAGGAGTTGAAGAAGGTTGTAACTGGCTTGAAGACAATGCTGTAGTTTGCAGAAACTGGATTAAAGTTTAAACCCAGGTTGTGGGCTATGCTTCCCATGAGGCCACGACTCCAAGTCTTCAATTTTATTAATCTTCATCTGAGTTCTTTACAAGGAGATGTGGAGGCTATAAATAGCCTTACATTGAAGAAAATAGAGTTGGACTCAACCTAGGAAACTTACTTGGACTCAACTACTTTAGATAGTCAATAAAAAGGAATCTTCTAGAGACACTTGCAAAAATTAATTGCCAACTCAATAACTAACTGGCAACTAGGACCACAAGAAATAATAAATTAAATTAATAATTATCCAAAATAATTTTTTTACAATAGATTCCAACTAGGATTCCCATATAGATGAAGACTCTTCAATAACTTGACCATGACATAGTCAACTAGAGAAGTAAAAGTAGACTCAGACTCATGATAAGTCAAGGAATCTAACTGTACTCATGGAACCCTTAAAGAGGTGTGAAAAATGACCAAAATACCCCTTTAAGGCATTTGGCCAGCTCAAGCCTAGGATTTCCTTAGCCTACTCAAAAATTTTTAAACCATAGCCTTAAAGTTGATTTGGTTCAGGTTTAAAAGGTGCTGGTAGTTTGGCCCTCGTTCAATTGCTGGTACATCGCACTGTCAATTTCATAATATTTAGTAACACTCAAAATAGTACAGCAAGAAATGTAGGCATTCTGATATAGTGTTTTGATAAAATTAATGTATATGAAATTAGTATTTATAAGTTGCTTTGCTATTGCTATGAGCATCTTGCTTTGTGCATCGAATGGCATTTCATACATTTGACAATAGCAAGGGGTGAAAATATTCTGAACCTGAGAACTCGATTAGCTGTCAGAAGACTACTCCTTTTTGGGGTGATACAATGAAGTGAATGTCCTATGATGTGCTTCTTGTTACGATGCCAAAAAGATCAATTTATTGGGCTGGAGGGGCATATTTGAAGCTGGGGTTGGGGGTGTTATACCTGTGCTTAATACTTCATTTATATTTTATTTGACTCTTATCATGACTTGCAGTGTAGCCCAGTGAATAAAAGTATTATTAATTATAGTAATGTCTAGCATTCAAATCTTAAATCGTGCACCAATGATTTATTTTTGGTGTTTTATTGAGATCTTTTTATAGAAGAGATACAATCAATAATAAAGTGACTCCTAGGCAAAAATAGGAAAGCGAGAAAAGATAGGTTGTGGCAGTATATCTTTCTCTAAAACAAGTGTTTCACTTAAAAATTTGAGCTTTTATTTTATTTTATTTTTTTATATTTAGTTTGAAAGTTCTTGGTTGTATACCTTTCTCTAAAACAAGTGTTTCACTTTTGGTAGCTGAATTTCCATTGGTACATATAAGGCTTGCATCATCTGAACTGTTCAATCTGTCTTTAGTATATCAAGTCTTGTATCAGATTTATGGTGTATTGTATTATGAGTTCTGTTAACTCCTCTCTCTCACACACACATGTTGATGATGACTGTGACTATGTCCATTATTATTATTTTTTCTTTTTGGTGTAGATGAATCTCCATGAAATTACATGCTTTTAACCATTTGATCATGTCTTGGTTGGCTGTCTTCTGCTAAAAAAACTGAAATGTTGTCTTTGATTTGATGCATGCTTCCAGGAAAGTTCGACTCCAGATAAGTTACAAATTCTTCTGAGTTGGGCGCACCTCAGATTCAGCAGTTAATGAGGATTGAGGACGTCACTGAATGTTGTCACTGATCTGAAATGAGGCCGTTGGCCTCATTGATTTGGTGTCAGCCTTTTGTTTATCTTACTCCATTTTGATGCTTTGCGAATCTTGGTTGGTGTTGGAGAACCCTGCGGTCCAATTGTGAAAAAGTGTTGTAGTACTGGTACTCAAAGCATGCACAAGAAAGATGCATGTTCAGGCACCTATGTCGGGGCAGATTTCAGGACAGCTACCGAATCAAGCTGGTTCCCAGGCTTCTGTTCTACCTCAGCCAAATGGAAATTCTTTACCTTCACAAACACAAAGTATAGGTGGCTTTCGTAGTACATACAGTATGGATCCTGAATTTGCTATAGTGCGCAAATATATGCAGGACAAGATGTAAGTTTAAAATTCTTTTCAAATTCTTGTGGTGTGGTGTCCAGATCATTTGAATAGGAGGATCTCATTTTGTTACCTGAGTTTTATTAATGCATTTAAATGTTTCCTGTGCCCGAATTTATAACTATTTGTACACTGCATTAAAAAACAAGTGAGAGTGTATACAGAAAGAATAAAGTGGGTGGATTTGTTTCGCTTTTATATTGCTGGATTTTGTGCTTTTTCAGCAAGGCAGTTCAGTGTTTAGCTCCGCACCCCCATTCTCTTTTGATACTTTATATTTATCTGAGCTCTTGCTACTATAAGCATTTTCTCCCTAGTAGTTCATGTTTGAAGTATGCTTTACTATTCACCCTTCTTCATATCTTCCGTTCTGCCCCATGCAGCTACAATCTTTTCCAGCAGCGACAGACATCTCATGAAATGCAGTCAAGGATACCGGATATTGTAAAACGCTTGGAGGAGTGCCTGTTTAAGACTGCCAACACAAAGGTTTGAGTTTAATCATTGATTTAGGCTGATCTAAGCTGTGTGGCCTAACTGGTTTATCCTTTCATATTTTTACTTTTAGTTCTTCAGTTGCTTTTCTGTATTTGCTACTTGGTAAGTAATGCTGCAACCTGCATGAATCCTATTCTGTCAATCTGCTCCGTTGTTTTGAACTTTGGAGGCCATATATGCTATTAAATCATTGACAACCAGATCTTTCCTAGTATCCCAACTAATTTACTTGATGCAGATCCCTGACCAATTTGGGCTTCTAATTAGTAGAACAAGCCTATGGATTGGTAATAAAGGGGTTGGATCTTTTGTCTCATGGGTTTACTTTGTAATGGGCCTTGCCTTATGGGCATGAAACATGTGTATTCAGGTGGTACTTGATTTTAATTTCTTTCGATTAGTTTAATTATGTTTTGGAGGTTATTGACTTAAAGTAGTCAACTGACTTGGTTAGAGTTAGTTTGGTTCAGTAACTTCAGTTACATGGTAAGCTGCCCCCCACCCAAAAAAAAAATTATAGTTTGAGTAAGAAGTTAGCTACTATTCTTGGTAATATCAAAACAAACTAGAATTAAAAATTAGAAACTAGGCTTCATAAATTAGGCACTTGCTGGAATTCTAAAGTGGAAACTAAATAAGCTCAAACCACTCTTCACTCTTTTGAAAGCTATGGACCCCACAAATCTTCAGAAAGTACTCTCAGAGTATGACTATAGTTGGCTCTCACACTGTTCATGTGAACAGTGTTTTAGCCCTTCTAGAAGTCCAGTCATGCAACCAATTCGTCTTGGCCCAAGGGTTGGTTTAAAGTTGAACTCGCCCTATTCTTCTAAACTCCTCTATTCTATTTCTTGTCAAACAGCTTTGCATCTACATCAAGTACTTTCTATTTTCTATTGTGAATGATAAGAATGGCTAGGGCTTTGCTGAGAGAGCTAAGCAACTGTGTCTCAAGAGGCCTTGCCCTGCTTGATTACGAAACCTTATGTTCGAACGAGCCTTGCTGTTGACAGTTGAGTCCACCTATTTCTAACCACCTGCTCTTGTCAAGATGTTCCGTTACTGTTCCTATGTAGCTGCTGCTGCTGCTGCTGAGACCAAGCTACTAATATGGGTCTGCTGCTCCTTCAATCGAACCTGGTTGGTGACTGAATTTAATGGTTGAAACATTCATCTTCCATCCTCTTGACACTTTCCTCCATAAATCACCGAGTCTTTAGTTGCATTCCACCTCCATAACTGAGTGTTCAACGTTCTCATTAGTCTCTAATATGCAGAATAGTCTCATCTACATAAGACATCCAACATGCCAATCAATTTGCTTGTTTTTCTTGCAGCATAAAACTTATATTTTTTATAAATGTTTCTACTTTGATCACCGCCCTTGTATCTTCCAATCTGACTGTTGGAATTTGTTGAAGCTTGTAGTAGTTCACTATCTTAGAAGCTTTATTCACACCTAGGCTGATCATAGTCTTGGTGGCTGGTTTCTTCAGACCCTCAGTTACTAATTTCTGTCCTTGTTTCTGATTCTCTGATTTGTTGGTTAGTTGGGGCTAACTGTTCTTAACATTAGCTGCACGTAAATAGTGCATGCCATGCTGCCACATTGGCTCCATAAACTTGATTCATTCTATTTCAGTTATCTTTAATGACTGGTGATTACATCATGTATAATGGAAATTAACTCCTACAATAACTCAGACTCCCTAACTAGGACAGTAATTCACATAAGGAAAGCTAAAATAATAGAAGCCAAATATGCTTCATATCTAACTTCTAAAATAAAACTGAATAGAATAAACAAAGACAATATTTTCCCCAATAGATGTGGTTCAAGTTCCATTTGAAACTGACCTAAATTTTGTCAAAGCTGCGGTTTTCTAGATGAGATACAAGGTTCAAAAGAAAAAGTCAACCAACTTGGTCAAGTTTGTTGAAACATCGTTTTAAGTGGCCAAAGTTCACTTGTCTCGACTGGATCTGGCAGATCTTGTTCTCGAGCGTCTCACTTTTGGGGTTTCAATGTCTCCTCCATATTTCAGGCCTCTTGAAACAAATGCTTGGTTTTATAGGGAAAAGTCATGATTTCTTCAACTTTGAAGCTTCTGTTGTGCATCATCAACTCTTAGAAGGTGGATTGGAGTAATAAGGTAATTGGGCTCATACGATATCATGGGATTGAGATGTGTATGTTGCACATTTGGAGCCTCAGAGGAAAGACTGAAACAAATGCAGTGGTATGTAGCTCGTGGGATGGATCCACCAAGGAACTCCAGATGGAATTGGTGTTGGTGTTGTGAAGTGGAGACTGGCTATCATTACTTTTGCTTCTTTAGTTTAGGGTTTACATCATTTGATTTGTATTCTTGGATTATTGTATTAAATTATATTAGAACTCCTTGTATATGTCACTAACTCAATATATGTTTCTAAGTTAGTAATTTAGTATTCTAAATTCCAGCGAACAATGGTAGACTTTTGTTAGGAATCATATCAATCATTTTTCAGTGACTCTTTTTAAAAGAAAATAGATCCTCCACTATGTGTAGAAGCTTCAAGTAGACTGAATACCAACAATCAGATGGGAAAACCATGTCTTATGTGTCTGAATCACATGTCGAGATGGAGGGGTAAAATTCTCTAGCTTCAACTAGACCTTGGTGAGATCTGACTTTTTGGCTGGTCAAAAGACCCAAAACCAGCCCGGAAATCAAGATTTAGGACCATGCTTTGAACATAAATTCTTAAAATTCTACCAGACCCAAGCAGATTAGACCTGGTTTATCTAACTGCCAACTCTTCCGATTTGGTCGGTCCTAGGTAGTCTGTTTGCACCACTCAGCAAAATCACTTAAGCACAAGACAGCAGCAGCTTGCAATAGCAATTTTAATAATCAAATTCATGTTCATTATGATGTAGGATGATCCTGCATTGGAATACTAAAGGAAAAGTGTGTGAACTGAAGTAACATTGAACATGGAAGGGACTCCTAGAATCTGTGTACTTGGATTATGTGGAGTTTATCTTGAAAAGGGGTCATCCTAGTTTTCCTGTGTGGAGTTATTGAAGTTTTTAATTTCCTAGTCGTTTTGCATTTTCCTGGAGTCAAATTGGTTTGTTCCTATGTACTTTTCACTTTCCTAGAGTCCTGTTAGTTGAAAAATTAATTACCAAGAGTTAATTTGTTTGGGAAATCAATGGTCTAAAGGAGTCTATAAATTGAGACGTACTTTTTGGAGTGAATCATCAGAAATTCTATTTTGGAGCTTTGTCAAATTTCTCTCTTCCTTGTGGATTCAAGGTTATCATAGTTGAAGATGGTGTTCTTTTATTATTCATGCTACTGCTATGTTACATTATGGGCCTGATTACAATTGCAACTTGTATAAAAGCAATATAACTTCTTTTCTTGAAAGGAAAGGCCTAACTGAATCCTTTATCTATTAGGCAACGTATGACTGGGAACCTTAATTAGATTCATAAATAAGATCCTGACAGAAAAGGAAACTTCCTAAGACTTAGCTTTCCGCCCATTGCAAATTAAAAAAGGAATCAAATTCTTAAGACTTACCTAAAAGTCTACTAATTATAAAACGAAACATGTGAAGCTTAAACTGAGCCAACCACCTAACTGGAGTCCAAAATACAGGAGTATTCTCTTCTAAGATCTTGGGAGTGTGAGTTTCTTAATTACAGTCTATCTACCAAGTCATGTTATAACTTAATTGATCACATGAACTTCAGATTAACCAAAATAAACTTCTCTTCAGCTTAAACACCCTATTTTATGCCCGTTAAGTTGGCTATTGCAAAGTAAACCCATGGAATAAAGGCCAAAACCTACATGAACCAACTCTAGCTTATCCTAAGGAAAATACGCCCATTTTGGTGGTGGATTTGCACCTTCTTCCTTCCTATTTGTGTAATTAGTAGTCATCAACAATTGGTAGGTCACTTCAGTTTAGAAACTGATTGTGTCTTTAAGTGAAGGGCCAAAGCTGGGAGTTTCTAATTTTGGGACATTGGAAAGTTGAGTCCTTACTATTTTATTTCACTGAGGTCTATAAAAACAAATGGTGGGGGGCAAAGCAGCCCACAATTTCTATTCTCAACACTGCTGTCAAGGTTGTTGCTTCTGCTGAATTTATGTCCTTAATGTTTGATCCATGAAAGAAGAATTTGGTGTATGATCTGGCTGACTTGTGTAGTTGGAAGCACATGTAACTCTTGCTCTGTTTATTCATCCCCTAAAAGCTATCAAGCCTTTGGAAGCCCCAGCGACATCAACTGAGACTGAGAGTATTTGTTGCTGCTATGCTTATTATTCCTGAGCTTACCTCTGAGACCAACTTTCTGATTTCATCACTGTCTTCTTCTGACCAATCCAGATGCTGCCTCCCTTCTATCTTTTGAGCTCACATTCCCCTGCCTAAGGCCCCACTTGGTTCCACTTCGACCAGCAGATTGTCTTCCACAAGAAATCCCTAAAGCATTTCGAAGCCCAAGTTTCTGTGCACTTTAGAGATCAGGAGAAGGCAAACCCTGCTGCAAAACTGGTTGGGTTAATCCTCGACTTCTTCCTGTCTCAAACCTATTTGAAACTGGTTTGTTTAATCCTCAACTTCTTACTGCCTCAAGCTGATTTCTTCACCTTACTGTCTCAAACCCAATTTTTGTGTCTGCTTCTGAAATTGGGAGAAAGTACCCTGCTGCAAAACTGGTTTGTTTAATCCTCGACTTTTTACTGTTTCAAACCTATTGCCTCACATTAAGCCTAATTTTTTACATAATCCTTAACCTGTCGAACCATTCTGTCGCAGATTCATTGAGCTGAAACATTCCCTCGATTCGAGATCCTTGTTAGGGACTCATTTAAATGGTACAAAAAAATTGTTTTAAATTCACCCCATCCGACACATTAGATTTATATACTTTTTGAAACAAAATTTGAATGAAGATCCTTTATAGTTATGGTCTTGTAGCCTGCAATATGGTAAAATCTAGTTAATAGACCTTAATCGAATAATTAGAGTCAAACCAATTATTGTTGCTAAACCAGATCTAGATGAATTTGAAAGCCATATTAAAAGGTCATGTGAGGTAAAGCACTTATTGAGGAAACAAATGTCCCCATGATGGTCCAGCATGTATGGTAAGAAACCATGCTGAAATTGAGTCTTAACTAAATTCCATTATTAGCAATGTATTTTCCGAAAGATGTCAATAAACTTAGTTGTGAAACTGATGCTAGTAATGAGTTGCTGTTTCAAAAGCTGTAACCAAAATCTTCCAAAAAGGAATTGATGTGGATATAATTTTGGAATTAAAGCATAATGAAATCAGTTATATCATATTTAAAAGAACCTTGCACTAGAAATATTCCCTATTCGACCGATAAACGAGTGATAAGGGGTTTCCAAAAATTCAAGGGGGGGGGGGGGGCGAATAGAATCTTAGAGGACTAAGATGGTAAATTTTATTTGTCAATATAAATTGACATCAAACACATCATGGGTGCCAATGGCTTTTTAGCTGATTATTTGGGCATGGGACGAAGCAAAAACAGCTATGGCAGGATGGGGACCTGATAAGAGTAAACAACTGTGGAATCCTCCAAAGTCCAAAAAGGTACAGTTATCCTTTACCCCACATAAACTTTGTGGAATACAGATTACTGGACTACTGAGAATTTTCATAAGGCTTATATCTGAACTACAGTTTGCTCAACCCCAGGTATGCTCATGTTAACAACTTAGATGTGTTGTATGAACCTTTGCTTGAAGCCAAAGATTTAATCAGAGCTCAAGGCTTCTTCTTCTTGAAGAATAACAAGTATATTAACAATAAGCTCATTCAAGGGAAGATGATATATCTCTGAACATGGAGAACATGTAAGAACCATCACTTGACAGGTAAACCTCCAAGGTGAAACCCACATGGATTGACCCCATCGTAAAGGACAAAGGTAATTGACAACAATTTCATCCTCTTGTTCTCCAACATTTTCACATCAAAACAAGTGATGATGGACTTCAATTTGCAGATGAATGATGAAAAAAAGATTTTTCCTATCCTAACATATTAAGCTTGTGTGAACATTGTCCCATAAAGACAAAGACTAAAGTGACAGACAGAAGCTATGCAAACTTCTTTCTTCTGATTACTGTTCCTGTAAGAGACGAGGAATGCAAACAACTATTCATGCTATGGTTCGAAAACTCTTCTTGAACAACCATCTTGACCAAGTCAAGTTCCTCAAAATCTTGTGGTCTCGAGATATTGAGGAGCGACATAGTGTATTTCCTTAATATTTTGGAATGTCGTTTGGGTGGGTAAATGGCCATGGTTTGTTCTTGAACAATAAAGGAAGCTTGTTTTAAGCTTAATAAATATATTTAAATCCCACGTGATCTAGTGATTTGGATATACACCTTGGTTGGTAGTAAAGACCAAAATCTAAATGTATGTGTGACTTTTTATCTTTGCTCAAATTCTTCTACCTGTTTTTTGAATATTGAACTGCTTCAACTTACTTTGGTGGGTGACTTGAATAACCCATAACCATAAGTGATGGAAGCAACCTGTTTTCTGTATTGGAAAACTATTTATATACTGCATGATCTCTTGTCAAGTCAGTGTTTGATTTGGGGATTTTGGGCAAGATACTAAAGAATCTTGTTTCTCATTCACCAAAATCTGATACGAAGCCTGCCAGATGTTGGTAGCATGTTTTGGTGCGGTTATGCCATTTTTGGGTTTGGATCTTCTTGCAGCCTATTTTAAAGCCTACAAAAACATATACATGGTTGGTCTGGTTAAAAATAACTGGCAATGTCTTTTGGGTTTGCACTTACGCTTGCTTGTATGCAGTTGAATCTAAATGTACTTTCACACATCTAAACATTCTTTGAGTATAAATTCACATGCATGAAAACCCTTGATTTGCAGTATACAGTTGGATCCTCATGTTTTAATACACATTTATAAATTGGTTAAGTACTCAAGGGCTTAAATGAGAAGCAATTTGAAGTAATGATGTGAATCATTAATGCATATTGCCAAAAATTATTGTTTGTACATGATTTTCAAGGACATCATCACATTGTACTCTCCCAAGTCTTAACACAAATGGCTTAGTGCTTTGTGAATGGTTGGTAGTACTAATGTGCATTGTTCTTTGAGTACTTATTGTAGGATATAGTTCACCAATTTGTGAAAAGGATCCCCTGATCTATCGTAATAGTCATATGATGCGGCTAGTAGCATGTACAGATGGTGGGTTAGACAGGGGGAGATGTCGTCCACAAAATTTGATCCGTACATTCTTTGAGTTGGAGTCACAATTAATTCAGGAAACTTCAACCAAAAAGTTTTCGAGATTTCGACCAAAATTTTTGAAATTTTAAGATTTCAGATCAGAATAATGAAATTTTCCAAAATTTCGTTGTTTTTGATCCACTTTGTTTTGGTTATCTGTTTCATTTTGGCTGGGTTGGAATTCTCAAAATGTTTGAGACTTTGGCGAAATTTCTCCGATTTTTTATACCTTGGTTTTGTTTAAAAGTTTGTAATACTTTTCTAAGGGCATTTTTAGAGGTCCCATTGTATTAATCTTCTGCACATAGTGAAGCTTCTTCAGCTAAGCCTGTGGATGTGGCACATCATGTTGGTGTGTGGGCCACGCCAATTCACTCTTTTGGGTCTCTCTATTTCCATTTTTTGTTCGTTCTCTGTTGGTGTTTATCCTAACATGAAATGGTAGCAACTGATAGAAGGGAAGAAGAACTGATCTTGTTACAGAGTTGCTCCCTTTCATGGTTCATATATATAGAAGATAAAGGCAATATTGCATCATAAGGAAGTGGAGACTTCCCTACATTAATGAAACAAAAGATTAGCTGTAGTGAACATGGATACAAAACTTCACCCTGGCAATAATCATTGTCAACTAAAGTAATATAATCTTCATGTTGAATGAATTATTTAACAATTAGAGAAATAAGTGGTAGTTACCAAGAATTGCATCAGCAAGCATAGAATCAGCAACAGTATCAAAGGCACTATCCAAATAATGTCGATAGCTGTAAGTAACTATTGGCTCAAACGTGTAACATCTCCAGTGGTTACCTCCACAAGAGGTAGATAGCAGGTAACAATGTACACAAGGAAAGGTGGATTGGGAGCACCATATGAGCTGTTGGATTGAACTCTGGGTTTCAATGCTTTAATATCATGTGACGTTATAGATACTAATAAACTAGAGGTAGGATGTAGAAGAAAAAGAAGTAATCCTATTTGAGAATCTTTTGTTCATATATACAAGGTTGGAAAACTCTTACTTGCCCACGTTTGTTTGAAACTCCTATGAATGTCGGCTTGCGTTGGTTACCTGTGTGGTCATCCTCATCGGTGAAGGATGGGGCTCCCAGAAAAGGCATCTCTACTGGGTAGAGATTTTTGAAATCTCGAGATTAGTTTTAAGTCTTGAAAAGGTGGTGCTTCTCTTTTTTTGGGGGTGGGGGTTGTTTTAGGTTGACGTTTCTTTGGTCACATGGGCATGGTTGGGTTTGAAACTTACTAGAGAAGCATGTTTTGATATTAATAAACATACTTAAGCTTTCAAATTGAAAAGGTACACACATATTTTGTTTGAATTTGCAACCTTTGTTGGCAATGAAAACCAACTGATGCAGGTCCGGCACCGAATTGGCATATTTCCCTTTGAAATCAACCTAAGGTTGAAAGATGTGGGTGTTGGGCCGTTATTCATCTTGGTTATGTGGTTGTGGACCTATTCTGTGGGCCCTTAGTTTAGTGTCTTGGTCAATTTTGAAATAGGTTATTTATATAGTTTAAATTAAGTCAGGTCTATTTAGATTGATACACATTAATGAGATTTACACCTTATCACGGACTTGATACACAGTAATTAAATTGACCTTATCAGGGACCTGATACACATTAATTAAGTAGTCTTTATTTAGCTAGTACGTACTATTAGAGTTTTCTTTCTTCATTTTTCAGAAGAATGCAGTTGAAAGGTTATAACTAATTAGTTTATTTTGGAAGAATCCCCAGAAAAAAATTTCAATTCTTATTCAATTACAACTAGGAATGCAATTGTAAGGCTGTAGATAAGCCCCTATGTATCTAATAGTTACAGTTCCAGATTAATAAAACAGAAGGTCACTTGCTATTTAGACAATGTTGTTGCAAGCATGGTTTGAGATCTTGGTCCCTAAAAAAGCTGAGATCTTTTGAGATCTTTGCAGAGATGCGATAAAAATTCCCAGTCAATTCGGCCCAACTCGAAGGCCCATCTCGGTGGGTATTGGGTTCTGTTTGGCTGGAATATGTTAGCTTATTTTAGGCCTTTTGAACAGAGTGATGACCTTAGATTTGTGAGAAAACAAGCATATATATGAGTTCCAACTCGACCCTAACTTTGAAATAGATACGCTGAAGGAGTGAACATGCATACTAATAAAGCATGATTTACATATCCATTACTTGATATAAATGAAGGCATAAATGCTTAAAAAGTCAAATAATATGTCAAACATGTAAAGTTTCTTACAATTTCACATTACAACATCGGTGTACTTATATGTTACACCACGAGAGTACAGGAGTAAAGTCAATGACCAAGTAGCTGCTCCAACAGCACCACCTCCACTAGTGTAGGACATAGAACATGTTGGGAAGAACACTCACCTTGCTTCAAGACTGGCTTTAAAATCAATAGGTCTTTGTTGTAGGTGAGGTAGACAGCTTGTTGATGTAACCTAGATAGAGATCTGACTAACTTTTTGGTGAAAAAACTGGCCAAAACCAGCAAAGGGGGAAGGAGTGTGGAGACAGGTTAAGATTGGTTTGACATATTATATTGATTAGGTTGAGTTGAGATTTTGCAAGATTAGAGATCTTGAATTGAGATCTCACGAGATGTTCAACCATGGCTTTGGGGGAAGGAGTGTGGAGACAGGTTAAGATTGGTTTGAGATATTATATTGATTAGGTTGAGTTGAGATTTTGCAAGATTAGAGATCTTGAATTGAGATCTCACGAGATGTTCAACCATGGCTTTGAGGTTGTTGTCAGACAGTGGGAGCTTGCGATTCAAACAATGTTTCCGTCTATTTACAAGGCTTGCAATCCGTAGGCAATAATGAATGGATCTTAGAAGGAATCAATCTGTGCTAGTTCTCTCTTAGTAGCATCAACGAGAATAGATAGGTTTCTCCTCCTTTCGGCTGGGGTGACTGGATTGAATCCTTCCTATAAATAACAAGTTTAGATCGATTCAAACCATTCATTCATATACTATGAGGATAGATTCAGTTTTTGATCTCTGGCTTGTGTTTGCTTTGCTGTCCCTTTATGAATGGTGTTCTCAGCTTTTGTAAGGAGCCTCCAAGTGCATGAGATTAAGGTCTCTCTTGAAGCCAAAAAGGGATTCCTCTTCCATGTGGATTCAGCTTGCATTCAGGTTAGTTCACCATCTCCACAGCACTAGACAAGCCCCTTATATCCAAGTAAATGGTAGCCAGCATATCCCACTCCCTGACCTCTCACTTATATTTTTCTAAATTTTTTCGTGAATTTTCTAAATTCTAGAAATGCTAAAAGCAACACACCCGATATCTTTCAGCCTGGAGGATCATCTCTATATCATCATCTACTCCCCTTCCAAGTTTCAGCCTGTTCTGACTGACCAAACCTTAGAAACTTCAAGCCCTAATTCCGAACTCTAATTCAAACTTTAAGCTAAGATTGGTTTTGATAAGATCTTGGAAGATTTGGCCCTCATTTAATTGAGGCTATGTCACCAATCCTTATAGTAAACATGTAATATTGCATATCCTACACGTAGTGATATAACTGACAAAATTACGCATTGATTGGCAAGTAAAATATGAACCTAGGAGTTTATACCACAAAGTATAAACCCATATCAAACAATAACTAAGTCAATATCTTATATTATTGAAGTTTCAACTATCAAGTACCAAGTAACTACCAAGTTCAGCGAACAATAACACATTAACCTAAATCATTAAAAGCAAAAAAAATTCTGCAGTCCTTCATGTCCTGGACTCCCAATGGTTGAATACACAAAATTCTTGAGAAATAGGCAGAATCAACACCTTTAAAATATACTCTAGTACGAATGAGTAAAAATAAGGCCAAAAAGTGAAGTAGAACTAGTTTCGTCTTCCTTCAGATTCTTTTGATCAAAACAGCAAGTCTGAAGCCCTTTCTGTTGAGAATTCAGAAATGGTTAAGTTATAACTCTCTCTCTCTCTCTCTCTCTCTCTTTTTTTTTTTGGGGGGGGGGGTTGGTTTGTAAAGGTGTTTGACCAACGTAACATAATCTCTCAAAATCTTGAGATCTGTTGAGATGTGACATTTTCATAGCTTGTATGCTATTTCGTCTCTACTAGGTTGCGATTCTTGAGTTTTTCAAGATCTCGAGATCACGAAGAGTTTTTAAACAATGCATATATATAGGAAATAAAGAAAGGTTTAATTCTAAAGTCAGTCTCGACTTTTGTCAACGTTTGCTTGTGAGACTGAAGTGGGATCAAGGTTGGGATCTCAGCAGGACTCTAGGCTGCTGCCTAACTGTCTTCATCTTCAACTTTTATCATCGCCATTTTCCTTGTCACCTCCATCACCCATATTCATCACCATAGCAGGTACTTTATTTTAAATCTGGATGATATTATCCTTAAGAATTGATCCTGGCTTGTTTACCCTCTTCCATTTGCATCAAGTGCAGCCTTCTGAACAAACATTGATATTGATATAGAAATAAATATTAATAGAAACTAGTTGGTAGCTATAGATTAAATAAGGAACTATTACAGAAATTCCAATATCAGCTTCTAATAGAAATTTTCACCAATATCCAGCTCTATTGTTTTCACAGCTGTTGATATGAGGCCTACACCACGTTCACATGAACATAAATTTGGTTATTGTTTTCCCGAATTCAAAATTTTCCCCTTTTCATGGACTTCAAATTCAAGATCCATTTATCAAACTTGGAAAGCCTTCTGCGAGGATGTTTGCTCAATGATTTTTACCTCTCCCTCATAAGACTCTTGTGGACGCTCCTCAGATAAGGCATATGGTTATTTCCTGGGGTTTGGATGTGTCCCTGCTCCATCAGAGCTGATGTAACCTCCCTCCCCCTCTTCCCCCCTTGTACATCCCCCTCTTCTTTTCTCCTCTTTGGGTAGTATAATATTTATTCATCCAAAAAGAAAATTTCCTCCTTTTCCTCTGCATGGGTCAATCAGCATCACCTTCCTTTGTGGCATTTGCTTCTAACACATTCTGGTTTACTAGTTTTCTCCTCTAGAACTACAATTTTTTGTTGGGCTTTGCTGGCATGGCTGGATAACTCTGAACCTGCATTTCTGTTTACAGTCCCGTATCCCTTGAATACTTTCATTTATGATCATATCCTCCCTTTTTTCCTTTCCTTCTTTCTATTTACTCTTTTTAGGAGGCCGGCGTGTCTTGCTGATTTTTTTTTTTTTTGGGGGGGGGGGGTGAGGAGTTGTAGCTATGTATTTCCTTGGTTTTTATCTGCAGACACAAGTTTACTGCTGTATGCGGACTTCTTATCTTATTTTTATTGTCTTCACCTTCTTATTGTTCATTGTTATTAATTTTGAATTCACTTGTGTCTGTTTTCCTGCACTGAATTTCCTTATTTACTTCCCTAGGAGGAATATATGAACATGGATACATTAGAGCATCGCTTACATGCTTTGCTTAGACGCCCTTCTGCCAGTAGCCACAACCACCATATTATTTCATCTTCATCCGTTGGTACAATGATACCAACCCCTGGTATGCAAAACAGTGGAGGCTCAAATGCAACTGTTAATTCTATGGAGAGTTCCATGATTTCTGCAAATGCTAGCAGTTCAGTAGCACCAAACACTGTCAACACAGGAAGCATGTTGACTACCGCCAATGGGTCTGCTGGTGGCATTCATGGTGGTACCTTTATTCCAGTTGATGGTAATTTAACTCTCATAAGCTAGTACTGTTAACTTTGTTTTTTGAGGGGTAAAGTAACAAAACTACTACCGTGCAGGATCCCTCTCTAATGGGTATCAGCAATCACCTGCCAACATTTCAATTTGCTCTGGTGGAAATAATATGATGTCATCAATGGGTGTGCAAAGAATTCCAAGCCAAATGATTCCTACACCTGGATTGATTAATACCCAGTCCATGAATTCCGAATCCTCTAATAATGGTATTGGACTTTCCAGTATGGAATCAACAATGATTTCACAGCCCCTGCAGCAGAAGCAATACCTTGGTGGTCAAAACAGTCGTATATTGCACAATCTTGGATCTCAAATGGCCATTGGTATGAGGTCTAGCTTGCCGCAGAAATCTTCGTATGGGTTTTCAAATGGTGCGACGAATGGTGGGTTAGGTTTGATGGGAAACAATATGCAACAGATGAATGGGCCAGCATCTGAGGGTTTTCCTGTTGCCTCTGCATATAGTAGTTCACCAAAGCCCTTAAGTCAGCACTTTGATCCACAACGTCAGCAACAATTTATGCATGGTATTTCTCTCTTTCTGTCTGTGTGGACTTTTTTTTCCACTCAAGCAGCTTATAGAATGTTTTTCTTTCTGTAAAACAGCTTTGTCCCAGCAAATTATTCAATCTGCAGGTGATGTGTATTCTATGAATGCTGCTGATCTATCGGGGCCAGGAAACTTATATGGACCTACAACATCCGTTGGACCTGCTGTTAATAACCAGAGTCCAAACACAGCAAGCTTGCTGACTAAAAAACCCAGTTCTTTAACGGCCTCTCAAGTTAATTTGCAGGCACTACAACAATCTGCATTTGAAAAGCCTCTAGATCAATCATCAAAGATGAATTTTCAATCCCACCAATCAGGTATTGAGAATTTTTTATGGTCTCAACAACAGATGCAGAAATTTCAGCCACAACCTCATCAGCTTCAACAACAAAATTTTCAACATCAGCAGAAGCAGCAGTTTCAGAACCAGCAGCAGCAACAGCAACTTCCTGTGAGAAATGATGGTATCAGACAGCCTCAGCTGGCGTCAAATATAGGTGCCCAAGTAACCTCAGAGCACAGAACAGAATCCCATAATGAAATCCTGCATTCACAAGTTCATGATCAGCTCCCACTTTCTGAGTTACAGAATCAATTCCAGCAGAGCAATGCTGCTGATGACCGTATTACATGTACTCAATTGCTTTCTCATACATCTGGCCAACAGAATTTCTGTTCATCAATTTCCCAGGATTCTATTCAAATGCAACAACTGATGCATCCAAATCAGCAGGTGGCTGAGTCCCAAAACAATTTTAGTTGTATCCCTGCTGGAGCTCAATCTGAAGCTTTACTACAGGGACAGTGGCATCCTCAATCACAGGGAAATTCTCATGTAAAAGATTTTTATTCACATGATCAGAATGTTCAAGAGGAATTCCATCAACGAATAAGACGACAAGATGAAGCTCAACGACCTCATCTATCTTCAGAGGGATCTCTCACTGGACAAATATCTGCTTCAAAAAATACTGTGATGCGCTCTTCTTCAAGTGATGCATCCTGTAGGCCTGGTAATGGGGCAGAACAGCAATGGAAGAACCAGCAGAGATGGTTGCTGTTCTTGGATCATGCTCGTGCATGTTCATCTCCAGAAGGAAAATGCCCAGAAGACAAATGTGTGATTGCACAAAACTTGTGCAGGCATTTAGTTAGTTGCAATGTTGATAATTGTCCATATCCTCGCTGCCGACACTCCAAGGTACTACTTCTACATTTCAGAAATTGTCGTGGAACAGAGTGTCCTGTTTGTGTTCCTGTGAAAAATATTTTACGGTTGAATCGTCAGGCTCATTCTCGTCTCTCATCTGAGAGTGGTTTAGCTAATCAGATGAATGGATCGTTGAAATCCTTTGATACTGGAGATACTCCTAAACTGGCTCCAAAAACTGTTTTTGTAACTGCTGAAACTTCGGATGACCTACAAACCTCAGTGAAACGCATAAAGTTGGAGCATCACTCACCGACTCTTGTACCCAATGGTGAAAGTTCACAATTTTTGGTTTCTGCAGTGAGCTTGCCACTTATGCCTCAAGATGTTGAGACCCAGGTGTGCCAGCAGGTTGACATGCCGAAGCCAGTTAAATCTGAGGTTACAGAATTGAAGGCAGAACCATTTCTAAGTTCTAATCAAAGAAGTCCTAATTTCAGTGAAATTAAGAAGGATGGTTTGGATGACAGTTACAAAGAGAAAGCTGATGAGACTGCTGATTTTTCGAATCAAGAAAGCATGGTAGTTGAGAAAGAGATTGAGCAGGTTAAGCAGGAAAGAAAGCTGGAGATGTTACCTTCTGAACAAGCAGCTGGAACCAAATCAGGAAAGCCAAAAATAAAAGGTGTATCATTGACTGAACTTTTTACTCCAGAGCAAATCCGGGAGCATATTATTGGTCTTAGGCAATGGGTTGGCCAGGTTAGCATTCATATCCTCATACAGTGTGCTCTTTTCCTAATGGTTTTTTTCTTTTCATTTTAGCAGGTGTACTGTCAAACCATTTAATGGTTGTCTTTGCAAACATCTTTGTTCTACATTTTAAGTTTCTTTCAAGAGTTTCAAATTGGAATTCTATGGGAGGCTGGACTGTTATTTTGACGAATAGTCCTCCTTGTGGTTTCCGTTTGTTACTGGGAGTTGAAGTTTATTTCACCCTCGTTGCGGAGCCATATTTACCAAAGATGCCTTCGAAAACACACTCACTCACACCCCCCCTCTCTCTCTTGCTTTGTGTGTGATCCTGTTTATAGATAACTATTAGTTCATTGTGAGTTTCATACTTTCAACTGGCTGATCTTGTTTGTAGATTTGATTGGTCCATGCAAACCTTGAAACACTTATTCAAACTCCTAATAGTATTTCTCTCTCACCGCTCTCTTTCTTCTTTTGGGTGCGTGTGTTTGTCTGTATGTTATTTTTTCTTTCGGGGGCTGTGGGGGGGGGGGGGGACTTTAGTTTCCGAAACTCTTAGGAGAGTGTTAAGAGGTTTAGTTTCCTGAACTTCTAGTAGAGTGTTAAGAGGTTAACTGTAAGATTTGGTTTCCTTCTCCATCTATGAAATGTTGCATCATTTTCAAAGCGTTTGCTTGGGCGTTAAGGCGGTTTGTCAACTGCCTTTTTTGCCACTGCTTTGTTAACGTGCAGTTTTTCAGCCTCATTTTTTCCTAATCGCTACCTTGCATCGCCTTATTGCCACCTAGACGCCAAAGTGATCACCTTTTTTGACATCTTGTACATAATAATATATATATTTTTTCAATTAAATTTTATTTTACAAAGCCATATACAAATTTAATAATTAGTCATTTTGAAATCGGGAATCAATGAATCATTAGATGGACAAGGCACTTAGAATCACACTATCATAGAGGTAAGTAAAAATGTAAAATTATTACTTTCATTTTCATACTTTTATTTGGATATAGTTCATAATCATATGTTATGATGCTTGATGAGATGAACTTATGTTTGTGTTTTTTTCTAGATAATATTTCATAATTATGATTCTTGAATTTTTTTATTCCTGGATGATTGTGATTCTTAAATGTTTGTTTAGCTTATAATAGAAATTTATCAGTTAAAAATTAGTTGTATTGAAAAAAATTGACCCACTCGCTTTGGTCGCCTTATTGCCGCCTATGCATCACTTTGTCGCCTAATCACCTAGGTGAAGGTCCCAATTGCTTTGATCGCCTTGCCACCTTGACAACCATGAAATGTTGATTAAATATTCGTGTCATTTTTGTGGAGGTTCTCTCTAGTCTCTACATATGTGTAATTATTTGCTTTTATTTCTTTCTTGGGTATGGATATGGGTAGATTTAGTTGTAGGTGTAATGTTGCTCTATTTTTTGGGGCCTTTTCTGGTTAGATGACTAATTACTCAAGGTGAAAGGATTACAGGTCCGTCTGCTGGCTGCTTAGCTGTGCCACATGGAAGGGTGATATTTTGGAAATGACTGGATTTACCAACTTGTGAAATTCCAAACCCATTTCCTATCATTGACCTCTCATGTTTGTTTATAGAGCCTCTCCATACTTCCTGAATACTTTGTCTTTCCAGTTGTGCTGAAACCTGACATGTGGGAAGTGGAATGTTGGTCTGCATATCCACAAATTTTCAGCTTCACCTGACTTGTTGGTTGTAAATGGGTGCAACCAGATATAAAACGACTCGTTGCTCTGCGTGTTCCAGGAAACCCTTGCCCATACTTCTTCTTCTTTCTTCTCTCTTCTCTCTCTCTCTCTCTCTCTGTTTTTCTTCATTGATGAGGATGTCATTTCCCTTTGCCTGCATGGCAGATTCTTCTTTAAGTATTTATGCTCTGTGTACTGAGTACTATGAATTATTCCCTGTTTTTATTATATTCATGTTTGTGCCTGTCAATTTTTTTAAGGGAAAGTAGTTTCGCTGCTGTTATTCCATTCATGTTTTTTTGCTTGTCAGTTTATGATTCTTCTTAAATGTTACAGTAGTGTGGAGAGGGGGGGGGGGGGGGAATGAGAGAGTCATGGGAGTGCTGGCTATGGAGAGAGAGAGAGAGTCATTTTCCCTCTTTTTTCTTTCAACTTGATGCTCATGTCAAATTTTTCTTAGTTCAGTTATCTGCTGCACTGAGCTTCTGTAATTTATTATTGATTATGTGAGTTGGATGTTTCTGGCGAGTGTGACCTATCAGTATCTTAAGCTCCTGTTTAATCCAAATTCCAAAGTAGTCCTTGCTTCGGTTTAATTCTTTATTCAAAGTTGTACACTTGTACTTCAGTTCCTCTCACCAGTGAACTTGTCAAAATGTTAAATTCAGAATTTTTTTCTTAAATTTGAGCTTTTGTTTGGTGTTGATATAGCTTGAAGAGAACCTAAATGACAATGGAATAAAAAAATTTAACTTATACACTTGTACTTCAGTTCCTCCCACCAGTGAACTTGTCAAAATGTTAAATTCAGAATTTTTTTCTGAAATTTGAGCTTTTGTTTGGTGTTGATACTACTTGAAGAGAACCTAAATGTCAATGGAATAAACAAATTTAAAGTTAATTACTATATAGTAGGAAATTTGAAGAACCAAGTGGAAGCGGAAATAGGAAATAAAGGAAAAAACTTGAACTTCGAGAAGTAGTGATTATAAAATAGGGATGGGGGAGAAAGACAATGATGATACTTGGTTTTAGATTAAGCTTCCCCTAATCCCTTTGTTCACCCAATATGCCTTGAGTTCCCCTTCTTCCCCCCCCCCCCCCCCCCTTTTTTTCTTCTTTCTTTCACTGACTTCCATTTTCAGTGGAAATCTGGAATGAATTTCAGTTCCAAACCAGTTCACTGCTTTCTCAAATTGAGTTCTGAAAAAATGCTCTTTTCTTGTTGCTCCCTTCTCCAACCTTGTACATTCAGAAACGCAGAGATCAGTGTGGATGTTTATTCGTTGCTTCTGGTACCCTGCCCCACCTGGCTTATTATAACATACTGACTTGTCCATGGTTGTAAAGCCATCGTCTAGGGACTCTAAATATCCAGATGCCCTTTGCTGGAAGGGCTTCTTGGGTGCTTTGTGTCCTGCTATTTTTTCTCCAGACTCCAATGACTGCCCAGATGCTGTGACAAGTATCACGCCTCTTTGGGTGCAAGAAACTCCACACTTAAAGTTCAGTCCAATATTGAAGATTGTCTTACTGCTGTTATCACCTCAGTAAACACTACTAATTATTCTTTGAAAGTACCTGGGTGTTGAGCATATTTATTTCTACTCAATCAATTATTTCACTTAGTCATATATTACTAGACTAATATGTGAGATTTTTTTTGTCATTGCAAACATTAAAATGTTGACATGTTGATGTTACCTTGTTATGAAAATTTCTTGGTTAATTTTCTTTCTTCTTTTCTATTCATTTGTTTGGTGATTTTAATTCTTATATGCTTTTACAGAGTAAAGCAAAGGCTGAAAAAAACCAGGCAATGGAGCATTCAATGAGTGACAATTCTTGTCAGCTATGTGCAGTGGAGAAACTCACTTTTGAACCTCCTCCTATATATTGCACACCATGTGGTGCACGCATCAAGCGGAATGCGATGTATTATACCATGGGAACTGGTGACACACGACATTTTTTTTGTATTCCTTGCTACAATGAGCCTCGTGGAGATGTAATTGAGGTTGATGGGACTCCTATTCAAAAGTCAAAGTTGGAGAAAAAAAGAAATGATGAAGAAACTGAAGAGTGGGTGAGTGCTGTAGCCTTGTTCTTCCTTTAGCTTATCTTGTTTTTCTTTTTCTTTCATTTCTTTTTAGCATGGGGTGGGTGTAGTTGTGTACTTGCATTGTGATGGATTGATGGCCAAAGCGTTGCTCTTGACTTGTTCTGGTTGGTGCTTGCAGTGGGTTCAATGTGATAAATGTGAAGCTTGGCAACATCAAATATGTGCTCTTTTCAATGGTAGAAGAAATGATGGGGGTCAAGCTGAGTACACTTGTCCTAACTGCTATATACAAGAGATTGAAAGGGGAGAGCGTAAGCCCTTACCTCAGAGTGCAGTTCTTGGTGCAAAGGATTTGCCTAGAACAATCCTCAGTGACCAAATAGAGCAGCGACTTTTTAAGCGATTGAAGCATGAGAGGCAAGAGAGGGCAAGGCTTCAGGGGAAGAGTTATGATGAGGTGATCTTTACCTGATCTGGAAATTGGCAATAACATATTTCTTTTTTGTTGGATCTGCATAAGCTATTTTCCCCATTTTTCAGCATGTAAAATTTAACAACCTTTTTCCAAAATATTAACTCTGGTTTATGTGTTTATTCCAATAATTTAGTTTTACAAGGGGTCCCAACAGATTCCTCTTGTATGCATGGTAGTCTGCAGTGTTATGCTAAGTTGTTATAATAGATATTAGCTCTCTTCCCCGCCCTTAATATACATTGTTTATTTGTCTTGTAGTTAAGTTCAAAATTTCTGGGTTTTGCATGTTGTTGCCAAACCAAGTAGTTTCTAGTCCTTTACATGGGTGATATTCTCATTGAATTTGGCAAGTCCATGCAAAACCCGGAATATCTGATGCCAAACAACCTACTGAACCATATTGCCTAGGTACCATTATGCATCCAAGCTACTCCCTAGGAAAGTCACAATATGTATTTAATGCAGATGAGTTTATGCTAATTTATGTTTATTTATGTTAATTTTATGTTGATTTTCCTGCCTTAGGTTATCACTAGCACAGTCACATCATATTGCATTGATATCGACTGTGTAACATTATATCTTGCATGCCTACATGTCTTGGTGCCCTTCCAATGCATTTGGTCACTGTGAATACTATGTTCTCATTTGATACTTCTATTTTTGACTTACTTTATGTTGGATTGCACTTTTGTTGCTTGTTTGTCCTATTTTCAACTTTAATCTCATGTTTATTTGTATTCTTTAAGAAACGTTTATATGAAATAGATATGCACTCTCAATTCTAAGGGTTCCTTTGTTTTGCTTCCAGAAGAATGACTTCCTAAGTTATTTTTTGTGGTCAGTGCATTGAAGCTAATGATTAGTTGAAATCGAACAGGTTCCTGGGGCAGAAGCGCTTGTAATTAGAGTGGTGTCATCCGTGGACAAAAAGTTGGAAGTGAAGCAACGTTTTTTGGAGATTTTTCAGGAAGAGAATTACCCATTGGAGTTTCCATATAAATCGAAGGTGTGCATAATCTACAATTGAAATATTTTATATGGCAGTGTAGCTTGTGTTCTTATATTACTAATGACATCTTATACCAGCTGACAGCAATGACCATTTATTTTTTCTTCAATAATCCCTCTGTTTCATAATTTGATAATTCCAACTACCATTTCCACCTTCTATAGATTCAAAACATAATATAGCTCACAAATGCTTCTTCCAGGTAATTCTGTTATTTCAGAAGATTGAAGGTGTCGAAGTTTGCCTCTTTGGCATGTATGTTCAAGAATTTGGTTCAGAATGTCAGTTTCCAAATCAGCGGCGGGTGTATTTGTCATATCTGGATTCTGTAAAATACTTCAGACCTGAAGTTAAAACAGTCACAGGAGAGGCTCTCCGTACATTTGTTTACCATGAAATTCTTGTATGTGTTGTATTCTTTCTTCCTTTTTTTTTTTGATGCTGATAATTCTTGCAAATTATTGGTTTTTTTGGGATTCCTTTGGTACTGTTCCTAGGGTAGAATCCAATGAAGACTTTTTTGTTCCTCCATTTCAGATTGGATACCTTGAATATTGCAAGATGCGGGGATTCACAAGCTGCTATATATGGGCTTGCCCACCATTGAAGGGTGAAGATTATATTTTATACTGTCATCCTGAAATACAGAAGACACCGAAATCTGACAAACTCAGGGAATGGTGAGCCCATTATTTTGAAAATTGTGGTTTTTTTCTTCTTCTTTCCTTCCCTTATTTGTTTTGCTTAACTTTTTTCTTTCTTTCTGTTGAAAAGTTGGTGGGATGAGGCTGAGTTCTTTGCTGTGTATTTTTTTTTCTTTCTTTCTAATGATGCTCATTAATCTTTCCTCAGGTATTTATCAATGTTAAGGAAAGCAGCAAAGGAAAATATAGTTGTTGAGCTGACTAATTTGTATGATCATTTTTTTGTATCTACTGGTGAATGTAAGGCTAAGGTAACTGCAGCTCGACTGCCATATTTTGATGGTGACTACTGGCCTGGTGCTGCGGAGGATATAATTAATCAGCTTCGTCAGGAAGAAGATGGAAGAAGGTTACAAAAGAAAGGAAAAACAAAAAAAACTATCACAAAAAGGGCCTTGAAAGCTGCTGGGCACACTGATCTTACTGCCAATGCCTCAAAAGATCTTTTACTAATGCAAAAAGTAAACTTTTATCTTCCATATTCTCTTGAATGTAGCTTTTTTTAGTGTTACCTTAATGTTCTCTTATTTGCATTTGAGTTTTTCCTACGAGTCATTTAAAAAGTCAATTAAATGTAGTTGTTAAGGTTCTACTTTAGATTTGGTAGGGATAATATAAATTTAGCTTTGTTAACTGGTTATTGTTAGTTTTGACATTTGAAATGTCAAATGCCAATTTGTATTCCAAGTTTAACTCTCCTTTCGTTTTGTCATTGTTTGAAATTGCATCCGCAGCTGGGTGAAACTATTAGTCCAATGAAGGAAGATTTTATCATGGTTCACTTGCAGAATTCCTGCACTCACTGTTGTATGCTTCTGGTCTCTGGAAATCGTTGGGTTTGTAACCAATGCAAAAATTTTCAGCTTTGTGATAAGTGAGTATCGTCTGCTTTCCCTTAACTAGTTTGCCGGTTTTATGATTTTTATCCTGAATTTGATATCTATGGGGGAGAACCTTGTCTTCAACGAGGCTGATGGGGATGGGGCTGGAACTTGGTATATAGCCTATTTAGGCATTCTGAACATAATGACACTATCATACTTGTGAAAATATTTTTTAAAATTAGATTTTGATTTCGGACCACAGGTTGTGACCACTTCGATTTCCTAAAGTCTAAAATACCCAATTTTACACATAATTTAGTCATAATAAGTAATGAAACTATAATAGGTCTGCCATTTTGGTCTTAATCAGTTTGTGTGTCCTACCAAGATACAGTAATTTTTTTTTCACTGGTGACTCATCTTGCCTCAGTCCTTCGAAATTCCAAGATATTACCGAGATCTTGGGAACTTCCCGGTCTATGATCATTCCAAGCTGGGTGTGGAAGATACAGATACACACTCATACACAGGTTCACTCTCCAAGTGTGTTGAAGTTCGTAGTGGGGTTTTGTACCATGGATGTTCCATATAGCTGTGTATGGCGGAATCATGTGCTAGTTGTATTGGGTGTTTGCTATTGTGGTTCGATTTGGATGGTTATTTACTCTTATTTTAATCGATCATCGTATTTGGTGGCATCTTGATAGGATGCCTACTAAGAGTCGGTTGATAGTTTTTATATAAAGCATATATCAAGTCCTTGATAGAGTAATTCTATGTGTCGTTTTTGGGCCTTTCTCAATCTCTTGGTTTCTTGCCTCTACTTCGTCTTCTCCTTCTCCCTTATTTTGCGTGCTTAGTCTCATATTACAACAAGAAGAAGAAGCAGCCTTGTTGGCTAGATAGATCCTTGCCTTCCGATCAGCTCTAATTGAGGCCTTACAAGATACAAGGCCTAAGCTATGCATATCTTGTCTTCACCACTTCTTCTAGGGGCATTTAAAGGGTGGTTTGAGATCTTGGTCTTGACAGGGATCTCAATCCTTCAAGAAACCGAGTTCTTGGCTGAGATTTGGTAAAAATCCCTGGTAAACTTGACCCAACTCAAGGGGCCATCTTGGTAGGTATTAGGGTTCAGTTTGGGCTTGAATTGATATTTAAGCTAAACATAGTGGTGGTGATGTAAGCAGCAAGCAGGCCCGAACAAGAACAGCGAGAGACCCTAGCTCAAATCACTAGGTGTATTTTGGTTCTTGTCCCTTAATTTTGTTTGTTTTATTTCTTTAGTTGGATTTTTAATTAAAAGGATCCTAATTGATGATTATTGCAGTTATTAGTTGTGGAGTCTAGGTAGGAGTCCAAGATCATTCTACAGTTGGATCTCTTAGGTCAAGTGTTTTTTTGGGAGTCTTATGTAATGGCTATAACTTCAATTCCCTCTGCTGTAACCAATCAGCTTTGATTAATGAAAATCACAGAGAATTTACAGCAAAGTAGGTATAGAATATGCTCCTTTTGAGGGGGACCCTGCAGTTGTCAAGAAGCCCTCTTTCTTCAATCTTGAAGTCTCAAACTGTGATTCAGCTCACGGCTCTCGCTCTCACAGCAAGGACATCAAACCGGTAAGTCATTCCCCTCCCTGAACCCTAAGCTTAACCCTCACCCTTTCCCTTTCATCTCTCTCCATCTTGCAGCACTGTTTCTAAAAGAGTTCAGTGCAAGAAACATAAGAAATCCTGCTGTTCCATTCCCCAGTCCAAGATCACAGCATCCAATTCCTTTTTGGGCCGCCAACAACCTTTTGTCATTAGACCCTGCCCTTCCCTCCACTTGAGACCGTCATATAGCCCCTCCCTCTTGCACAACCAAGAAGGAAAAAAGGAAAAGCAAAAATAATAAAAAGGAAGAAAGAAGAAAGAAAAGAAAGATTACAAGATTGGGCAAGATTCCTGTTCCCCTTTAACTCCAAGCTTCCATAACCCTAAATTCCCCAATTTGAACCTTCTACCGATCCGATTCCATTTTGTTAAAACCCTAACATTATTTCCTTCTCACTATCTGTCAGCCCCTCTCGGTTTTTGTATGCCAAACTTTCCCCAACCTTAACCCCCCAAACCACCCCCCCATAGTGAAAAAAAAGAAGAAAAAAAAAGAAAAAAGAAAAAAGAAAAAAGAAAAAAGAAAATCCCATCTTGGAAATTGTTAAGAGTTAAGACCCTAAATACCTCTCAGACCCATCACAAGACCCTAGAATTATTGCTATGAATAAAGGAATTAAACCAAAAGTTGTTCCTTCGTCATTGGTTACATCAAATGGCCTTATATTTAAAAACAATTGCATATATGAGTTCCAACCAAGGTATGGAATTTTGCTGGCACAAGGGGTGTTGGTGGCTGGCAAAACCACCGAAACCCTGAAATGTTAGTGTAATTTTGCCAACATTTGGCAGGGTTTCGGTGAAAAATCGCTCCCTGTTTGGGGGGTATTTAGGGTCATTTTGGCTTGAGTTTTGTTGTTGAGCCTAATTGAGGACAATAAACACAGTGGGAGCATTATTTTTCCTTAAAACATCTTATTTTTCCTTAAAACATCACCTAAACTAATGTTCTTGATCGAGACATGTTTGGCTGTATGTGGGCAAAACTAGAAGTCTGAAAAACTCATATAAATCAATGTAAACATGCAAAGAGAACACAAGTACCCAACTGGTGAAGAGAAGTATTAAAGTCTACAATTCATTATACAGATATACAATTAGTGAAGTTTGCCATTCATATACAAGATACAATAGAACTATAGAAGTACACCAATGTAGGCAAGTACATAGAGTCATCCAATCATCTCAAATCTCAATACCAAGTATTGTGCCTAGGTGGATCCATTTCCTGACTCTTTGATGTCAAATCCATAGTGGAAAGCATTCTCTCCCCCAACCATCTTACACACTCATTCCATCCCATTTGATACTGATAGTTGTTCAGATAGTCCTAAGTTGCATCTCTATAGTGGTCATTTTCTGCCTCCAAGAAAACTCCCATGATAAGAAAGTGAGAATAGGGCCAAGGAAGGTGCTACAGTGGTGGTGGTGATGTTTGTTGTGCCAGTGACTCTGCAGATGGTGGACCTATCTGTCACCCAAATATGGACTTCTTAGTTGACTTTGTGTTGTTTCCCATGGCCCATCCCCCTTCGGCTGTAGGTCGTAGTATGACCACGCTGATGCTCACCACCATGATTTTGATTTTGGGTGGCATGTGTGAACTGAGCTCTCCAATGTCTCAGTGGTGGCTGCTGTGTCTTTGGTAGTGGAACCTGCAAACACTCCTCAAGTCCACCACCACCGCTGCACTATGATCATCATTATTTGAATGCCACTTAGTTGGACTGGAATTGGGAGCGAGTATGTTATTTGGATCGTCATGTTGCGGGCCAGGTGCCACCATCTGATCCTCATTGACTCATCCATGGTAGTAGCTGCCTCCTGTGCATGTGCATGCCATCTTGAGAGAGCTAGCTCTGGGTTAGGCCTCCCTCCAGGCTGGTCTAACACCGGCTCACCCCTCATCAACCATAGAGTGCCTCGTCATCTGCAGCTACCTCAAAGATATCGTCGAGGTCGATGTCATGCTGATTACACTCGGCCTATTCCTTGGCGTGTTGTAGCTTCAACCTCATGTCGTAGTGGCAATATACAAGGTCATTAAGGCATTGGCTCCCCAACCTACTCCTCCTCTTGGGTGGATCATGTTAACTTCAATACCTCTCGCACCCAGAGGTGAAGCAAGTCTGAGAGAGGATCTTGATCGCTAGTCTTTGGAGGTTCGATGCATTGTTCCCCTAGAGAAACTACCACTCAGCTGCATTATCACAAATACATTAAGTTAAAGGTTTAATATTTAACATAAAATCATCTTATCTGTAAATTGTAGTAATAATAATATTAATGATGCATTCATGCATCTAAATCAAACCTGGATCAGCATTTTCTCGACCCCGTATAGCAGCATCTGAATTTAAGGACCCAAATGCGTCCGTAAACAACTTTATCTTCAATCATTTGTATTGATGTTTAGCTAAATTCTTTCAAGAATAAAATATAACTTCTAACCGTTCGAAATCCTTGATATGACCTTTGTGGCAAAATGATTGGACTATGGGGTTCGGCTCCAACCCCAAAATCACCTACAGCACGGTATCGGGCAGGTTTGTGTCCAATCATAAATGTTCAGTACACCAATTTTTAGGGTAGATAATATGATGCATAATAAGAAAACTCTCAGTTAGAACTTAGAGTTAGTATTGAATGAATTACCAATACCTACAAGTCAACAACCCACGATATTTACTTGTCGGCCCTATGCAATGGATGCATCAAATGAGCGATCCGTTCATACATAATCTTTAAGAAATCCTAGTGTCCTTTGGGCTTTTCTCTCTGTATGGCAACCTTCATACGCTCAAGGGCGGCATGCAAGTGGTCCATAGTGGGTCCCCTTAAGGAGGAGTCCACCATATGCAAGACTTTTATAATGGGCTCCAAGGTCTGTAACTCTACAATCACATTTCTCCAGAACTCATCAGATGATATCGTACTCTATTCCTCATGCCCGCTGTTCGTACTAGATTATCACAAACACATTAATTCAGTAGATAGTAGATTTATTTAGATAGTTATAGTATATTAATTTGTAAAATGAAATCGTAGATAATTATCTTACTTCGATCCAATCCAATCAACCACTCCTGGGATGCAAACATGAATCTGTGGCTTGACTTCTCTTGCATACTGCTTAAGGTGATGGAATTTGTCACGAATATTGTTGGACCAAGTTACACCAACTTGCCTCTACATGATCTCCTCATCATGTCCAGAGTAGTTTTATGATTGTAAATGAAATTGGTGAGTTGTCTAGACCTTTCATTGTGGTCTGGACAATGCTAATCTTCCCAATGTCCTTTAACATGAGGTCGATAGAATGAGCTGTGTAGGGTGTCCAAAAAAGATGATAGTCTGGTGAACTCATTGACACCTCACCTGCCTTCTTAAAGATGAAGCCATTGTCGATGACAATTTGCACCACATTCTTTTCCCGACCTCATCTATCACACCCTATAGGAGATCAAATATATATATGAGGTCTTTTGTACGAATAACATCCATAGATATCAAGAAAATTGTCCTCTTATCATGTATTCCATAAAGTTGATGATGGATTTTCTCGTCGGACTGGTCCATCCATCAGACATGATTGTGCATCAATATGTATCCGAGAAGGGGTCTCATATTGTCTATGTATTGTTGTAGCTCCACCTTGTCCTCCTGAAGGGAAGGTGGTTGTCAACTCTTTACTTCTTTAGGGGTGGGACCCTCATATCCACAACCATCTGCAATGGTATCAATCATGTGCCTGAAGTATGGATCCTGCGCTATGTCTGCTGGAATCAAACTGCATAACATCTACTTTGACACTGCCCTTTTAACCTTTTTAGCCATAGCTTTTGATGCACCAATTATCTTGGGTTGCTTGGCCCCTTTCCTCCTGAAAACTTCAGGATCCTACTCTAGAATCGGGTCCCCACGACGTGGATAATCACATGGTGTTAGATTTGCTGTACGAGTGGTCTTCTGACTTTGTGATTTGCTAAACATGCTAACTCCCCCTAGATCCAGATGCTCTAGCCCTTGCAGTCTTAGAGGGATGAGCTCCTGAAGCTTTAACTCGGCCGTTTCCTTGCTCCTGATACAACATCTCCCTGCTCTTTGCCATGGTTTGCCTCAAGTCTCTCTCCTTTTGATCTCGCCACATCAATAGGATCAATAACCCGATTAGAATCAGAATCATCTCTGTATGATAATGGTCATGGTGGGAGATCTCGCGAGATAGCTTGCTTTTTCAAAAAAGCGAGACAAGATGGAGATCGAGAGCAGAGAGTTGGGATATCTCGCTCGAAATCTTGCTGTATCACACCATATCTCACTATATCTTGCCTGGATCTCGCCAGAACTCTCAATTATTGCCCTTTTTTTGCGGATTTCAGCTGGAGTTTCACTTGCAACTACTCTTAGCACATCTACAACATCGAAGGAAGATCAATCATTCTTTGCTTGTCTTATGAACTTATGATTTAATGACTTATATAGAACTTCTAATGATTGTGTAATTTTATTATTCTATTTTTGAAAATTAAGATTGTGATACTCATATGGATGGAATTTTGATGACAATTAGGTTATTTGATGCATTTGATACACTTTCTTTTCACTTATATGCCTTAAAGGTTCCATATTACATGTTGTATAACCTTGCATTCCCTAATTCTATAATATTTCGGTTTCACACTATGGGTAGATTTAGAAATCATATTAAAGATTATTTTCTGACAAATCTAAGGCCACCAGTGTATTTGAAAGGCCTTTATAGGCTAAATACCAAGTTTTAGCCCAATTGGGACCCTAAAACCCACCAAGATGGGCCACCAAGTTGACGCCAAAAAATCGCATGTCTTGACTGAGATCTCGAAATGGTGGAGATATTGTTCGAGAGTGAGTTCTTTTACCACGATGGCGGTCCTCGCACATATCATCTAGTGCTTTGTTCACTCTCCTCTCATCCTCTTTCTTCTTCCCCTTCGCTTTCTCCAAATTGCTAAGTGCCTTCACTACATCTGGATGGGCCTTTGTGCATGTGCTCACATCCTTCGAACTCCTAATGATGTAACCCTTAAACTTGTTGATGCTACCTGAGTTCAATCTTTTTCCTATAGAAATTACATTGTATTTAATTCTTATTTCCATCAATAGCCACATAGTACTGCCATGTTGGGTCAGCTCTCTCCTATCGCTGTCTCTGTGGTAGTAGTTGTGGTTGTCCCTATCCACCTGAATTAGCTCCCCTCTGACTCTCATAACTGTTGCATTTTAAAATGATTGCATAAATCACTGAACAAGACCAAAATAAGTTTCTTTACATAGAAACAATCATGTACTTAGCTAGCAATTTTTTTGGGGAAAAAAATAGGCTGCCCATACAAATATTGGTGATGAAACCACATTGGCAACACTTGAAAAACACTTATGTAGCTATTCCATAATTTTCAAAACTTTCCTTATTATTCCCTTTTTTTTTTCATAATTATTATATTTTCTATTAATATTTAATAATTTTTGAAAAATAAATAATTATATATTGGGTGGAAAATATTTCGACTCTTTGAGTCCATAGATTGGCTCACAATGTTCATCATACTTTAATTTCGTAACCATCCAACAACATTATGGCATGCATTTTGTCAAAAATTAGTTGGAGAACAATGGTTGCCTATGCCTATGAGATGAAAATACTTGCAAATCTGTGTGAAATCCCGCTTGATCGACGTAAACAACGTGATAGCCAACAATAATGAAGCAAGATCCATAGGTAAATGTCGAATATTGGAGCAAAATAGGGCAATAATGCAAGAAATAGGAGAGAGAAGCCCTGGGATGGTTTGGAGAAAAGAGAGAAAATGGAAAAAATCAAGTGAGATATTTGGCGAAATTTTGCTCGAAAGTGGTTTAAATATTGCCAAATTTCTCGCGATATAATGAGAAATCGGCAATATATCGTCGACTTTTGGATTTTCTCATAATGGTTCAATTAATTGTGTCAGTACCAGGGGCGGACCTAGGATGTAATATTGGGGGGGGGGTGGCGAAGAATAAAATCCAGATAACCTTCCCGTTGGGGAAGCACTAATGTTTTTTTGCCACATATATTGTGTGGGCCCTTATAAGATTTATTTTGGGTCCCACCTCTAAATTATTTTATTATATTAAAGAATAGACCCACATATATTTTGTGGGGCCCATACATATTTGGAAAAAAAGGTAAATTATTGATAATGATATTTTTTTCGACAAAATATAGGTAAAATTAAAGCAACAATATAAATAAAATATATATATATATATATATATATATATATATATATATATATATATATATATATATATATATATATATATATATATATATATAACACATAACTTCAACCCTAAAAAGTTAGATGCAAGCCAAAATTTTCTTTGGTAAGACATTTTATTCACAATACAAAATCAAATAACGAAATTTGTAAAAGAAATAAAGAAACACAGAATATAAAATCAAATAAAAAGAATAACAAAACAAAGGAGAAAAAGATAAATGATAAATAAATTGAGAAAGAGAAAGAGTACCTAATTGTGTAGTAGATTTTTTTCCAAATTTTCTTAACCCACGCTTATAGAAAGGGAAGAGAATAAATAGGAAGAAAAGAGGAGATAGGAGATAGGAGAGAATAAATAGGGATTGAAGAGTTAATTTCTAATTAGGAATGACATTTTTGATTTTTGAATACCTAATAAGATTTATTTTTTCTTTTAAAATTTACTTTAACCCACGTTTATATAACATAAGTGAATAAATAGGAAGAAAAGATGAGAGAGAAAAGAGGGGAGAATAAATAGGGATTGAGGAGTTAGTTTTTAATTAGGAATAACACATTTATACATATTATTTTACCTTAAAAACTTGTTCTCAATATTTGAGGGGGGGCAAGTAGTGATATTTCACATGTAGGAAGAGAAAAAACTGGAAAAATTGAGGGAATCGTATAAAATTTTAAAAAATCCGGGGGGGTGGGGGCATGGCCCCCCTCGGCCCCTCTTTAGGTCCACCCCTGGTCGGTACCTTTGAAACTAGTGCATCGATGGAGTAAACATGTAGAGTTGTAAAACATAATTTGCATAACCATTACTTGATATAAATGAAAACATAAAGGTTAAAGTCAAATAATATGCTAACATGTTTAGTTGTTTGCAATTTCACATTAAAACATCGGGTACTTGTACCCTGAGAGTACAAGAATAAAATCAATGTTTAAGCAGCTCCTCCACCTTCTGCTCCACCAACACCTCCTCCATCAGTGTAGAACATAGGTTTTTGAAAAATCTGAATCTTGGGAAGAACATTCACCTTGTTTCAAGATTGGCTTCAAGATTCATAGATCTTTGTTGTAGATGAGCTGAATAGCTTGTTAATGCAGCCTAGGTAGAGATCCGACCAACTTTCTGGTGAAATTTTTTTCTGCTAAAACACCAAAAACTAGCAAAGGGGGAAGGAGTGTTGAGACTAGTCGAGATTGAGATATTTTGACTTGTCTCACTCTCCACCAAGATGGGCTATTTATAAGACTAGATTGAACTAAGATCTTGCGAGATTTGAGATCTTGGCTGAGATATTGTATGTTTTGGTATCGACTTAACTCGCTTGTGTTCTCATCTTGAGGTCTCAAATGATCGAGATCTTGCTAGACCTTGAATCATGATTTAAAGGCCTCTATTAAATGTGGCCGTATCTCAAACGACTTTCTCGTAGTTTATCATTTATTAGAGCTACTCATAGACCAGCTTTAATATGATCATTCCTTATTGTATCCTTCCTAGTTTTGCCACTCATCCATCTTAGGATGCTCATTTTTGCTATGCTGAGTTTTTCTATTAGATGCTTCTTAACAGCACAACACTCCGCACTATACATATTAGGTGGTTGTGCGACGGTCCCTTTGGATTTTTCTTTGAGCTTTAAAGAAATACGTTGATTATACAGGACCTTGGAAGCACCTCTCCACTTCATCCATCCTATTTTAATTATTTAGAAACATCATCCTCTATATTACCTTTTTTATCTACAATAGACCTAAGGTACCTAAAATCATCACATTGTGGAATCTCCTTCTCATCAAGTTTCACCATCTCATCATATTGTCATAAGTAAATTCAATCTTGTTGCCATAGTGATGTAGCCTCAAATGAATGAGGGCCAGTCCTTCTAAGATCCTCAATGAAATCAGCTGAAAACCAGATTTTTGGAGTAGGCTATAGAGGGGTTGTGTGGGTATTTCTAATGGCTGGATTTAAATAAAATTTTAAGGGATTTGTGTGCAAGTCCTAAGGATGATTTGGTGTGAAAATTGACTAAATCTGATGGCTGGTTTGAGAGTCCATATTTAGTAGGAATTTGAACCCTAGTAGGACTCCTATGGCTAATGGGTCTAGAGGATTTGAATGCATTTGTTACTTGGGGTTAATGTAGACTTAATAGGGAGGAAGGCTTCTTCCAAGCTTGAGACAAATCAAATGGTTAGATTGGCATAGATCTGGCCTTGAAATTTAGGTGCATTAGGAAAGCCGAAAGTTCAAGAGAAAACCTAGGAAAATAGAAAAAATGGTGATATGAATGGGGGATGGAGTTGTAGAAGGTTCTCCTTTCAGCCACTGCGATGAACCAGGCTTGACTTCAGCTTGGAACTTCGTGTTTCTTCTCTTGGACTTGCCAAATCGAAAAACATTGTTGCCACGGAAAATATCAATAAAGAACTCGGTGGAGAGTAACTTTATTAATCTTTTGAATGGTATTCTACACCAATTCATGGAAGCTATTCATAGCCTTACATAAGTAGTCCTAGTGAAATTAGGACTTCGAAACTGACTTAAGCTAGGACAGCAGCTAATGTACTTCTAATTTACATACTTAAAGTAGCTAATTAAACTATCTTCTTATGCAGCTAGGCACTTAGGTTTTAGGCACATAGACTAGACCCAAGACCATGTAATCATATCGGACTAATGCCAACACCCTAATCTATCAACCCTAGTCCCTAGGTTGATTCCAAAGAAAATAGGCCAATTTGGTGCTGGATCCGCGTCACACTATCACTTCTATTAATTTTTCTCTGAATTCCGGTCATGCTACTGTTGAATTAGTTTATGTTCTTTATTTCAGTTTCTATTTTTGGAGTTCTTTTTGTTAAGCCATGAGAATCATGGCATCTGATACTTTTTTCTGTTGGTTTCCTTTCAAATGATAGGTGTTATGAAGCTGAACAGAGAATTGAAGAGAAGGACAGACATCCAATCAATGGTCGGGAGAAGCATGCACTCTTCCCTGTAAGTTTTCTGATCCTATGTTATCTTAAAGTTATTTTCTAGGACTGCCTTGAATTTTTACTTTGCTCTGTATGTACTTGGGTTCATCTGGTCGAATGTAAAATGTCTTGTTAAGTTATGCTCTCACCGTTGCTGGGGCTGGGGAGGGCCATGATGTATGCTGCCTTACCACTGCTTCCGTGAAGTGGCTGTTTTAAGAAACTGCTGTGAAATAATATGAATATATAAAACACTACAGTATTGAATATTTTTATGGTCATTGGAACAAAATAGTCTTGCAAATAACCCAAATTTACAGAATAGATCTATTTGATAAAAAAATTCACATTCTAGTTTTTTCCCAAATTATTTCACTTATGCAAGATGTTCCATTTTAGTTTTGTTCTGTAAACATTGCACAACTGATACTGATATGCTGCCACAGGCCCACCAAACCCAACTGGGTCTCCCAGGGCAAGATGGTCCAAGTCTAGCTTGATTCTTGGGTTATTAGGATATTAGGAATTTATTTTATTTAGGTTTAATGTTGTTCATTCAATTTTGGAACATCAGATACATTTGCAAGTGGTAGAGTTGGTTAGGAATCTCAGGAGATTATTTCCCTGTTCAACCTTGTTTAGTTTACTAGGCTGGCTTTGTTAGTTGGATCTTCTTCTTTCAATAGCTTGTACTAGGATGAAATTAAGTTGTGGATAATTATTTGAGTTATGCTTTGAGAGCCTGTGTGGCTATATAATGTGAAGCTAAGACCAACGACAGATTAGTAACTTAGTATCTGAAGATGACCAGCCACCAAAAGGATCATTTGCCTTGGTTGGATAAAGCTTGTATGGTAGTAAGAAACTGCTGCAAGTTTCAAGCAATTCCAATGGTCAGATTGAGAGATATGAAGATGGACTGAAAATAGATAGTTACCGTAAAATGGTGGAATGATGTGGTGTATGGATGAAATGGTGGATTGATCAGGGGAAGGTGATATGTATATGAAGGTCTACAAACCCAGCAGGGATTGTAAGATGGAAGTAGGCTTTTCTTTTTCCCTTTTGTGGGATGGTTTTTCTTTTCTTTCTTTCTTCTTCTTCTTCTTTTCTCTTTTCTCTCTTTTTTTTTTTTTTTTTTTTTTTTTTTTTGGGGGGGGGGGGGGGGGTTGGTTCATCAGTTCAGATTTTCAGTCACTTTCCTGGTTCAATTAGGGATCAGCAGCAGCCTTATAACAGCCGCATGAATAGGAGCTGTTATCAGCTCGAATGGTTCTTCAAGTTCAACACAGTGACAAACTATTAATAGGTGGCCTTCTCCTCAGAAACAATAGTTTCTGTCTTCAGCAAGTGGACCTTGATTAAAGGAGTAGCAGCAAAAAGAAAATAGGAAAGTAGATAGTTGTGTTCAGCTCTCTTTACTTGGTTCCTCAACCCTAGGTATTTGGCTCTGAACTACGAGTCCCTAGCCCTTCTTATCACTCATGCAAGCAATAAGAACATAAACTTTTAAACGCAGCTTCAAATAATAGGATCATCAAAATTGCCATTAAAATTCTGGGGGGCTGAGAACAGTCTTACACATTTATAAAGCAAATGTCTGCTCAACAAAAATTAGAGACTCCTAAATACTAAGATATAATTAGGCTTTTCTAAGTATGATATAATGGAGTATTGAGTCTTCCTAAGCTGCAGATGCAAGTGGTCTATCAAGTCTTGTAAAATATTCTCATTGAAACCCAAAAAAGGGGCTGTTAATTTGTTCATGTGAACAGCATTTTGGCTTTTTTCTTTTGGTTCTAGAGGACCAGCTGGGCTGATATGACCCAGTTCAATTGGCCCTACTGAAGCTGCTTTAGTTTTACCGAGGCTCTACATTAGCTTCCCTACGTATAAATAATCTATTGTAGAGAGCAGGTATGATCTTCGTGTTGTGCATAACTGTCTTCCATCCATGGTAATGTTCAGGTAACGGCGTTGAGAATGTGAAAATAATCTAGAAAATGTGGAGTTCTCTTCAAAGCATGTTGGTGGAATGACTGAATCCAAGTGTTTGATTTCTCCTTCATTAATTATGTCCATAGGTTTGTTCACAAGTGTCTTTGACCTTGTCTACTTCAAACTCCTTGTCACTTGTAGTCTCCTCAATGGCCTCTCTAATCATTTTGTCAACTACATCATCCATGCTTCAAGTTTGCTTGCATCAATTTCTTCCATGTGTGCCTCGTCATTTAAAACTCAAAAACCAGATTGTCTTTGGCAATAGTAGTTCCTGAAACTTCTTCAACATTAACCAAATAGATGTCGTTGTTATCATCTAGGGTGTTTTCACACTCTTCTCCTTGGCAGCATCAACATTTCATTTGTCTCCATATGCTAGCTCTGATAAGAATATCTTTGGAATAGATTGAATGGGTGTTTAATGAATTTACCTTAAAAATTTTCCATCTTTGAAAACTTGATGACCTTCATGGTAACATTGATTGTAGATCGAGAGCAGAAGGGATCAAATGTGGGTTTAAATGTTTTTTCACAAGAACGTATCTAATCCCTTAATGCCTTCAACAAGTATAAGTGGTTTTTGGGGGTAATATTGTGGGGAAGAGCTTTTTATGCATACTTTTCAGTGGGTACTTCTTTTTCAACACATGCTTCAGCTCTTCCCATGTGCTAGGTTCACATCTTCTCACCAAAGTGTGTTTTTTCATGGGATTTTCTCCATTCTTGTGCATAGCCAGTCAATCGGGATTAAATAACAAAGTTCCATTACTTTGTTGAGTTGTACCAATCAAAATTTTCCTCTAAAGAACACTGTCAACCAAAGAAGGAAATTAGATCTCTCTGCCCAGCAAAGAAAGGCATTTCTTACCTCATATTTAACCCTGTTAGGATTACATGCACATTTCATAAGAATTCCGTCTAGTTGGCTCTAATAGTAAATAGTGTAAAGCTAAGATCAAGGATGAGTTAGCTGCATATATGAATATACCCACAAATCAGAGAGCTTGAAATAGGAATATAAATCAGTAACTTGGTCTCTGGACAAACCAGGCACCAAAAGGATGATGATTCTTGGTTGGAATAGAGCTTCTATGGTAGTAAACAACTTCTGCAAGTTTCGATCGATGTCATGGTTGGATCGAGAGATATGAGAGATATGAAGGTTGACTATAATTAAAACCTATGATGTAATGGTGGAATAAGGTGGTGGATGGATGGAACAATAGATCAATGATGGGGAAGGTGAGGTGTAATGGAAGATTTATAAACCCTACAGGGTTTGTGAGATGGGACCAGTTGGGGGAGGGGCGAGGGCGGGGAAGGAGGTTCATCAGCCCAATTCTCAATAACAACTTGAATATAAGCTGTTCCCTGTTTGAATGGTTCTTCAAGTTCAACAGCAACAACAAATAAGTCAAGGGTCGCTTTCTTCACTCAGAAACAACAGCTTTAGTCTTTGGCATGTTGAACTTGAACAGCAAAGGAAGTCAAGGAACACCAGCAATAAAATAGAAAATAGTAAAATACAAGGGTAGGAGTATCGGGTTCTCTCAGCTAGGTTCCTCACTCAGGTGTTTAGCTCTCAGCAGCAATGTCTTAGCCTTTTTTATCACTCATGCAAGAGACTAGATAATAAACTCAAAGCAAAGCTTCAAACGATCAGTTCATCAAAATCTTCATTAACAAATCTGGGAGGTGGAGAACAGCTTTGTGTATTTATAGAGCAAAGGCTTGCTCAACAAAATTCCTACATGCTAAATTAGCAACTAGGCTTGCTGATTTATTTATCCAATATTCTCAGCAATAACAAATGATAAACTTCCTAATCTAAGATTAGAAAGCAAGAGAAGTAGAAACTACTAAGCTTTTTAATTCAGCTACTTGCATGAATACTTAAAGACCCAAAAGAAGGGCTGTGACACTGTTCACATTACTGTCCAGGTGAACAGTGTTTTCAGCTCTTTTGGTCCTTCTAGAAGACCAGCTTGAATTGAAGCTGGCTTAGTTCTGCCCAGGGTCTACAGCACTGTGTGCGGGTGCAGAATTCTTTCTCCATTATTTATGTGAGGATCTCTCCCCCTTCTTCGTTATTCTTCTACCATCTCTCTGTGAACTCCACTATAGCAGAGCTGGGAGGCATGAGCAACCTTAGTTATAATCATGTGAGATGAATTATAAAGATCATTTAAATTTCTCATGCACGTGAAATCTCTAAATTTGAAAACTAAGACCTCTAATGTGGAAAATATCCATTTAAAAGTGTGATCTATAAACTTTCCTGGTATTGTGTCAATGGGTATGAACATTGTTCAATTGACAGCTGATTGTATTATATCAGGTTCTCTATTTCTACTATTTCGGACTATCTGGTGACATGATCTCTTATTGTGGTATTCATGCAGGTGGAAGTTACTGGGGTACCTTCAGAAACAAAGGATAAAGATGAGATTATTGAAAGTGAATTCTTTGACACTAGGCAGGCATTCCTGAGTCTTTGTCAAGGGAATCATTATCAATATGATACTCTACGACGGGCTAAGCATTCGTCAATGATGGTCCTGTATCATCTTCATAATCCAACTGCACCTGCCTTTGTGACAACGTGCAATATCTGCCAACATGACATTGAAGCTGGTCAGGGATGGCGTTGCGAAATCTGCCCTGATTATGATGTGTGCAATGACTGTTATCAAAAGGATTGCAGAATTGACCATCCTCATAAGTTGACAAATCATCCCTCTATAGCCGAGCGTGATGCACAGAACACTGAGGCTCGGCAAAAACGAGTTATTCAGGTGTGTTTATCTTTCACTCACATTAACTGCCTTTTGTAGGTATACTTAACTAGTTATTTACTTGCGCATATTTGCACTTTAACAAGGACTACTCTATGTTCCTCTAGCATCTTGGATCCTTCGTCTCCTGCCTTTTGAGTTGACAGCCTTTTCAGAGACCAACAGGGTTTACTGAAATCCACTTGGATTTTATTTACCCCCACCCCCCACCCGCCCCCTTTTATTTCTTCTCCCTTTGGTTTCGGATAGAAATGTAGAGTGAAGAATTTCTCTATAATCGTTTTTGCTACTCTAAAAGTGATGTAACAATTTCAATCACCTGGATATCTTGATACTGGTGTGGAACTGTGAATTAGGCAAATTAAACTTGCCTGGTATTCGTAATTATTCATATTTGATGGGGAAATTTTTTTCTTTCAGTTTGCCGGTCAGCTAGTTTATCTGGAGGATAGTCCTTGGCATTCTTTGGTGGGATCTAAAAATAAGAGGGATGATTAATTATTGACTTATAGATGACTCAGTTACATGCCTTTGATAGAGTATAGGGCATTCTAGTCATTGTTGTTCCATTAAAATTATGAGGTCAGTTTGGTCTTTGTACAAGACTTAGGTATGGAAAATTTTGTTTTGTACTAGATTCCATTGGGTCCCCCTAATTCTAGTAGTGAGCAGTTGATCATGCTGGAGTGTCTCTATTGAGAATAATAAGATCTCTTGGGACTTAGTGATATAGTCATAGGTTTGAATAGTCAAAACTAGGAACCAAATCAGGATCTTTTATGCGAAAGAGAATCTGTTCCGAGTGAAAAGGTTAAAATGGGGGGAAATTAACTAATGTAGGGTTCAGTCCATGGTTCAAAATCTTGGTTTCAATGCCAACTTCGGCCTGCCTTGAACTCCAGATATCGCAGAAAATTTGGCTAGATGGGCTGAGACCGGGTATTTTCACCCGAAAATTTTGGCACCTGTTTGTAGCCCTATTTTGGTTGCTGTTGGAGCTGGATTTTGGCATACACTCTATTAAAGCCTATAAAACAATGGATGATTTATTTTGCATAAAAAACCAATGAAAAGTACTGATCCATATTCTCCTAGTCGAGAGACAAAATGTATTCTTACAATGCAAAGGGTTGAAAATTATAATCAAGTTAAATGTTTCATACAATCAACATTCATCATATAAAAGTGCCAATAATTATATACATACTTGTGCTAATATTCACTGTTTTTAAGTATAAAACAAAATAAATTGATATTATTCACTGTTCTTAATTATAAAACAAAGTAAATTGATATTATTCACTGTTTATAAGTATAAAACAAAATAAATTGATTTTTTTTTTATCAATTTAAATAATTACAGCAATTATTAAATAATTTACAGCAAAAAAAAAAAAGAATAATGAATTCAACGCCATCACAACATAGATCAAGTGATGGTGTCTGATGACTCTCATCTATAAATACTATGTTTTTCACAATACCTTATATGGAAATTAATTTTAAAACCAGTAAATAAGAAGATGAGTATTACTCAAAAAAAAAAAAAAAAAAAAAAAAAAAAAAAAAAAGAAAAAGAAGAAAGAAAAAGAATGTACATTCATAGATCATACTCCTAAACTAAATAGAAATTGATTTAGAAGAAACAAACATGTTTTGATACATCAACTATTAAGAAACCAAAATTTAGGGAAAAGTACACAAATGATGTTTAACCCACAAGAATCCTGCAAAATAGAGGTCTGATCACGAAGGAGTGGAGGGATTTGAGGGACAAACGGAGGCTTGAAGTAAAAAGTGGAGATTGAAAGTTTAAACTGGCAAAATATCCCTGTATCGAATGAGATCTGCAAATGAGCATATCTTGTTCGAAATCAGATCAAAGCTCCACTAGGTTGGAGTTGGACTGTTGGACCAGTTTCGGTCATTTTTTTGTACCCAGCAGATTTGTCTTGGTTTTATAAGAAAGCCAAGATCTCAACAAACTTCCGACAAAATCTTGGGGAGATTTGAACCAGAGGTTTGGCCTGATGTACTTTTAGGGTTTGGGTTTAGGTATTACGTAACTTATGCATAGCTATTCAGACTCAGTGGTCAAAGAAATTCAAATAAGCAAGGTTTATTCGGCAACAAGGTAAGGAGAATGGAAGAAATTGTTGGTTAGAGCTTGGATAAGGAATTTTATATTCAAGGTGTTTTGCAAGGTGGAATCACATTAATGTTGGATGTTCCCTATTTCAGGAGTGGAGAACTCAATCAAACTTTGGGAGAATTCTTTTGGTTTGGTTGGTCTTAGGTGAATAAGAAATTTGGGGGAAATAGGAAACAAAAATTAGAAAGGGAAGAATTTAGGCTGTGTGGTTAGAATTCGTAAGTACTTACTAGCAGTCACTTTCATATTTCTCCAGTTCCAGGGGTTTGGGGATCTGAAGTTCTTGGAGATGAAATAACGTTGAGATTAGGTTGCTTGACATAGGTCAATAATGGAGCAATAGTAAAGAACCAAAAAACCACCCAAACTTGTCACCCGAGGTGTCATTGAACGCCAATTCCTTAAAAAAATAGTTCACCTGGGCTTTGCATCACAAGTTGTCAATTGGATCTAGCGCATATCCCCCACCAGCCTTGGTCATATACAAGCCAAATCTTTGATGGAGGCATAAAGCCTTTTTTCACCGTCAAATTTTGTATTCTATATTTGTATCCTCACCCCTTCTCGCCCTTTGGGGGGGGGGGGATTCAAACCTTACGTCCCCCTTTAAAAATTAATATGAAGGACTCAAAAAGAGACTATGACACTAAAAAGGAAAGGCCTTAACCACTTACTCATCAAGCTGTCTATTCAGATTTTTGGGTACCTGGTGATAGCTGCCTTTGTGGTTTGAATGCCTTGCCTTTAGTTATGTCAAATCTCATTTTTGCATGAGGAATTGTTAATAATAAGTTAGGGATAATTACTGTTGCCCCCATACTATAGCTTAATTATTAATAGGACCTTTCTCTTTACAAAACTACTATTGCCCCAGTTAATTCTGACGGTGTTATGAGGCTATTAAGGTGGGATGTGTTCTAAGCCTAATTACTACCTAATCCCTTGTACTTTCTAAATTTACTAACCCAACCTTAGAGTTTGTGATGTATGCAGCAAGAAGGCCCCAACAAGAGCTGCAAGAGGCCATAGCGTTGCTAGGCCTTTACGCAATCCTTAGGCGTATTTTGGTCCTTGTCTTTTAATTTTGTTTGTTCTAGTTTTTAGTTGGATTCTTTCTTAATTTAAAGAATCCTAATTGAGTTTTATTTCAGTTAGTAGTTATGGAGTTTAGTAGGAGTCCAAGATCAGTCTAGAGTTGGATCTCCCAGTGTCAAGTCATTTTGGGAGTCTGCTGTAACAAGTCAGTTTTGATCAATGAAAATCTCAGCAAATTTATAGCCAAGGAGGTTGTCAAGAAGCTTGCTTACATCAATCTTTGAATTCTCAATTCTGTTTCAGCTCACCAGTGCAGATTGCAGTTCGCAGCTCTCTTTCTCAGCAAGAATGGCAAGCCATTCCCCTTTCCAAGCCCTAGCCATACACCCCCATCCATTCCCTTCATCTTTCTGTCTTGCGGCAGTCTATTCACAAGAAATATGTGCAAGAAACCCCAGAAACCCAGCTTCCCATTCCTCAGTCCAAGACTACAGCTTCCAACCCTTTCGTAGGGTGCCAAGAACCTCAGCCATTAGCCCCTGCCCTTCCCTCCATTCGAAACTAAGAAACAGCCCCCTTATCTTGCGCAATCATGAAGAGGGGGGGGGGGGGGGAGGTTGGGGGAAATGGAAAGAAGAAAAGAAAGATGATAAAGCAAGAAGAAATAAAGAAAGCAAGATTGGGCGAGAATCCCTATATTTATATTTTTCCCTAGCCGCAAGCTTCCCGTAAGCCTAATTTTTCAAATTTGAACCTTTTTCCAATCCCATCCCATTTTGTTAAAACCTTAATTTTATTTCTTCCCACTTTCTTTCATCCCATCTAGGATATTGGCAATCACTAATTTTCCCAAATTCCAAAAACCCTAGAATTTTTGCTGAGTAAAAGAATTGAATCAAAAGCTGATCCATCCTTCTCGGTTATATCACTGTGTCTCAAATTACTGCTGATTTCCCCCTGCCATTAAGCTCCATTAGTTATTGATGATGCAACATCTTTGTATTTTTCAAAAACCCCAAAATGACCCTGAGGTTTGTTATTTATTTTTCTTTTACTTTTTTTTGGTGTATAAGTTTGTTATTACTTATTTACATTTTACGTCATCCCATTGGGATCCAACTCTTTGAAATCCAAAAATTACTATAACATAGCTAAATTGGTATTCCATATGATCTTTCTAAATGGATGTAATTTAAACGAAGGCAAAATGGACATTGCACACCCAACTTTAACAGTTTTTAAATGCTGCTAGAAATTAGGGGGCAACAGTAATTTCATAAAGAACATGGTTTGCTTATTGATTAAGCTATAGTACAAGGGGGCATCAATAATTATCCCTAAAAAATAACAAAAACTCGAGTAATTTTGGGGTTTTCAAAGAATACAAAGATGCCACGTCAGCTGTTAGCTAACTGAGCTTAAAGGTAGGGGGCATTGGTAATTCCAGGCAAAGTCTAAGGTTGTATTAGTAATTTCAAAAAGTACAGGAGATAAGGTAGTAATTAAGCTATAGTACAAGGGGCCATTAGTAATTATCCCAATAAGTTAATACCCTTATGTTTGCCAATGAAATAGTTAAAAAGTTTGTACGTCCAAAAAGTTAAAGAAGGCAAACCAATACCTTCCTCCCCCTCTTGAGAACAGATGAACCAAATTGAATTTTATTGGTAGGTGAAAGTTTGCTGCTACCTAATGCTAGAATTTTTCTCAAATCTATAAATCCATAATTCTTAATATGCTAAAAATTGGTATAACCAGGAGTATGGTAAGATATTCATATGCTTTGATATATATATATATATATATATATATATATATATATATATATATATATATATATATATATATATATATATATATATATATATATATATATATATATATATTGGGTACTTATATTCAAAACGAATTTGGTAGCTTTCACTTGCTTAAATAAGGTTTAACCAGAAAATAACTTTAATCAGGTGTAGTAAATCTTGTATTTGTTGGACAGTTGGTTTTGTGGTCTAAGTAATTAAAAGAGTGTCATGTAGAACTAGAATCATATGACTAGTCAAACTTCTCATCGTTTCTTCTAAATTGAGAGCAATTCAACTATTCATAGATGATATCATATTTTTAGGTACACTATAAACCAAATGTCAGACTAGGAATACCATAGCAATGATGACTCCTAGAATAGTATAAACCAGATTCATGTTATGTTGTTTAAATTTCTATAGCTTGTTTCTTTTGTCTTATTTCTATGTTGATTTTTGATGACTTTATGTGGCTTAATCTTGATTTTGATAAACTTTTTGATGACTTGACATGGCTTAATATTGATTTTTGATGAACTTTTTGATGACTTGACATGGCTTAATGTTGATTTTTTATGATAGAGATAGGTAGATAGATGGATAGGCAGCTTCCTAGGTAGGGTGCCTTGTTTGCCTAGGCAGCTGCCTAGTCACGTAAGTGTTTAGGTATCCTTCCATTGCCTTGGCAACTATACCAAGCCTAACCCTTAATCTATTGGATAAGTTAAGCTGCCTAGGGAACTAAAATAGACTCCAAAGTATTAATCTAATCCCACTTAATGCTTAAAGAAATCTACTGAGTTCTCTTATAATTGAATTATTGGTTTTTGGCCTCAATTTTTTGTTATTTTTTTATTGGTTCAACTGGATCAATTAACAGTAAAACACCAAAATTAAACAAAATATGGAACTAAAACAGCAAATACCATATAAGCAAACTCAGTTTGGTGATGATTCTTCATCAGAAGGAGCCTTCTTTACAGCTCATTTGCACGTGTGGACTTGGCTGTTGGTAAGTGTGTTAAAACTTAAGATGAAGGCATCTAAGGGATTGCTCCTCAGCATTCTTGGATGTATATCATAATAGAAAAAGGAGTCCAAGTTGTTGGAGGTTTGTTTCATGCAATGCCTAGAGTTGCTCAGATTCCTCCCCCCCCCCCGCTTATTAGGATTGATGACCTTTGGAGTAGTCTTTGTTCTTTAATTTATTTTTTGGTTTTTTTTTTTTTTTTTTTTTTGGGGGGGGGGGGGGGGGGGGGTTTAGCTGGTTGTTGGGGGGGGGGGGTGTTAGCTACCATTTTACTTAAAAGCTCACACTTTGAAGGAAGGACAACTTAAATATATACATCAGTACTCTCCTTCACTTAAGATGCCAAATTACATGGTCTTTGTACATGGTGTCACAACCCACACGACAATATTGGACCAACCTGACCGACTTCTATGTGATCCACAGTCACAAGATCGCCGGTCATGAATCCACAATAATAACTATCAACATGATACATTAATCGTGAACAAAAGAGAAAAGGTGATATTATTAATAAACTAAGACTATTGTGTGCATGAAAGGAATGCAAGTCAAGTGTGTTTATTACATCCTCTAATAAATTAAATTATAAATCTTCGTCCCAAATATAACACAAATCCTAAGTAATTATCTCTACGCTCCATAGGCACAATCAAAGCACACGTAGGATTTGTCGTGTAGCTGCTCGTAGGACTTAGCAGCTCTCACATCATACACCTCTGGCTGAGGATGTACCTCCAACTCAGTAGATCCATCATAACCTGTATCATGGTGGGAGATCTCGCTCGAGAGTGAGATCTCGCCACTCCAAAATAGAGAGATCTCGACTGAGATGGCGAGATCTACCAAAATTTTGGCGTAATCTCAGTAACCCATCTCGGTGGGTTTTAGGACCCCGATTGGGCTAAAATTTGGTATTTAGTCTATTTAAGGCCTTTTGAACACATTGGTGGCCTTAGAATTGTGAGAAAATAACCTTAACTACGTCTTCTAAGTCAACCCTATGTGTAAAACCGAAATGTAGAGATATCAAGTAATTCATGTATCAACTATAAAGTATTAAATACATTACACATCAAACTATCAAAGAACTTAAATGGCTTCAAAATTTTACAACCATAAGAAGTTTTAGACTTTTAGTAAATCATAAATCATAATCCATAAGTTCACAATCACAATCACAAGAGTATGTGAGTAATAAGATTACAAGACTATAAGACAACAAGAGTATCACTCAGCATTCTGCATCAACTGATTCTGAACGGTGGCCACATATGACTCTCAAGTCAACTCATCACTATAGTATGTCACATATAGGTTTAAATGTCACATTAAATTGGTTTCCATGAAAGTTAGATCAAAGCTTGTGGATCAACATATATTTACACTAAACTCACACACCCATTGTAGAATATTCTATTTGAAAAAAATTCAAATTTGAGGGAAAATCTTACCTTTGTTGTAGATCTAGTTGAAATAGGCTTGAATGATGATAAGTTGATGTTGTAGATGTCTTAAAGATGTTTAGAAGTTAAATCCCCAACAAATTCCGACAAAAAATCAAGTGTCTGGCAATTTTTGATGGTTGCAGCGAGAGAGAGGCGAGATCTCGGCGAGATATGGCGAGATCTTGGCTAGATGTGGCGAGATCTCCCATCTCGCATATCTCGCCCCTCCTCTCGTCTCACAATGTCAAAATAGCAAGATATCTCGCGAGATCTCCCACCATGACCTGTATAATCATCTAAGGAGAGGCCTCCAAGAGGGATGTGTTCCAATCCACTGAACTTGTGAAGAAACAATATGCATATATGTAAATATAGAAGTGCAAGATGCAATTAGGTCCCAGGATGCATACTAGTATGCTAACCATGTTGGTGTCTGTCAAGGTAAACATGCATTAAGACATCATTAATCTCCTTTGGGTAGGTCCACACTCTCAACTGGTCCCTCATGGCTCCTAACAATCTTTTAAGCTCCCATGATCGGGGTCCGAGGTAGGTCACCACTCTCACCATAATTAGGTTTAGGGGTATTTAGTCCATCTCATCACATCACATCATCACAACAATTAGTTTGAGATTGGCACATGTTAGGGAAAATCCTTAGCCATGCAAAGGTCATCTACTTGTCATGTTACCCATTGTCAAGTCTGACTTTCTTGTTGGTTTGGTATCCTTTCCATTCCATTCTAGGAATGTTGATCTTCACGGCTCCTAAATGTCTTTTGGATGAACATCTCGCAACCCTATGATCTGTACACATATAATATGGCAATGGTATTTCATGTCCCCTCACGACTCTCAACCATCTTTTGGGAGCCCATGAGCCCAGTCCCATTCCATATGCTACTCTACCATGAATGATATGCCTGTAGTAATGTCCCTGTCTCCTACGGCTCAACTGTCTTTTAGACGCCCACAAGTCACCTATTGCTACCACGGGTTGTTCAACTTCAATACCGTTGCCGAAAGGGTAGTAACATGTATTGGGATTCTAGCCATGCATCTAGACATACATTTATACATGCATACATACACATGAGATGGATGAGGTACCAAGGGCAATGGCCTAAACCACAACCCCTAATGTGTTTATAAATCTGAATGCAGTATGTCAACATCCTGCCTAACATGCTTTCATTCAAGTATATCATGAAAGCATTCAACAGCATGCTCAAGCATGGCGGGACCTTCCTACGCACTTCCTAGGTGTCGAATACATGACCTTGTTGTTCTGATATCATATGAAGTTCCCATCCCAAGAGTTCAAACCATTAGGTGGAGGGACTCCTATATGTATAAAGGGGGGCAGTGATTTATTTGTAGCTAATGTGCGAGAATTCTCCCAGTGGGGGGGGGGGGGGGGGAACCTCATGCCTGCAAAGCAAGGATAAAGCTGCATCTATTATGAACCTACAGAGAACATTGTCCGCTATGTATGCGCATTAGAAGTTGTGGTCAACCGACTCTTTAGCTGATGAATTTCAAGGGGTTGTTGGTTGGGATAACGCATTTGAGTATATCCTTTAGGAGGGTTCCCTGCCTTTTCCATCTATGATGGTTCTATATTAGTATTTCATCATTCACTTTGATTTGATTTTTAATAAAAAGTTTCTCCTCTTACAAAAATAAGCCCTTTGACCATCCTAAATTGGATGCATGGCATTTCTGTATGGGCTAAATCTTGTGGAATTATCATCCGGTTGTGCGGCAATCATATTTTTGCATGGGGAGATATAAAGCATCAAAAGTTGGTTGACAACTGTATAAGGTTACCAATATCATGGTGATCATTCTGTAGATATGGGATCAGAAACCTTAAACTGAAAACTGAGAACCAGAGGCATGAATTACCTTGGATAATTTGATGGTTCCAGCTGCTGAGATGTGACTTGTAAATTGCTCCTAATTCTGATCTAGAACTCTATGTTGGCATCTAGGGGGGTTTAAGTAAAATATATATATATATATATATATATATATATATATATATTTTAAGTTCTAGATATTGTATTATCAGTTAATGGAAATAATATATTTCATTACAACATCTCATGTGATGATATGCTGTTGCAGCTTAGGAAAATGCTCGATCTTCTGGTGCATGCTTCTCAGTGCCGCTCTTCGCATTGCCAGTACCCAAATTGCCGCAAGGTCAAGGGGCTTTTCCGCCATGGCTTTCATTGCAGAACTCGTGCTTCTGGAGGTTGTCTTCTCTGTAAGAAAATGTGGTATATTCTTCAACTTCATGCTCGAGCTTGCAAAGAATCTGAATGCTATGTGCCGCGTTGCAGGTGAGTGTAGCATTTTCCTCAATCTTGAAAAAAAATTGTATTTCCTTTGTTGTATAGGGCATATTTGAGTATTCCTGTTTACATGTAAATTGGCCAGGGACTTGAAAGAACATTTAAGGAGGCTGCAGCAACAGTCTGATTCTCGGCGGAGGGCTGCCGTCAATGAGATGATGAGACAACGAGCAGCAGAGGTTGCAGGGAATACAGGATGATGAAGATGTAAATAATAATAGACTTCAGGCACAAAAAAGCCTTGAGAGATATGATGTTGATCACATGCATGAGGGTGATCACATGAGCTATTCCAACAACTGTACTCAAACAAGGAGAACCAGGAGATCTTTTAGGAGCTTTTCTGGGGAGAGGGCATTATGCGGACAAGGTCCAAAACGTTGGGTCATCAATTGGATGAGGGTTATTGATAGTCATAAGCACTCTGCAGTCAGTGGAGTAGACCTGCCAGAGTCCTTCCGTTCAACAACTGCTAACCACATCCTTCCAGTACGCTAGTTGGAGTAGAATATCGACCTGCCGAGGTGATTCTTTGATTTATCCTCTGTATTTCAGTGCATCCTTGGGTGGACTGTGTACTATAGATGTTCTAATTTGTCCAAAAGGTAAAAGGAAATTGAAAAAAGAAGAATTTGGGTGACTATTTTTCCTTCTGGTTCTTTGTGGTGGTGGTGGTGGTGGGGTGGGGTGGGGAGGGAATGGGAGCAGTGGTATATCCGTGTATAGGAAATTTGGAGGGTCTAATCTTCTTTTTCTTTTTTTTTTTTTTTTTTGGCTGCCCGGGGGTGCTGGGGGAGGGCGGTTGGGCCAGCCGTAGCATTTTTTCTGCTGTTCTGCCTTGTAGAATTCTGTTTTATTTAAAAAATGGAAGGAAATCAATGTTTTCTAACCGCAGCCTTACCTTCCTGTAGTTTTGGAGGAGTTTTTGTTTGTCGCTGCGCAGGGTCTCTTTTGTGGTTTTCGGACTGTGAGATGTATTTTTGATATTAACCGGTCAGAAGTTTGTAACCAGAGTCATAGGATCATGAAAATGTCATGCGTCATGATCCAAGAGCTGTGCAAGAGGTACTCACATTGTCACATCCTAATCCGGGGGTTATCCGGATCAGCCCAACAGCAGGGGGTTTCCACATAGGTTCCCCTTTAGACCATCCCGATTCAGTTTCATTATCGACCCACATTCATATAATCTATTATTATGACAGAAAAAGCATAGAAGTTCAGTCATCCCAAGTATAAACTTGAATCAAAGTTTCATATAGATTTCCTCATGCGAGCTTAACCCCACGTCGACACCGATCCTAGGAGATGTGTTGCCCATGTGCGGCTCCTCCGCTTTTACCGCACTAAGACTTCTCCGTCTCCAGAGCTTCTCCTACTGGTTTGATCTTGAGTCTTGCATTGACATTTAAAAGGGAGATCCCCTGATAGGATGAGTTCTACCAAATTCATGAGGAGAATACAATGACATCTTAAATGCTTGCTGTGCAATCGTATATGTCATCCATTAAATGACATAGTGCAAGTCTCTAACTATGGTAACACGCTTTAGTAAATAATGTACTCTCGAGATGGTCTCTCAGTCCATGAAGAGAAGTGCAGATTGGGGTGTAGGGTAAGGTTCACACTCAGTACCACCGATGAGGTTAAGGGATTCTTAGCCCACTCTCATCAGCCAACCTTTCCTCTCAATACCTCACCACATTCATCATCCTCACCATCCACTCTTTGTCACCCATGAAAAAAGAAATGCATGACCATTGGTATAGGATTGGCACATGTTTGTGTTTCACCTACCCCAATGTGAGGCCTCTAATCTTGGTGCACTCTGTGGTTAAGTGACACTACCCTCAAGCACCCACTATCTTGGCCTAATATCCCTCTGCATTCTAGGAATGTAGATCCTTAAGCACCCGTTATCTTAGATGTACACCCTGACAACCCTCTACTAATACTTCAAGCCCCACTATGCTGGTATGACATGAAAGGGTACACTAGGGTACCCAATGTCTCCTTACGGTTCTCATTCCTTCTGTTGGGTGCCCACTACTCCATACCAAGGGTTGTGAACCTCAATTCCTCTGTTGGCAGGGTGATTACACTTCAGGATTGATCCTAGCCCAATGCAACTATATGAATATGAGAATGTATGTAGGAGTGCATGATCATGTGAGGCGCATGAGCATTCAAAGGCAACAGCTATGTCCATCACCCCTGACATATTATATGAATGCTATTTCTTAATACCCACAGACATAATCGTATTCACATGTAGTATTGAAGATATTAGACAGATAAATCATATTGAGTAGGTAGAGAGTGTATTGGTGCAAGACCCATATGGTTACACCCCTTGAATGCATGCAACATATTATCAACATTTCCACATTCACATTACAGTTAAGCCTCATCAATAACATAAACTAATTAAACCCTAAATCTAGCATTCAGTTCCCTTCACCTCGTTTATGTTTTCGATTCCAACTTAATTCCCTAGTTATGAAATATGTGTTAGTGACCAAGTAAAAATGATTCATTTCCCTAATATTACCCTCAAATTGGCTTCAATTAACCCTTTGTAGAGCACTTGTCAATACAACTCTCACTGATTGCGACAACATTGACCGGCTGTATCAACCAACCGGTCTGCTGATAGAAAACCACTCCAGAATTTGGAGCTTTTCCTCCCCATTTCCAGTTGACTTCCCATGAGTGTTCCTCACCCTTTTAGCCTTTTCTGATATAATTCATCAGCTAATTAAACCCCAATTCATCCTTCACTTTAGGTTCCATTTTACCCAAATCTTGGGTTTCAATCCCAACATTTCCTTATCCCTACTAAAATACTCTTTCATTTACATCGTTACTCCATTCTAGGCCCTTGAAACTTGCAGGAACCATTAATGGGGAAAATCGCTTTGATTATCCTACTTTCTTGCATTGATGGTTCCACTGATGGATTCATCTAAAAATCACTTGGGGAGATAGAGGGAAGAATGGCTTTTAGAAGTATTTTGAAGTTGATGCGTTAATCTGTTGAGAGTTTCCTCATGTTTTTTTTAATTTTTTCGTGGAGCTCTAATTTCTCTTGGTGTATTTTGATTATATGATTTTTAGCTTGTTGGAGAGCCCTTTTTTTAGCTTTTTATTTTATTTCATTCTAGTGACTCTGGATATAATTCTTGTGTAGATTCTACATTTTTCTTTTTTAATCCTTTACAATGATCACAGAAAAGCTTTCTTTGTGTCATTGTTGTGAATGATGGATGTGCAAGTGGAGCAACCCTAAGCTTTGGATCAATATGATATAGATTAGGCTAAAATATTTATGGTTTTGTTAAGATCTACAAAAACCATCCATAAGTTTAACATCATTTCGGTATGAGACGGATGGTAAGGGAATCACCCTATAATTACAATTCACATATTAATGAGACTTTTCTCCTTGTTTTTTCCCCTTTCTTCTTCCTTATGATTTCAAATTTTGTATTTTCTAGAGGAGGTATGATGTGTGGTTGTGATGAGACCTGTGAGTTTATGGGCTCACTACTACTTCCATGTAATTGTAGCATGGTACGGATTTTTCCTAAGATTCCTTATCAGAAATTTTGAAGGAATTGTGATGGTTCTGAAAGTATTTTCATTCTACGTCTTCCGAAAGTGTTTTGAAGTTGATGCTTTAATTTGTTGAGAGCTTCCTCATGTTCTTTAATTTGTTGGTAGAGCTCTAATTTCTCCTGGTGCATTTTGATCATATGATATTTGGCTTGTTGGAGAGCCCTTTCTTTTTTAGCATTTTATTTGTTAAGATTGTTGATTTTAGTGGCTCTGGATATGAGTTCTTTTGTGTATTTTGTATTTTTTTTTAATCCTTCACAATGGTTACAGAAAAGTTTTCTTTGTGTCATTGTTGCAGATGATGGTTTTGCATGTGGAGCAGCCTTGAGCTTCCAAGAATGAGCTTGGCTTGCATGGTGGCTTTTCGAGAGTGCCATCATATTTGTATTTTTAAAGAGAATATGGAAACCAATTTTAATTGTCTCTTGTGGAGATTGTGATCTTGGAGAACTTGCAAACAAGGTTGTGTTTTGATTATGAGTCCCGGTTACGGATGAATATAATGATGAGACATTTGAGTTGCTTGTGATTCTGGAGGGTAAAATCCTCTTTTGAGCAGGTATGTTAGTTATACCGGAAGGTTGTGATTGATTTATTGTGAGAGGAGAGGAGAGAGGTGGGGATGCTTCTTGATGCTCTCCAGAGAATGATGACCATCTCTAAAGAAAGAACATGAGGAAGCTCTATTATAGAAATGTGTTCTAAGTATTGATTTGATATCCTCTATTATAAAAATGTGTCTAAGTATAACCCATTTTCTATGTTTGGATTTTTCTTTCATTATAATTTTTATATACCTTTACTATGGCTTCACAGTTAGTTCTTATAATAAATGGCTATTGGTAAGAAAAGTTTCATTGATTCAAGTCCTTTTATGAGGGCTTCTATCTCGTATTCAATTGAGGCCAGACTTTAATAGGAAATTTTTTGAAGTTATATCTACATATTTGTTCAATATTCTTGAGGTGATTTCGGATGATTTATTTTAAGGAGAGTCCCCATCCTTCACATTATTTTTTAAAATTATGTGGACAACCTTAATGGTGTTATATTTTCAAATAATTATTTTTAATTTTTTAATTTTTTTTTTGATAGGTTTTATATCTTGATTGTTCCATTTATGTTATCCAATTGAAGAAGTTCTTTGATATAATAGTCCTAATATTTTTATCTAAATTAGGAATGAAGGGTCTAGCTTGATTTGTTAATCCTATGAATGATCTCATTTGGATAATGTTGGTTAATTTATCTGGGAACTTATATATATATATATATATATATATATATATATATATATATATATATACATTATTTTTAGAAATAAGTATTCTATGATTTATAAATTCTAAATATATAATTTGTAAATGACTAATATATTCCTGTGGTGTTTTGCTATAAATTAATATGTCATCAATATAAACTATGGTAAAGTTTCTATGTTTTATGAATATTTCATCCGTGCATTTTTGGAAGACAGAAGGAATATTTGAAGGCAAAATGACATTACTAACCATTCATAACGTCCTTTGGTTGTAGTGAATGATGTCAATTCAATAGATTATGGGCGCATTGTAATTTGATGAAATCCTAATTTATAGTTGGTTCACTTTTGAATCTATGACCCAAAGATGTTCCACTACTGTATTTTCGTGGTTAGGATTGTGTGAAACTTTGGGCTTTGATACCACTCTGTCACATCCCCCCAGCCGGTACCCTAACTGCAATACCTGGAGGTGTGATCTACAGCCCCGAAGATTAAGTCTTAACAATCATCCTCCTACATAAGCACAATAGTACAATCATGAGCAAGAAATAATCATTGTATTATTGTAACTAAATGAATAATCAAAGTATGGATCTCAGAAGGATCTCAAAACAATATCAAAGTACGAAAATGATACCAAAATAATAAGAGTAAAAGAGTATGCAGAAGTAAACTCTAATAATCAATATGCGGAAGAATACTCAAAACTTAGTATCTCCGAGGGTTTGTATTCTTGTAACTTGAAATCAATGTCAAGCTCATAATCCCACTAGCATGCAAGGCGACATCTATCACTGTTGATTGGAGTCGTGATAGAACTCCATACTGTACTTGAGTCTCACCATGAGCTATTATCAACCCCCATTGTTTCCTTAGTTGCATAATATAAAGAAGGGACCTCCGAACAGGGGCTTGGGATCTCTCCTTCACCTGCAAAGTCATCTGAAATAAACATTGTCCTCGAAGGGTGAGATCAAAAGAACTTAGCAAGTAGTTCACATACAAACAACAATTACATCCAATTCAAGAACAAAGCACGATGCAATATGATATGAGACAATATGCAAGTATGCAACTCACTCTAACAGATGCTAGTCTCTAATGGAGGACACACATTAAGATAATCACCAGCCTCCTCTAGGAAGGTCTCTGGTCACTCGATCCCTCATGGACTGGCTACCTCTTTTGGGATCCAGGCAAGGGGTTACGGGCATCCCTCTTGGACTATCACCATGGCTGGGGTTTTGGTCACCGCTCTCTCACCACACCATTTGGTATGAGTAATGGCGTGTGTCAAGGTTATACTTAGCCCAGTGCAAGTCATTTACTGAGTCACATCAAGTTAAGATCGGATACTTCCCCTCATGCCTCTCACAATCGGTTCTGATATCCTTCCCCCTAGATTCATCGTATCCTATGGCACCAACCAACTCAAACTACAGACTCTTAACCCTATTGGTCATCCCCACATATAATAAATGGGGAGCCCTCATGTCCTCTCACGAGTTGTCTACCGGTCTTGAGCACCCATGAGCCTAGGCTTATTATGATGGGAGCCCACCAATGAATGGCCCTCACAATGTGATTGTGTCCTCTCACAGGTTGGCTACCACTCTTGAGCGCCCACAATCCTCATTGCTGCCACGGGTCACTCGACCTCAATACCCACGCCAATAGGGTGTGATATGATGGGGTTTCTAACCAAACACTTCTAGACATCCTAAGTATGACGTCCAATAATCATGGAAAGCACCAAGGGGCATCATATGATTGTGTCCCATACCGTCTCCATTGATGTTCCATGACAGAAACACCCAATTGGGATTCCCCATTCCACAATCACAACCCAAGCATTCACATTAAAATATGATTCCAATCACATCATCATATCATAATTTGTTCACATTCCAAGCATTCACATATTTAATAAATATGCACAACATCATTACTAATAACATTTTGAAATTACAAAGGCATAGCAATCATGTTGAAGTCCTAAAATAGAAAGTTACATTAAAAATAAGAATGTAATTTAGGATATATATAAGTGAACATCCTCACCTTGTTGTCAATTTGAAACCTTTGAAGAGTAGACCAAAAGATGAGTTCAAACTTGCAAAAAAAGTCCAACAATATGATAATTTAATATTAGGAACAAACACTAAAGGTTCGAAGATGAAAAGAGGGCAAAACAAGGCATTCTGCTGTTAGCAGCATGGTTGGTTGCCTGAGGTTGTAAGCCAATCGTCCAAGGCTGCTGTGTACAGCCAACAAATCCTAAAATCGATCGAAAACTCCTCGTTTGGGTTCCAAATCACTCCGAAATTAACTAGAAAATTCTGAAATCATGGTAGGACATTAGCTAATGATTTTGGCATTATTCATGGATAAATGAATAAAAACCTAGCAAGTTCTATATTAGGTTTCATCCAAAATCAAACTGCAGATTCATAGATAGATTATAATAGTAGGATAAGGTCTGAAAATATCATAGAATATGATCTAACATGGATTGGAAATCAGACTAATCGACAAGAATAAAAATCACATAGATTTATACTAGATCTTTACCGAAATCTTGCCGTGAAGTTCACAGAAGAGCTAGAGTGAATGGGGGATTCACTCTAGAACTAAGAGAATAGAAGAATAGGTCATTACAGTAGATTTAGACTTTCTTCAAAGTCTCTATGGTAGGTAGAAAACAATAGAGAAAGAAGAATTAGAAGGAAGAGAGTGGATGCTAACCTTGTAGAAGAAGAATCGTTGGAAGGAAAACTTCACGGATGCTCTCAAACCTTCCTTCACCTTGGAGAGGGTTCTCTATAGTGTCTCTGACGTTCTCTAATGGCCTTAGGACATAATAACATATTTTAGAATGAAAATTAATTAATAGGGATTTGAAAACCTAATTTTCCAAAAGTGGCAAGCCCCAAGACAGGCTTGGTGTCACATCCACCCAGCCGGTATCCTACCTGACATACCCAAGTGTGTGATCCACAGCCCTGAAGAACAAGTATCGAGGAAATCATCCTCCCAAATATGCAATAACATAATCATGAACAACATACAATCAATGTGTAATAATATAAACAAGAGATCCCGATAAGGAAAGAAAATGACAATATAATCAGAGTGCGAAAAATGATACCAAATATGTATCTAATCAAAAAGGAGTAGAGTGAGGTGGAATCTCACTCCACAGTTACAGCAGAATGTAGCTTATAAGTCAAAAGAAAAATTACAGCTATTCTCAAAGGAAAGTAAGGTAATGAAAATCAAACTAAACTAAGAGTCTTGTATTTTATAAATAACATCCTTATAAGTATAAACTTCAGATATCAGGCACGGTCGCTTCCACTCCACGGTCGGGCTAATCATGGTATGTAACATGATCACACGAGGAATCATCACCAAGATCTTCGTAACCGCCAACACCATGCGTGAAGTATGATTCCTCAGCTTGCGCTTCTTCATATTGGCAGTCATAATACTCAGTACCTGTAGAATAATCTAACAAAAGATATTTGCACAAAAAGGAGTGAGTTCAAAAGAACTCAACAAGGCAAGTTAATCCACAACAACATAAATAACATGATTGTAGAACATAGCCTGATGCAATGTGATATGAAACAGACAATGTATGTATGATTCTAACTCTATGTATGCTGGTCTCTATAGGTAGACATGCTTTAAGTCATAGGACCATACTTCTTTGGGTAGGTCTCAATTCACTCATCCTCAGTTAGCAAAGGGTCCTTCATTTCTCTCAGACAATCCATGGCTGGGGTATAGGTCACCGCTCTCTCACATCACCATTTGGTCTAAGTATTGGTGCATGTCAAGGTAAAACCTAGCCAAATGCAAGTCATCTACTTAGTCATATCAACTCAGATCCAAATACGTCCATTCCTCCCCTCTCGGGATCCTTTTCGATATCCTTCACACTAGAGTCAGCATAGTCCCAGACTACGGACTCATCAACCCTATTGGTCATCCACAAATAATAGACGGGAAGCTCTCATGTCCTCTCACGAATTGGTTACCGGTCTTGAACACTCATGAGCCCAAGTCCACTATTAGCAACCCTACCAATAAATGGTCCCCACAATGTGATTCATGTCCTCTCATGGATTGGTTACCGGTCTTGAGTGCCCATAAATCCCCATTGCTACCACTGGTCATTCGGTCTCAATACCCTTCCGAATTGGGTCTGATATAACAGGGACATCCTAGCCAAACACTACTAGACAAGCCCTAGGTATGAAAACCAATAATCCGGGAAAGTGTCAAAAGGCACCATCGGAAATATCCCATGCTATTCCCACTGATGTCCAAGGATAGAAATGTCAAAAGGACACTTCCCAATCCTAAATCATACCTATTCAATCACATTCTCAAATCAGTCACAACATACACCATCATAGAAAGATACACATAAACATGATCAATCGCATATGTAACTGACAAGAATAAGTATTCATAATCAAAAGAATACATGAACATGATACTACTGTAGTTAAAGTACTTGCATCAGTAATATGATAATGACGAAATACATTTATGGTATTGAATCTAAGAAAATCCCAAAATAGAAACTAAGATTCACGCAATCTAAGTAATTATGGAAATAACTGTCCTTACCTTAAATAGCTTCGATGAATATACAAAAATCAAAGAGAGTGGTTCCAAACTTAGAAAATAAACCCTAAACAATCATAGATTCATCATTAGGAAAGAGGCCTAAAAGATTGAAGATCAAACGAATCAAATTGGACGAAGAACATAGCTACTGTCTTGCTTGGTTGATTGGATGGTAGCTTGGTCCAGTCGACCAAGCAATCGACCACCTGAAACAGTACGAAACAGAATTATGGTTTTTTATCCAAAACTCAATCTACAAGATCTGAAACACTACGAAACTTGGAGAAAACCTCTAGAACAGTAATCTAACACTAAAATAACATAGATTAGACACTAACAATGATCAAAAACGCTACTTACTAATTTGGAAACATGACTTTCTAATTTGGTAAAATTCATAGTTTTCGATGAAAACATGCTATGAATTCAAAGGAAAAACTAGAGATGATAGGATCTCATTCTAGTAGAAGATAAGCAAGAGATCAGACATGAAACCATCATGCATAACAGATCGAAGATGCTAAGAAATCAAATTGAAAGAATAATCATGGTTTCATGAAGATTTCACAATGATCTGGCGAAGACAATATGAAGATCATAAAACCTTAAGAATGAAAGGAGATTGTAGAAGAGATGGTTGCAAGGATGCAGCATCTTCTTCATAGTCTCAATCACAAAGAATAAAACATAGTAAGAGTAGATCTATACAACAAAAGAGAGATTGCTAACCATTGATTGAAGAATAGGAGATGAGAAGCTTGAAGTCTTGCAAAGTTCTTCACAAACACTAAAGAGAGGCTTTGAGAGAGTCTTCCCACGTTCTCTGAGGGTTTTAGAAACAAAGGAGGCTATGAAACTCGTAGTTCTATTATATAGAGCACCAACAAACCTAAACAGAAGATCTTGGCAGATTTTGATCCTGTTGGTCGATTGGCCCAATCGACCACCCAGTTGACCAAGCCAGTCAGCAAGGCCAAGACAGGGAATTGAAGGTCCAAATCAAGTCCAAACCTAATGAGCTTCTCCCAACACAACATATGACTTACCTAGTATAGAGAAATGCCTTCGAATCATGTCTAACTATACTTCAAGTCCATCAACTAGACTCATCTTCAACAAGGTGCAGTTTCCTTTCCAATTCTGAACAAGCTTCCAAGTATGGAACACCATCATCAACTTCCATGGGTTCTGGGTCAAACACCATGCCTTCCACTGAGATGGCCCATAGTTGGCTTCTTCCTTTACTTTGGGTCTTTGAACCTACAAACAATAGGGTTTTCGGGTCAAGGTTAGGGCTGGATTTCACACTTGGTCTCCTAGGGTGACCAAGGCAGGTCGCCAACCTGACCCTTTTGGTCACAAACTGAATTATGGTGTTCCGAAAGTCGTAACTCCATCTTGGATCCTTTTCCAAGTTATAGAAGGGTCTTACCTGGTTTTTTGAGACCTTTTACTTGTGTTATTACTATACTCTTGATCATCTACCAAGTCCGCCAACATTCAAGTTAGTTCTTCCTTCAAAATCTGACAAAGTTTCCAAGTTAGCATCATATCCATCTACTTCAATTGGTTCTAAGTCAAATCCAATGGGTTCAATTCATATGGCCTACAGTTGCCTTCTTCCTGCACTCCGGGTTTCTGGACCTACACTATGAATTTTCGGGTTAAGGAGGGATTTCACAAATAATGTCCTACCATGATTTTAGAAATTTTCATTTAATTTTGGAGTAGTTTGGGACCCAAATGAGATGTTTCCTGTAGATCTAAAAAATTTTTGTCCATACACAAAGCCTTGGTCTCCTGCCCTGGTCGCCCTAGGAGACCCAATCAAGCTACCAAGCCTAATTTTGGCAAATTGGTGGCTGGGTTGATTGCCTTGGTTGCCCTAGGCAACCCACCAATTGCCAAGTGGGTTGTTTGTACTCTTTTCAACTCTAAACCTCTAGGGTTGTTCCTAACTTTGAATCATCATGTTGTTAGGACTCTTTGACAATCTTGAACTCATTCTTTGACCTATTTTACAAAGGTTGTGAATCAATGGCAAGGTGAGGATGTTCACTTACACATAACCATAGTTGCATTCTTGTTTGTTATGGAACTTGAATGTATGATTACATATTGTTCTTTTAGGGTTTAGGAATGATTACTATGACTATAATTTCAGAATATAGTTGATTAATGATGTCATGCATATATGCTAAATATGTGACTGTTTGGACTTGGAATGGCTTTTGACTTGAGAATGTGATTGGAACCATCTTGTAATGCGAATGGAGATTGTGATTGTGAATTGGGGAATACCATTTGGGTGTTTCTATCTTGGGACATCTGTGGAGGTGGCATGGGACACAATCCTATAATACCTGTCACATCCCCCAGCCGGTACCCTAACTGGCATACCCGGGTGTGTGATCCACAGCCTCGAAGATCAAGTATCGAGGAAATCATCCTCCCACATATGCAATAACATAATCATGAGCAGAAAATAATCAATGTTTTAATATTATAAATAAAAATATCTAAATCAGAAAATGAATATCAGTATAATCAGAGTGCGGAAAATGATACTAGATGTAAGCACATAAAAAAGAAGTAGAGTGAGGCGGAAACTCACTCCACAGTTATAGCGGAATGTAGCACGTAAGTCTAAAAAGAATTACAAATATTTCTAAAAAAAAGTAAGGAAAGAAAATCAAACTTAACTACGAGTTTTCTATTCTATAGATAACATCTTCAAAGTAATCGACTTCATCAATCCAACACAGATGTTACAATTCTACGTTACGTATCGTAGTACGCAACTTGATCGCTCAGGGATCATCTGAGTGATCTTCATTGTTGCCAGTACCTTGCGTGTAGTACGCTTCATCGGCTTGCGCTTCATCGTATTGTCCTTCATAATAGTCAATACCTGTAGAATGATCTAACAGAAAGATTGTATAGAAAGGAGTGAGTTCGAATGAACTTAACAAGGCAAGTTAACTCATAACAACATAAATAACATACAACAGAACATAACAAGATGCAATGCAATTTGAAATAGATAATGTATGTATGCATCTAAACTCTATGTATGCTGGTCTCTATAGGCAGACATGCTTTAAGTCATAGCACCATACTTCTCTGGGTAAGTCTCAATCACTCGGCTCCGGTTGGTAATGGGTCCGTCATCCCTCAGGACATTCCATGGTTGGGGGTTAGGTCACCGCTCTCTCACATCACCATTGGTCTAAGTATTGGTGCATGTCAGGGTTAAGCCTAGCCCAATGCAAGTCATCTACTTAGTCACATCAACTCAGCTCTAGATATGTCAATTCCTCCCCTCTCGGGATCCTTTTCGGTATCCTTCACACTAGAGTTCTCATAGTCCCGGGCTATGGACTCATCAACCCTATTGATTATCCACATATGGTAAACGGGAAGCTCTCATGTCCCCTCACGGGTTGGTTACCGGTCTTGAGGGCCCATGAGCCCAAGTCTATCCATATGCAACCCTCCCAATAAATGGCCCCTACAATGTGATTCCTGTCCTCTCACGGGTTGGTTACTGGTCTTGAGCGCCCATGAATCCCCATTGCTACCACGGGTCATTCGGTCTCAATACCCCTCCAACTAGGTTTTGATATAACGGGGACATCCTAGCCAAACGCTGCTAGATAGCCCTAGGTATGACAACCAATGGTTCAGAAAAGTGTCAATGGGCAACCCCAGAAATATCCCATACTATTTCCGTTGATGTCCAAGGACAGAAGTGTCAAAAGGACACCTCTCAATCCCAAACCATACTTAATCAAACACATTCTTTGATCAGTCATGACATACAAAATCAGCACCTCATCATACAAAAGAGAATGTAAAAGCATAATCCAATCATTAAACAATATGCAGTAATGAGCATTTCATATAATCTTGAATAATGAAAACGGAAACATAAATGAAGTGCTATTATACTTACAGTAGTACATCATAAGTATAAAATACAATAACAGTAGTTAAACTCAGAGTTTCTTAAATTAGAAACCAAAGTATACGCGATCTATGTTATTATGAAATAACTATCCTTACCTTAATTATTGTCGAAGATAATCCAAAGATCAAAGAGAGAGGTTCCAAACTTAGCAATTAAACCCCTAACAATCATAGATACAACATTAGGAAAGAAGCCTAAAAGATCAGAGAGCAAACGAATCAAACTGAGCGAAAAAATAGAACTATTGTCTTCATTGGTCAATTGATTGGTCTACTGACTCAGTCGACCAACAGAGTCAGTACGAAGTAAATACAGGAATTCTGATCTGAAACTCAATCTACAATGTTCGGAACTTCACGAAACTTGGAGGAAAACTTTAGGATAGTATTCTAACACTAATGGAGTAAAGATCGGGCACTAATAATGATTAAAAATATTACCTTCGATTTAAAATCATGGTTTCCCAAATTGGGTGAAAACCCTAGAATTTGATGAAAAATATACTATTAAAATCACAGAAAAGACAAGGGATGATTTAGATCTCATCCAAGAAAAAGGTAATCAGAATCAAATACAAGTACATCATGAAAATTAGATTCAGTCGGCTAAGAAATCAGATCCATAAGAAGAACTAGAGTTTCAAAAGGATCATACAAGAATTAGGGTTGAGATCTCTATGCTGATCATAAACCCTAAAGAAAGAATGAGATCATGGAAGAGATGGTTGCAAGGATGCAGCGTCTTCTTCCCAATCTCAAACAAGAACAAGATTAAAGAAGAATAAATCATGACACTGAAGAGATTACTAACCTTGAATTGACAGATTTGAGATGAGAGACTTCAGATCTTGCAGAGAAATCTTCAAAATCACCGAAGAGAGTTTCAAACGAGTCTTCCCACGTTCTCAAAGTGTTTTGGAGGCAGAGGACACTAAGAAACACGAAGTGTGTTTAAATAGAGAGTGAAAAACCCTAAAATTGGAGTTTCTCGGATTTAACACACTATTGGTCGAATGCTTGGTTGACTGGGCCCAATCAACCAATCAATCGACCAATCAGGTCAGAAAAGTCCAAATAGGGAAATGGAGGATCAAATGAACACCAAACCTAAAGGGCTTTTATACACACATCAAGTGACATACCTAGTGTGTAGAAATGCCTTCAAACCAAGTCAGATAATACTCCAAGTCTTTCAACTAATCTCATCTTCAGTCAGGTGCAGCTTTCTTTCCAGATCTGCACATGTCACATCCTCCCAGCCGGTACCCTATCTGGCATACCTGAGAGTGTGATCCACAGCCCGAAGATCAGGTATCGAGTAATCAACCTCCCACATAAACAATAACATAATCATGAACAATCATAATAAAAGTGCGGAAGATAAACCATAGATCCAATAAGGAAAGAATGAATCATATATAAATCAGAGTACTAGATATAATCAGAGTGTCAAAACAGATAAGTAAAGTGAGGCAAAATCCCACTTTACAACCAGCGGAAAAGTAGCTCTAAAAGAGAATAAACTAGACAAAATCTAATCCCAATAGCAAGTACAATGGGTAACTAAATTGTTCTCCACTTTATAGACAACATCCTTATAAGTGTAAATCTCATAAATAGCACAAGGACGCTTCCACTCAATGGTCGGACTAAGCATCGTACGGAGCATAACCACTCGCGGGATCATCAGTGTAATTGTTGTAACCGCAATCACCTTCCTGGAGATATGCCTCTTCGCCTTGCGCTTCTTCATAGGGACCGTCATAATACTCAGTACTGTAGAATAGTCTAACAAACATTGTACAATAAAGGAATGAGTTTCAAAGAAACTCAGTAAGGCAGTTAAATCCACAATAACATAAATGGCAAGATTTCAGAACAAACATAAATGCAATATGATATGAGACAAGCAATGAATGAATGAATCTAACTCTATGTATGCTGGTCTCTATTGGCAGACATGCTTTAAGTCATAGCACCGTACTTCTTTAGGAAGGTCTCAATCACTCATCATCAGTTGGTAATGGGTCCGGCATTCCTCGGGACATTCCATGGTTGGGGGTTAAGTCACCACTCTCTCACATCACCATTGGTCTAAGTACCGGCGCATGTCAGGGTAAAACCTAGCCAAATGCAAGTCTTCTACTTAGTTACATCAAGTCAGATCCAGATACGTCCATTCCTCGTCCCTGACGATCCTTTCCGGTATCCTTCACACTAGAGTCCTCATAGTCCCTGACTACGGACTCATCAACCCTATTGATCATCCACATATGGTAAACGGGAAGCTCTCACGTCCTCTCACGGGTTGGTTACCGGTCTTAAGCGCCCATGAGCCCAAGTCTAACCATATGCAACCCTACCAATAAATGGCCCCCACAATGTGATTCCTGTCCTCTCACGGGTTGGTTACCGGTCTTGAGCGCCTATGAATCCCCATTGCTACCACGGGTCGTTCGGTCTCAATACCCCTCCGATTAGGGTCTGACATAACAGGACATCCTAGCCAAACACTACTAGACAGTCCTAAATATGTCATCCAACAGTTTAGGAAGGTGTCCATAGGGCATCTCCGGAAACATCCCATAATATTCCCGTAGTAGTCCAAGGACAGAAGTGTCAAAAGGACACCTCTCCTTTCCAAACCATACTTAAGCATACACATGCATCAATTCATATCATCACATATATGGTAACTTCATATATGGAAAGAAATCAATAATTACAATCACTTTGTACATAATTGGTAAGTAAATAATACATGAGTCAATTCAATATGAATAAGTAATGCTACTGTAATGAAGGTTATGCAACAGTAGTATATCATTGTAAGAATCTAATTAAGGAAACATATCAATGATATTCAAATATAGAAACTAGATTCATGCTATCTATGTAATTAAGGAAATAACCATCCTTACCTTTTATAACTCGCAAAGGAATCCTAAGAAATCAAGTAAGATCTTGGCAAACTTGAGAAGAAGGTCCTAAACAAGTGCATACAACATATTAGGAAAGATCCCTAACAAAAAAGATACCAAAACATCCAAAACAGACCAATTATGGAGTTGCTGTACTCATTGGTCGAGTGGATTGGTCGACTGGTCCAGTCGACCAATGCAGACAGTAGCCTAAAAAACAGAGTTTTAAGATATAAAATCCGAATTTGGTGGTTCAAAAGGGTACTAATCAAGGGGTAAACCACATCAGTAGTATTCTAACATAAAGGGGACCTCAAAACTCTAATCCAATCAAGCCATCAAGATCCAAATTAGAAACAAAAAGTTACCATAATTAGATCAACCATGGATCTTGAAGAATTCAAGGTAGAAATCAAAGACAAGAACAATAGGAGGATGGATCATTACTTCAGGTAAAGGTATCATGAAAAGCATACTTAGATCTTCAAGGAAATAGGCTTAAAAGTATAAATCTAAATAAGGAAACAAAACCTACCATATATGTAACTATCATGATTCATGAAGAACACATAGTATGGTAGAAGAGAACAACTAGAGATTGATAGATCATGGATCATGAAAAGAAAACATAGCAATTGACTACTAACATGATCAATATAGAAGATACAAGGAAATCAGAGTTCAAATCAGAATTTAAACAAAGACTAGATCATGGTTTGATCATGATTCCTTCAAAAGCTTGCAATGATCATTGTCACATCCTCCCAGCCGGTACCCTATCTGGCATACCCGAGAGTGTGATCCACAGCTCGAAGATCAGGTATCGAGTAATCAACCTCCCACATAAACAATAACATAATCATGAACAATCATAATAAAAGTGCGGAAGATAAACCATAGATCCAATAAGGAAAGAATGAATCATAAATAAATCAGAATACTAGATATAATCAGAGTGTCAGACAGATAAGTAAAGTGAGGCAAAAATCCCACTCTACAACCAGCGGAAAAGTAGCTCTAAAAGATAATAAACTAAACAAAATCTAATCCCAGTAGCAAGTACAATGGGTAACTAAATTGTTCTCCACTTTATAGACAACATCCTTATAAGTGTAAATCTCATAAATGGCACAAGGACGCTTCCACTCAATGGTCGGACTAAGCATCGTACGGAGCATAACCACTCGCGGGATCTTCAGTGTAATTGTGGTAACCGCAATCACCTTCCTGGAGATATGCCTCTTCGCCTTGCGCTTCTTCATAGGAACCGTCATAGTAATCAGTACCTGCAGGATAGTCTAACAGACATTGTACAATAAAGGAATGAGTTTCAAAGAAACTCAGTAAGGCAGTTAAATCCATAATATCATAAATGGCAAGATTTCAGAACAAACATAAATGCAATATGATATGAGACAAGCAATGAATGAATGAATCTAACTCTATGTATGCTGGTCTCTATTGGCAGACATGCTTTAAGTCATAGCACCCTACTTCTTTAGGAAGGTCTCAATCACTCATCATCAGTTGGTAATGGGTCCGGCATCCCTCGGGACATTCCATGGCTGGGGGTTAAGTCACCACTCTCTCACATCACCATTGGTCTAAGTACCAGCGCATGTCAGGGTAAAACCTAGCCAAATGCAAGTCTTCTACTTAGTTACATCAAGTCGATCCAGATATCGTCCATTCCTCGTCCCCGACGATCCTTTCCGGTATCCTTCACACTAGAGTCCTCATAGTCCCTGACTACGGACTCATCAACCCTATTGATCATCCACATATGGTAAACGGGAAGCTCTCACGTCCTCTCACGGGTTGGTTACCGGTCTTAAGCGCCTGTGAGCCCAAGTCTAACCATATGCAACCCTACCAATAAATGGCCCCCACAATGTGATTCCTGTCCTCTCACGGGTTGGTTACCGGTCTTGAGCGCCCATGAATCCCCATTGCTACCACGGGTCGTTCGGTCTCAATACCCCTCCGATTAGGGTCTGACATAACGGGACATCCTAGCCAAACACTACTAGACAGTCCTAGATATGTCATCCAACAGTTTAGGAAGGTGTCAATAGGGCATCTCCGGAAACATCCCATAATATTCCCGTAGTAGTCCAAGGACAGAAGTGTCAAAAGGACACCTATCCTTTCCAAACCATACTTAAGCATACACAAGCATCAATTCATATCATCACATATATGGTAACTTCATATATGGAAAGAAATCAATAATTACAATCACTTGTATATAATTGGTAAGTAAATCATACATGAATCAATTTAAGCAATACTACTGTAATCAAGGTTATGCAACAGTAGTATATCATTGTAAGAATCTAATTTAGGAAACATATCAATGATATTCAAATATAGAAACTAGATTCATGCTATCTATGTAATTAAGGAAATAACCATCCTTACCTTTTATAACTCGCAAAGGAATCCTAAGAAATCAAGTAAGATCTTGGCAAACTTGAGAAGAAGGTCCTAAACAAGTGTATACAACATATTAGAAAAGATCCCTAACAGAAAAGATACCAAAACATCCAACATAGACCAATTCTGGAGTTGCTGTACTCATTGGTCGAGTGGATTGGTCGACTGGTCCAGTCGACCAATCATCGACCAATGCGAGACGATAGCCTAAAAAAAACAGAGTTTTAAGATAGGAAATCCGAATTTGGTGGTTCAAAAGGGTACTAATCAAGGGGTAAACTACATCAGTAGTATTCTAACATATAGGGGACCTCAAAACATTAATCCAAATAAGACATCAAGATCCAAATTAGGAAACAAAAAGTTACCATAATTAGATCAACCATGGATCTTGATGAATTCGAAATAGAAATCAAAGACAAGAACAATAGGAGGATGGATCATTGCTTCAGGTAAAGGTATCATGAAAACATACTTAGATCTTCAAGGAAATAGGCTTAAAAGCATAAATCTAAATAAGGAAACAAAACCTACCATATATGTAACTACCATGATTCATGAAGAACACATAGTATGGTAGAAGAGAACAACTAGAGATTGATAGATCATGGATCATGAAAAGAAAACATAGCAATTAACTACTAACATGATCAATATAGAAGATCCAAGGAGATCAGAATTCAAATCAGAAGTTTAACAAAATTAGATCATGGTTTGATCATGATTCCTTCAAAAGCTTGCAATGATCATGGTTAAGATCATTGTTCTAGCCTCTAATCCTTAGGATGATCATGAGAGACAAGTCCAGAGATGTTTGCAACAGAGAATGCAGCATCTCCTCTACTGTCTCAACTCAAAAAGGAAAGAAAATAAGAGATAGAGGAGAAGAAGAGAGTGTAGACATACCTTTTGATGCAAAAGGAAGAGTTTTGACGAAGATCCGTCAAGAAAATCACCAAGGATGCAAGGGAGATGACTTGCAGAGGTCTTTGGTTCGTTCCAAAGAGTTTGGAGGCAGCAAATACGAAGTGGACTCGAGATTGGACTTAAATAGAGCAAGAAAAACCTAATTGCCAAAGACAGCACTCATTGGTCAAGTGGATTGGTCGACTGGTCCAGTCGACCAATGCTGACAGCAAATCCAAAACAGGGAATTGAAGGCCCAGATCAAATCCAATCCTAAAGGGGTTTTGCACACATGTCAAATGACTTACCTAATAGGTAGAAATGCCTTCAAACCAAGATAGAGAGCACTCCAAGTCCATCAACTAATCCGATCTTCATCAAGATTCAGTTTCCATAAATAGAACTTCATCATCAACTTTCATGGATTCAAAGCCAGACACCAAGTCCTCCACTGGGATGGCCCAAAGCTGACTTCTTACTTTACTTCGGGTCATCGGACCTACAAATAACAAGGTTTCCGAGTCAAGGTTAGGGCTGGGTTTTACAATCATGGTTAAGATCATTGTTCTAGCCATTAATCCTAAGGATGATCATGAGAGACAAGTCCAGAGATGTTTGCAACAGAGAATGCAGCATCTCCTCTACTGTCTCAACTCAAAAAGGAAAGAAAATAAGAGATGGTGGAGAAGAAGAGAGTATAGACATACCTTTGATGCAAAAGGAAGAGTTTCGACGAAGATCCGTCAAGAAAATCACCAAGGATGCAAGAGAGATGACTTGCAGAGGTCTTTGGTTCGTTCCAAAGAGTTTGGAGGCAGCAAATACGAAGTAGACTCGAGATTGGACTTAAATAGAGCAAGAAAAACCTAATTGCCAAAGACAGCACTCATTGGTCGAGTGGATTGGTCGACTGGTCCAGTCGACCAATCAGTTGACCAATGCTGACAGCAATTCCAAAACAGGGAATTGAAGACCCAGATCAAATCCAATCCTAAAGGGGTTTTGCACACATGTCAAGTGACTTACCTAATAGGTAGAAATGCCTTCAAACCAAGATAGAGAGCACTCCAAGTCCATCAACTAATCCGATCTTCATCAAGATTCAGTTTCCATAAATAGAACTTCATCATCAACTCTCATGGATTCAAAGCCAGACACCAAGTCCTCCACTGGGATGGCCCAAAGCTGACTTCTTACTTTACTTCGGGTCACTGGACCTACAAATAACAAGGTTCCTGGGTCAAGGTTAGGGCTGGGTTTTACAGCACAGACTTCCAAATATGGAACTCCATCATCAATCTCCATGGGTTCTGGGTCAGACTTCATATCTTTCACTGAGATGGCCCACAGTTGACTTCTTCCTTTACTCTGGGTCACCGGACCTACAAACAACAGGGTTTCCAGGTCAGGGTTAGGGTTAGGATAGGGCTGGATTTCACAATACCCCTTGGTGCATTTCATGATCACTGGATGTCATAACTAGGAAGTCTAGTTGTGTTTAGTTAGAAACCCTATCATATCACACCCTATCAGCATGAGTATTGATGTCAAGTGACTCGTGGCAGCAATGAGGGGTGTGGATGCTCAAGACCGGTAGCCAACCCTTGAGAGGACACAACCACATTGTGGGGGCCATTCATTGGTAGGGTTGCATATAATAGGCTTGGGCTCATGTTGCTTGTATCTCAAGATATTACGCAAGTATACGTATCGCAATCAAGTAATAAATGATAAGTAAAGTATCGATCCCACGGAGAATTATATCCTTAACTTTCAATGTAAAAGTAAAATTGATTTAAATGAGATTAACAAGGTTGATTTGTGATTGACTAACTAATCAACCAAATGACAGGTAATAAAACTAAGGAACTAAAATGTAGATTAAGCAATAGAGGAAACTTAGTGAGTGAAAGGTGTGTTAGGAATCAAGTTTCCCTTCCCCTGAATTTTATAAAGCAAATACTAAAGCAATACTACAACCCCAAGATAATTCAAGAACTTGGAATGAATGGCAATATGGTATTTTCCAATACACATAAGCTAGCATCCTAAATCAACATCTGCATATTCCTATGAAGAATTGAATTAAGAACGCAATTTAAACCCAATCCAATCAATGGTAGTGTGAGGTAATTGGGTATTCCTACCCAACCTACTAATTAACACAACCTAATTAAAGATTATGCTAACTCACACAATTCAACAAACACCTAGACTCCATTAATTTTCCAATTAATGAAATCATAACATTCATTCAAGAAAGATCATTCAAGAACTGAAATTAGGCAATATAACATGCTAAATTCATTAACAATAAAGTGGATTGCAATAAAACTAAAGAACACATGATTAGTTACATATCAAAATTCAGGTTTAGGTACTACTATCATCCCAACATAGCAAAGATTTAGCCCATAACATAATTTAAATGCATAAAACCAAGTATAGTTGTCATGAGACTAGAAAGTAAGAAGATAGAGTTATAAAAACAAGAAGACACTAAAGCTACAGTGCTTCCACATGAGCTCCAACCTTCTTCTCCAGCAAATCAGCAACTCCAGCAGCTCCTTGCTTCCACAAGAGCTCCCTGGTTTCGTTCTATCTTCCCTCCTCTCAGCCGAGTCTCTATTCCCAACCTTAGCCGAATGTCTCTCCTCTCACTCTTTGCCTCTCTTCTCTTTCTTCCATAAATGTCTTCAATCATTAGGTTAGATTCTGGCCATAGGATTAGAACTTTCCTCCTGAGATCAAGGGCTGAAAACCATCATGTATTTACAAGAATTTTGTCCACTTAAGTTAGCCCTTTTTGGTCAATTCCATTTGAATTGGATCTGAGAATATTCTGCTCTGTTGTTGTAGCAATGCAGCAACAACTCTACAACAAAGTTAGAGGACAGGTTCTTCTATTATGAATCTTCACCTACATTTTCAAGAGAAAGAGAAACAGTCAAATTCATCCATAAAAAGAAGGGAAATTCATGTAATGGTGACAGTAATGAACTAAATAAAATGCAACATGTTAAGAGTAAATAAGACAACACCTAATGAATACTATCACTAAAACAAAGACAAAATACTCCTAAATCAAGCCATCTCAAGTATAAAAGTTATCAATCATAACTCTATGAATAACTCTATTTCATAGAGTTATCACACCCCCAAACTTAAGACATTGCTTGACCTCGAGCAATAAAGACAAATGAAAACAACAACTAACTACTAACGAAAGCATGAGGAAATCAAAAGAAAAGAAAAGCAAATAACCTGGCTTAATCATGCAATAGGATGAGTGTTAGACAGAAGTTGCCTCTCAATCTTTTTCTAAATTTTCAGATCCAACACATCTGGCCAATAACACTTAGATGTCATACTTTACTCATCAGGATGCTCTCAAGTGTGTGTGTGAAAGTTAAGGATCTTGCCCCAGATCACCCTAGTCTAGTTGAATCATGGTCATCGAGTTTAGCTCATTGATCTAATATGTTGACCAAATGATTACCTCTCCACTAATTAGGAATCCATATCTTTTTACAACCTCAAGAACTTGTTTCATACTCTTTTGAGCATTTGACCCCCAAACTTATTCTTTATGAACCCCCTTTTTTTTTTTAATGTTGTCATCTTGCCTTTTTACGCGAATATCGCTCATTTGTGATGAAGATACCCGGTTACTCAACAAGATCACAAACAAGAGTGCCTTGCATGCTCATATTCCGGGCCACTGTTGATGTCAAAAATACACATGGGTTACATGCATATTCCTGGTTACTAGGTTGCCCAAAACAGCGGAACATTATTCTCTTTTTCTTTCTTTCTCTCATTTTTTTTTAATTTTTTTAATGCTCATATTTCAGGCCACTGTTGACGTAAAAAATACACATGGGTTACATGCATACTCCTGGTTACTAGGCAACCCAAATCAGCGGAGCATTATTCTTTTCGGGAAGGGAAGGGGTCAAACCTCAATCAATATTCACAATGCACAAAGTTCTTGGAAACAGCCAAATGGGGATCCCTAATGTGTAAGTCTTGAAGTTCTCATTTAACCAATTCTAAAATCCTAAAAACTCTCACATTGATCCAGCTTTCCCCAGGTTCTCTAGAGCTTGAAACATCACTTGGTGCATCAAAAAATAATATGGCATCACAAACATGAGTAAATGAAGACATCAGATCATTATAGCAGAATTGTGCTAAGATTTCCAACAAAACCAGAGTAAGAGGCACTGACATTCACATTCCTTAACAACCATCCAAATTGCATGAAAAGCCAGATTAACTACACAAAACATCTACCCAAAACAGCTACTCTAAAACTGGACAAAGAACTCTAAAATCTAAAACTATACAGCTACAAAAAAAAGCTGAAGAAAATTAAGTAACTGGGGACATCCATAACATGAAGATAACATATGCAATTATTGGAACATTGCAAAACTTACCCCCAAACTAAAGATGAGCAGTGTCCTCACAGCGAAAGAAAGAAAAAAAATAATAGGGAAACAAAGAAAAACAGAGTAAAGGAAGAGAAGAGAACAGAACTTCCCTGAACAACTTAGGCTGCGCAAGCATCATCAGCATCCTCATCTTCATGCAAAATTGTTCCCAGTGATGTCCAGCTATGATGGATGGGATGAATGGAAATGCTTGTGCCTCAGTGGGTGTTAATTTAAACCCCTTCTCTTGAAGAAAATTCTTGGTGAAGATGGATGTGAAGGTGCCTCGGCCATGGGAGAGTAAAAATAAGGGGTGACCATTGAAGCACTAGAACTAGGGTCTGTTCTGCTCTTCTTCTGAGGGGCCATTTCGAAGGGAATGCACAAGGTTGACCCCTAACAACCAAAATTGACTTCAAACAAAAACACTATCAAACTAAACATAAAAAAAAAAAAACAGAAACAGTAGAAGATAAAAAACAACGAATCAAACAAACACTAAAACAGACCATATCTAACAAAAACAGAAACACCATAAAAGTAGAAAACAAAAAACAAACAAATAACAAACAATTAACTATAACTAATAAAAAAAAAAACAAACACTAACAAACAAATAACTGCATAAAACAGAACAAGTAGCAAGAACCAGAAATTCTGTGTTGTTTTAGGTGCAAATAGCAAGAACAAAAACAGAGGATATGAGCATAGGGTAACGATGACCCAGAAATTCTGTGTTGGTGTGTGCAAGTGATTGTAGCTCCAAAATAGCACCTAAAACAAATAATAAAAGTTGCATATACCCTAACGAAAACAAACACTAAGACAGTATAAGAACAAACACATAAGCACAAATTGAACATTCGACAAAAACACAGCAAATCAGAAATTTCAAAAATATAGAAGGAAAGAAAAGAAATGGGAAGAACACTTAGCTGATGTGGTGTAGGGAACATGGAAGGTCGAAACACCACAAAAACATGCCCGAAACCCAGTACAGCACCGGTATTCCTCTGAGAAGTGATTCGATTGTAGAATGGGGAAAAAGTTAGGGTTTTTGTGAGAGATGGATTATCGGTGAAGAAGAATGTTGCTTTGATGGGTGAATGTAGGCAAATGAAGGTGTGAAAGTCTTTGAGAAGCAGAAAATGGAAGAAGAAAGGAGGATGAATTGCAGTGGAGAAGACGATGGTGCTGGTTAGGTGAGAAGAAGTGAGCCTCAAGTGTTTTGGGATTTCGGTTTGAAATGAGAAGTGTAATGGGTTGGGGTGGGTATTGGTTCAGAATGGTTTAAAAAAATAAATGGGTTCGAATCAGTATGGGTTCAGCATGGTTTAATAGAAGTTTTGAAGTGTATTTTTGATGGGTTGGTTGGGTTTAAGGTTAAACCGGGTCAGGTGAGTGGTTTTATCGTTGCTGTGGCATTGCTACTGCAACGAACACAGAATGTAATTTTCAATAGAGAATGTAATTTGTCAACAGAACATGTAAGACCTGTAGCTGAGGATCAAAACTTTGTAGTAGTATTGTGGCCACATCGCTACAACAAAGATAGTGAAATTTGCTGGATATTGAAACATGCTTTGTTCAGCAGTTTGATTTAATGATAAGTTTGGCAAAACACCCAATCACTCTCTTTTTGTTCCCCACACTCCCTCCCTTCTTGAAGGATGATTGAAGGATGACCTCCCTTCTTTTTAAGCATCTTGAAGGATGATTGAAAATAATGATCCACTGCATGCTCTAGTTCCCAAGGCCATTTAATGATTTCTTCTTGTGCACCTTCCATAATTGGACTCAAACTCCTTTGCTGCTTCACATACCTGTTGCAACATTTCTCCAACCAAATTTTAAGCTTGTACATCGAAGGATTGATCCCGTTAATCTCTACTATACTCCATCCTATTGCTCTTCTACACTTCTTCAGCACTTCAAGTAGCATATCTTCCTGCTCCTTTGTTAGCAGTGCTGAAACAAAAACATGGAGTGTTTTGGCTGCATCCAAATGGGCATACTGAGAGTGTTTTGAAAGAGGTGTGAACTCTAACATAGGTGGCTCTTTAATTGATGGTTTAGGGGCTTTAGTTTCAAGCTTAGATAATACAAGAGACTCAAATCTACTCCCACTCAATGCCTTAGCTGGTCTTGCCTCTAACCAATCCATATATCTACTTGCTTCATCATCCACTTGTTTAATTTCTATTGCCAATGAAAGCTCTAGTGGGTTTTTAATACACTCTTTCTCCAACTCTTCTGAAACCAGCTCTTCAATGACATCCACAACAAAGCACTCTTCTATTACTGAATTAGTTTGTTCCTTCTGAACAGTAGCAGGATCTTCCTTCTCCCCTTCTTCTTGGATAGAAATAGGTCCTTTCTGTTGGCTAGGATTTGAATGAGGTGGCTCTAGAAGTTTTCCACTCCTTAATGCAATAACGTTACAATGCTCCTTGCCTTCACTCCTAGGATTTTCTTGGTTACTTGGCAATGATCTTTGAGGTTGATTGCTTAAAGCATTAGCTAGCTGTCCAACTTGATTCTCCAAATTTCTCAATGAAGATGCTTGACTCTGAATCATTGCATCATTCTTTGCCATATATTCCTTCAATAGAAGCTCTATTGTTGAAGAGGATTCCATAGGCTGAATTTTCACTTGCTGTTGAGCACTTGGAAGCTGAGGAGGTCGAGGTGGGATGGAAGATGGGCCTACATGCTGTCCTTGAGCATTCAAAGAGTAGTTAGGGTGCTGCCTCCAACCCGAATTATAGGTGTTGGAATATGGGTTATTGGAATTGCTGAAATTACCAACATAGTAAGCAAATTCTGGGTTAGATGGACAGCTATCAAAGACATGCTCCCCACCACAATATGTACATGAGACTGTTGTATGTTGTTGAGTTTGTACAGCTGTAGGCAAGTTTACGGATTTTAACACACTAGTTAGGGATGACACTTGTGAAGTTAAAGCTGTCACTGCATCTAACTCATAAATCCCTGCCACTCTCTTATTTGCAGCACCTCTCTCAGCTGGCCATTGGTAGTTGTTGTTGGCCATTCTCTCCAAGATCTCATAAGCTTCATTGTAAGACTTTGCCAATATAGCCCCATTTGCTGATGCATCCACTATGGATCGAGTTTGTCCACTTAAACCATAGTAGAAAGTCTCCATTTGAATCCAATGAGGAATACCATGGTGAGGACATTTACGCAAGAGCTCCTTAAATCTTTCCCATGCCTCATACAAAGATTCACCATCCAACTGTTGAAAACCAGTGATATCATTTCTGAACTTGGCATTCTTTGATGCAGGGAAGTACTTCATCAAGAACTTCTCTACTAAATCATTCCATGTGGCTACTGATTGTGGAGGTAAGGAGTTCAACCATGCTCTTGCTCTATCCCGCAATGAGTAAGGGAATAGCTTCAATCTCAAGGCTTCTTTAGTTGCTCCCAGTATCTTGAAAGAATCACTTACTTCCATGAAGAGTCTAAGATGGAGATGAAGATCTTTTGTTGGCATCCCACTGAACTGTCCTATAGTCTGAAGCATTTGGAACATCACAGGCTTAAGTTCAGAATGTAATGCTTGAATTTATGGCCTTACTATACTTGGATTCAGCTCATGCAACCTTGGGACAGCATATCCTCTAATGGCCCTATCTCTATCATCACCCTCTGCTGCCATATTATTCTCATTATTATTCAACCCATATCTCATTGCTTCAGCCATTGTTTGACCTGCTGCTAAACCTCGCTACGTCCTTCTTCTAGCTCGAAATGTCCTTTCGAGTTCAAAGTCAAAGGGTATCAACTCTTGATCAGGCAGCAGACTCATACAAGGGTAAAAGCACCTGAGAATAAAAGGAAACTAATATCAAAGTAAAGAAATTTCAGTAGATAAAACAAGAATTACTTCTACACTAATTATCAATGACAAAATTCCCCGGCAACGGCGCCAAAAACTTGTTGCTTGTATCTCAAGATATTACGCAAGTATACATATCGCAATCAAGTAATAAATGATAAGTAAAGTATCGATCCCACGGAGAATTATATCCTTAACTTTCAATGTAAAAGTAAAATTGATTTAAATGAGATTAACAAGGTTGATTTGTGATTGACTAACTAATTAACCAAATGACAGGTAATAATACTAAGGAACTAAAATGTAGATTAAGCAATAGAGGAAACTTAGTGAGTGAAAGGTGTGTTAGGAATCAAGTTTCCCTTCCCCTGAATTTTATAAAGCAAATACTAAAGCAATACTACAACCCCAAGATAATTCAAGAACTTGGAATGAATGGCAGTATGGTATTTTCCAATACACATAAGCTAGCATCCTAAATCAACATCTGCATATTCCTATGAAGAATTGAATTAAGAACGCAATTTAAACCCAATCCAATCAATGGTAGTGTGAGGTAATTGGGTATTCCTACCCAACCTACTAATTAACACAACCTAATTAAAGATTATGCTAACTCACACAATTCAACAAACACCTCGACTCCATTAATTTTCCAATTAATGAAATCATAACATTCATTCAAGAACTGAAATTAGGCAATATAACATGCTAAATTCATTAACAATAAAGTGGATTGCAATAAAACTAAAGAACACATGATTAGTTACATATCAAAATTCAGGTTTAGGTACTACTATCATCCCAACACAGCAAAGATATAGCCCATAACATAATTTAAATGCATAAAACCAAGTATAGTTGTCATGAGACTAGAAAGTAAGAAGATAGAGTTATAAAAACAAGAAGACACTAAAGCTACAGTGCTTCCACATGAGCTTCAGCCTTCTTCTCCAGCAAATCAGCAACTCCAGCAGCTCCTTACTTCCACAAGAGCTCCCTGGTTTCGTTCTATCTTCCCTCCTCTCAGCCGAGTCTCTATTCCCAACCTTAGTCGAATGTCTCTCCTCTCACTCTTTGCCTCTCTTCTCTTTCTTCCATAAATGTCTTCAATCATTAGGTTAGATTCTGGCCATAGGATTAGAACTTTCCTCCTGAGATCAAGGGCTGAAAACCATCATGTATTTACAAGAATTTTGTCCACTTAAGTTAGCCCTTTTTGGTCAATTCCATTTGAATTGGATCTGAGAATATTCTGCTCTGTTGTTGTAGCAATGCAGCAACAACTCTACAACAAAGTTAGAGGACAGGTTCTTCTATTATGAATCTTCACCTACATTTTCAAGAGAAAGAGAAACAATCAAATTCATCCATAAAAAGAAGGGAAATTCATGTAATGGTGACAGTGTTGAACTAAATAAAATACAACATGTTAAGACTAAATAAGACAACACCTAATGAATACTATCACTAAAACAAAGACGAAATACTCCTAAATCAAGCCATCTCAATTATATAAGTTATCAATCTTAACTCTATTTCATAGAGTTATTAGTGCTCAAGACCGGTAGCCAAACCATGAGAGGACACTCGTCCATTATATGTGGATGGCTAGTATGGTTAAGAGTCTGCGTAGTTCGAGCTGGTTGGTGGATAGGATAGGATGACTATAGTAGGGAAAGATAATGGACCAAGATTGTGAGATACATAAGGGGAAGTATCTGAACCTAGGTTGATGTGAATAAGTAGTTGACTTGCACTAGGCTAGGTATAACCCTAACACACGCAGTACTCAGCAGTGACCTAGACCCCAGCCATGGTGATAGTCCAAGAGGGATGCCTTGACCCCTTACCCAGGATCTCAAGACCAGTGACCAGCCCGTGAGAGATCAGAGTGATGATACCTTCCCAGAGGAGGCTGGTGTTACATCTTAATGGGTGCCTGCCATTAGAAACTAGCATTTGTTAGAGTATAGTTGCATTCTTGCATTTTGTCTCATATCATATTGCATTATATAATGTCTTAATTTGAATTGTGATTTATTATTTGTTTCTGAACTACTCCCTGAATTCTTTTGAGCTCACCCTTTGGGGACAATGTTTGCTTAGATGACTTTGCAGGTGAAGAAGAGTCCCGAGCTTTGGTTCAAAGATCCTTCCCATATATCATACAGCTGAGGAAGCAACGGGAATTGACGGTAGCTTGTGGTACTAACTGTGTACCGGTATGGAGCACTAATATGACATCGATTAACAACGACAAAAGATGCGTCATACACCGATGGTACTACTAGTTGGACATCGATCCTAAGTTGCAACAGTACAAGCCATCAGAGAAGAACGCGAAACTAGAAGAAAGCGAAACACTTATGCACTTTGATTATTTGATCGCTTTCCTTTATTCTTCTCAATTGCATACATTAGGTTTACTATTACTTCCACACTCTGATTATTTGACATCACTTCCACACTCTAACATTGATTTTGAGATCCTTTAGAGATCCTTAGTTTTGATTTGATTCTTTATTAATATTAAAACATTTATTTATTCTTGCTAATGATTGGACAATCGTGTGGAATGGTTGGATGATTGTCTAAGACCTTTGGGACTGTGGATCACACCTCCGGGTCTTCTGGTAACTGGGTACTGGTTGGGGGGATGTGACACTGATAGGGTGTAATATGACGGGGTTCTAACCAAACACAACTAGATTCCTAGTTATGACATCCAGTGATCGTGATAAGTTCCAAGGGGGCATCATAGGATTGTGTCCCATACCACCTCCACTGATTTCCCCAGATAGAAACACCCAAATAGTATTCCTTGATTCAAAATCACAACCTAAATTCATATCACAAGATGGATTCAATCACATTCTCAAGTCACAAGTCAATCTAAGTCCAAACAGTCATATTTTGATCATAAATTAAAAACATCATCAATCATCTATATTTTGAAATTTTAGAGTCATAATAATCATTCCTAAACCTGAAATCAACAATATGTAATCATATAATCAAGTTTCATAACAATCAAGAATGTAACTGTAAAACCCGGCCTTATCCTAACCCTGACCCGGCCCAGATTTTGTACTGTTGTAGGTCTGAAGACCCGAAGTGGAGGTAGAAGAGACTTATGGGCCCTCTTAGTTGAAGATTCGATGCTTGATCCAGAGCCTATGGACATTGACAGTGATGCCCCTTACTTGAGCACATTGTCAGTGTTTAGTGAAAATCTGCGCATCAAAGAAGTTTGAATTAGTTGAAGCACATATTGAACCCCCGTGCTCAATCCGAAGGTATCTCTTGAAACTAGACTTGTTGATTGACTTGTAGGAGAAAACCCAACTCAATTCGGATCAGTCTGGCCTTCTGAATCCATGTTCTAAGGTTGCTGTCAACCTTGGTCGACTAGCCAGTCGACCAACAGTTATGAAATTCGAAAATTACCAAAAATACTTACCATTTTGGAACTCGTGAATGAAGGTCTACCCTGATCATTGGCACTCAGAGAACGAGGAGTGACATTCCCTAGGCCATCTCTTGGTGTTTGTGAAGATTATTGACTCCAATCATTGGTTTTCCATCTCAATCATCAATTCAAGGTATGAATTCTCTTATTCTTTCTCTAATCTACTCAATCTATTATTAAATTATAATCTTTGGACCATGGCTGAAGTGCTGCAACCTTGCAAACACTTGGCCATGAGCTTCCCCTTTCATGTTCATCAATCTCAATTCATTCTTGCTATGATTATGTTCACCTACATTACAACCCCATGATTTCCTTCATTTCAACCTATTCTTTAATTCAAATTGAAGTGTAGATGTATGCTAGGTTTGAATTACTATTGATTCATGATTCTAATTTAGTTCTTATCATCCCCTTAATTGATTCCCCATCAATTCTTGCTATTGCAATCAATCCCAATTCAATCCTTGATGTTTAACATATAGAACATAGGGTTTCAATTTGGGTAATCACAATTGGACCGTTGGATCGTGATAATATTTGGTGTGTAGTGTCCCCATATTGCCATAATCACGCCCTCCAAGTTTCATGTCGATCGGAGCACCAGAAGATCAGTTTCGGGCCAAATCCCCAATTCTGCCCGTTAGTATTTGCTTTGGTCGACTGCTTAGTCAACTAACAGTCGACCAAGATATGACAGCAACTCTGTCTTTGGCTGAATTGCTTCGTTTGACCTCCGATTCAATTGCTTTCTTCTCTAATGTTGATTATATGTTGGTGGCTAGGGTACAAACACTGACTTTTGGGCTATTCTTGGTGATTCTTGGTTTTATTTCCTACTCGATTAAGGTAAGGACGGTCGTTACCTCAAGTACGTTGATTATGCTAATCTACTTCTACTTTGGAAACTTAGTAGATATACTTCATATGTGTACTCCTTAGCCAAGTATGACTGTTGTATGCATTTTATATCAGTAATAGTATGTTACATGTCATTCGGAATATCATGCTTAATTATTCTTTATGATTACGTATATGATTAATCATGTTACATTATGCCTTTGTTTATATAATGAATTATTGATCATGTATGATATGATGAGATTGAGCTTGTGAATGACTAAGTATGACTTGGGATTGGGAAGTGTCCTATAGACACTTTTGTCCTTGGACATCGGAGGGAATAGTATGGGATGTTCTCCGAAGGTGTCCATCGACACTTTCCCAGGTTATTGGATGACATACATAGGATTGTCTAGATGTATGGCTAGGACTATCCTTGTTGTATCAGACTCGAATCGGAAGGGTATTGAGACCGAATGACCCATGGTAGAGTATGGTTGATGGGCGCTCAAGACCGGTAACCACCCCGTGAGAGGACATAAATCATATTGCGGATAACCGGAGGGGGCCATTTATTGGTAGGGTTGCAAATGGATAGACTTGGGCTCACGGGCGCTCAAGACCGGTAACCAATCCGTGAGAGGACGTGAGAGCTTCCCATTTACCATTTGTGGATGACCAATAGGGTTGATGAATCCATAGTCCGAGTTGGTTGTAGCCATAGGATACGTTGACTCTAGTGTGAAGGATACGGAACCGAGTTGGTCGGTGCCATAGGGGAAGTATCCGGATTTGACTTGATACGACTGAGTAGATGACTTGCATTGGGCTAGGCTTCGCCGTGTCATGCGCCAATACTTATACCAATGGTGATGTGAGAGAGTGGTGATTTAATCCCCAACCACAGTTTCTGATGAGGACATTACCCAATTACCCCGGCAGACCCAAGATATCATGTATGATTCAGGGGGAGTGACAGACGACCTAAAGAAGTATGGTGCTATGGCTTAAAGCATGTCTACCTTAGAGACTAGCATACTCACAGTTAGAATCATATTGCATTATTGTCTCATATCATCTTACATCATGTTGTGACTTGTATCGTATGATTTGTGTATTCTGGAACGACTCGCCTTGCTAAGTTCTTTGAACTCATTTCCTTTTTGCAATTGTTTCTGTTAGACATATCTGCAGGTACCGAAGACATTGATGGCTCCTACTATGAGGCGACGCAGGATCCCTCATACTACGGTGAAGGTCCTGGCTATTAAGAAGATTATGGTGAAGGTGCCGAGGGTGATTACTCTCCGTACTAGAGTTAGTCCGACCTTGTTTTGGGAGAGGCCGTGTTTGGTCTCCTTTGTGTACACATACGAGGACACTCTATACAAGACGGAGGAGACCCTAGCTTAGGCCCCTTTATGTCATTTTGGAACCCGAATATGTTGTAATAACTCCTTTGGATTTACTCTTTGATGTTGGGATTTGTAACTGAATTGATCAACCATTTCCGCTGCCTTTGAGAAGGAGTGACTTCTGATCACTCTCCTTCTCTTTTGAGAATGTTCTTGATATGCACTTGATACTTGATAATTTCTGCACTATGATTTATTTTCTTTTCTTATCAATTTGATTTGGTTCTTACTTGTTTAAAACATTTGGTTATATTGTTCGTGATTATGTTATCGTGTATGTGGGAGGCATGGCTGCTCGATCCTTGATCCTCGGGTTGTGGATCACATTCCCGGGTATGCCAGATAGGATACCGGCTGGGTGGATGTGACAGTAACTATGGTTATGCATAAGTGAACGTCCTCACCTTGCTATCGATTTACAACCATTGTAAATTAGATCAAAGAGTGAGTTCATGCTTCCCAAAAAGTCCTAATAACATGTTGGTTCATAGTTAGAAACAACCATAGAGGTATGGTGTTGAAAAGAGAACAAACAACCAACATGGCAATGGGTGGGGTTGCCTGGGGCAACCAGAGCAATCAACCCACCCATGAAACTACCAGAGCTATGTCACATCCCCCTAGCCAGTACCCTATCTAGAATACCTAGAGGTGTGATCCACAACCCCAAGATCAAGTTTAGGGCAATCATATACACACATAACACAATAACACTATCAAAAGCAAGAACAAATGATTGTTTAACTATTATTAAGGAAATAATCAAGAATTAATCTCAGAAAGATTAAAAAGAATTATCAAAGTGCAGAATAAAACAAAGTTAGGGTATAGATATAGCGGAAATAAACTCTAAAATCACTGCAGAAGGTAGATCAAAATTCTAATGTATTATACTGAATTAAATAAAGGAAACTAAGAATCATTTTAAAACTAAACAAGATGAGTATCTATGACCATCAAACAATGTCTAGACTCAAATGTCTCTGTCTCTAGTATGGGACACTCTAGCTCCAAGATTCGGCTAATTCTGGTAGCTCCATCATCACATGGGTATACTTCACTATAATGTTCATAATTGCTAGTATCTTGAAGACCATACGAGTCACACGTCGTGGCCTCATAGTTCGGGATCTCTTAGTCATTAGTACTTGCAACACAATCTAAAGAAAACATGTTCCTCGAAGGGTGAGCTCAAAAGAACTCAGCAAGCTGTTTAAACATAAATTAACAATCATAACAGTCACAATCTCAAGAACAAGAACAAGCCATAAATGCAAATGATATGAGATAGTATGCAAGTATGCTTCTAACTCTATAAATGTTGGTCTCTATTGGCAGACACACATTAAGATATAACACCATACTCCTCTGGGTAGTCTCAGTCACTCTTCCCTCAACAATCTTTGTCTCTTGGGTTCTCCATGGTAGTTGGGTCAAGGCATCCCTCTCGGACTTTCCATGGGTGGGGTTTAGGTCACCACTCTCTCACTCCACCATTGGTCTGAGTACTGGCACATGTTAGGGTTATACATAGCCCGATTAAAGTCATCTATCGAGTTACATCTACTTAGGGTCAGATACTTCCATTCCTTGCCTCTCGTGATCCTTTTCGGTATCCTTCCCCCAAGAGTCACCGTCTTCCTCTCGGCTACATAGACTCTTAACCCTATTGGTCATCAACATATAATAAACGGGAAGCTCTCATGTCCCCTCATGCCTCTCGCATTCTTGGGCACCCACGAGCCCAAGTTTATTATGTGTGACCCTAGCAATGAATGGCCCCCACAATGTGATTTGTGTCCTCTAACCGGTTGGCTACCAATCTTGGGAGCCCACAAATCCCCATTGCTGCCATGGGTCACTCGGCCTCAATACCCCTTCTAATAGGGTCATATATGATAGGGTTTCCTAGCCAAACACTTCTAGACAAAACCTAGGTATGTCAACCAGTAAATATGGAAAGCGCCAAGGGGCACCATAGGAATGTGTCTCATACCACCTCCACTGGTGTCCAATGACAGAAACGCCAAAAGGGCATTCCCCAATCCACAACCACAACCTAGGCAATCACATCACATCATGATTCCATAAAACATCATAACAAAGTCCGATTCACAATCCCATCAATTCACATTCATAAGAATATGTAATTCCCATCATGAATAGTATATTGTAAATGTAGAAGTATAACAGTAACGATTAAGTCCTAAACAGTAGTTAAATCATTCATACAACTACCATTAAAACAACGAATAAAATTATGTCAATTGTGAGTGAACATACTCACCTTATACTCGATTCACAATCTCTGAAGAAAGAGGTTAGAGGGTAAGTTCAAAATCACCAAAATAGCCCTAAACAAACAAGTATAGAACATAGGGATCAAACCCTAATGATTGGAGACAAAATGGAGACAAAACAGGGGAAAGTTGTTGTCAGGCACCCCTTTGGTCGCTTGGGCTTGGTTTCCCCAAGGTAGGCAACCTAGCCTGTTGTGTATGGACAACAAACTCCAGATTTGGTCAAAAACTCCTCGTTCGAGATTGGAACACTCCGAAATTAAAATTCTAAAATAGTATAAGAAGACTACCTAGCATGATCTAAGCCTTTAACATGGTCATTGGAATAGAATATATAGGATCACATAATAGGCTTAATCCAAAATTGATCCGTGGATTTCACGGATAGACTAGAATGAATGGGGATTCATTTTAGAGATTAGAAAACAATGGATCATGGTCGAAAATTCTCTTAAGAATAGATCTAGCATAGGTTATGGGTCAAACAACACAAGTAGAATTAAGATCATGAAGAATATACTAGGTTTAATGCCAAAATCGTACCTTGTTGTCCACGAAAAGAATAGTGTGAATGGGAATTCACTCTAAGATTGTGAGGATCAAAGATTAGGTCATTACAATAGTATTAGACCTTCCTCAGGTTCAAATCCTACTTGGGGAGAATTTCTAGTTATCGCTTTTCTGACCTAGCGACCCCTGTCCTTCTCATGTCTTTCTAAACTAGCAGAATCGTGGGACATCAAAAGTGGGAAGTTTCTTGTTGTGTTCCAAACCGGCACAAGCTCTCGTATAGGTGAACTTGGTTCATTCAATTCTTAGGGAGCGAAGAAAAGCCCTAACCTGTTTTATTATAAAAATAGGGACACAACAATGGGTTAAAACAATAGAGAGAGTAGATCTAAACAAAATAGATGCGAATACTAACCTTGCAGAGGAAGATTTGACGGAGAAACTCCTACAAATACTTAGGGATCTTCCTTGACTTTGAAGAGAGAGCTATAGGGTTCTTCTCACGCTCTCCAACAATTTAGAGGTGAACTGGTATGAATTAGATCAAAGTTTGAATATATAGGGCTCCAAAAACCTAATTTTTCCAAAAAGTGACAATTTTGCCCGGAGGGAAGCCTTGGTCGCTTGGGGCAACCAAGGCAATGCCAAAGAGTAAAAATCAGATTTTTGGTTTCAAAAGCCACAAGCTTCACTTGGGTCCTTCTCCAACTTAAGAAAGGGTCTTACCATGCTTTATAGGACCTTCCAAGGGTATCATCACTGTATTCTTGATCCACCTTTCCAGTTTCCATAGCATTCAAGTTACATTTTCTTCCAAATTTAGTCAGGTTTTCCAAAATTTTGATCTTCACTGAGGATTTCCAAATTAGGGTTTTGTGGGATTTCACAGCTCTGTGTATGGACAGATTTGGCTTAGATCAACAAGAAACTTCTAGTTTGGGTTCTAAACTACTCCAAAATTATTTAGAAAATTATGAAATCATACTAGAACATTATCTAACATACTTTAGAGATCAAACATAGCGAAAAGAATGAAAACTTAACGAATCCTATATTAGGTCTTCTCCGAAATCTTACCTCAAGATTCACGGATGAGCCAGAGTGAATGGGTTTTCACTCTAAAGTAAAAAGGATAGGATAAATAATCATTACAACAAGTAGAACCTTCATCTAGGTCTTGGCAGTAGAAGGAATCAATCAAAATAAGAGAACTAGAACGAAGAAGATGGACACTAAAGTTTTAGAATGCGAAAATATGATCGTAAACCTTGACGGATACTTTCCACACCTTCCTTCACCTTGGAGAGGGTTCTCTTGAGAAGCTCTAATGTTCTCTGACAACTTTAGAACATAATGACATGTTTTAGAATGGAAAATCATTAAATAGGGCTTCAAAACATCAATTTCCCAAAATACCCTTTTTCCCCAAATTTTGGTGGGTCGCTTGGGGTGACCAGAGCAGGCAACCCATCCTTGGTACTTTTGTTCCAGAAGTGAATTGAGGCCCTGAATGCCCTGGTTCAGTCTTGGGTCCTTTCTATGTTAGAGAAGGGTCTTGATTTTTCAAGACCTTCTACATGTGTCATCACTATACTCTTGATCCATCTACCAAATCTGTCAAAGTCCAAGTTAGTTCTTCTTCCATATTCTGACAAAACTCCCAACTTGGTACATCTCCATCTACTTCAATCGGTTCAAAGTTTACTCCAATGGTCTAAACTTGGATGGCCCACAGTTACCTGCACTCCGGGTTTTCGGACCTACAATATGGATTTCTGGGTTAGGGTTTTGCAGGATTTCACATCGTCCCCTCTTAAAAGAAATTTCATCCTCAAAATTGGAAGACTACCCTAGTTTCCAAAGAGATAGGGGTATTTCGATCTCATCTCGTCTTCTTTCTCCCAGGAGCTTCTTTGGGGGTATGGTTCTTCCCCCTAATCTTTACCCCAAAGGTATGGTCTTGTTCCACAACTATTTGTCTTTCTTATCCAAGATCTCGGTTGTTTCTTCATTATAGGTAAGATCAACACCTAGACCTTCTGGTTCTTTGTGGAAGAGATGCTCAGGATTTTCCACATATTGATGTAGCATCGATATATGGAACACATCATGTACACCGGCGAACAATAAGGGTAAGGCTAATTAGTATGCAATCGGTCCAACCTTTTCAATGATTTCATATGGTCTGTTGTTCTGAGGTCTAAGCTTTCCTTTGATGTTGAATCTTATTACACCTTTCATAGGTGATACTTTCAGAAAAGCTCTTTCCCCAACTTGAAACTCTAGATCAGTCCTTCTTTTGTCTACATAAGACTTCTGCCTTGACTATGCTGTATTGATTCTTTCTCTGGTCATATCCCATTGCACTTGTAGTTTCTATCATCTCTGGACCTAGAATTCTTCTTTCACCAGTTTTGGTCCAATGCTACAAGGTTCTACAAATGTGTCCATATAATGCTTTGAAAGGAGCCATGCCTATTGTTGATTGGTAACTGTTGTTATAGGCAAATTCCACCAAAGTTAGATGTTCATCCCAATTACCTCCCATATACAAAAGATCTGAGCATTATCTTCTAAGATCTAAATTGTCTGCTCAGATTGTCCGTCGGTTTGTGGATGATGACCTGTACTTATATTCAATTGAGTTCTCAAGGCTTTAGACTAATCCAAAATATAGAGGTAAATCTTGGATTTCTGTCCTATACTATACTTACTAGAACTCCGTGTAGACACACTACATTGTCCACATATAATCTTGCTAGCTTATCCATGATGTACGTGACCCTCAAGTTATCTTTTGATTGGTATATTGTTTTCCGCACTTTGATGTTCTTTTGTGATCCTTCTAAGATCCTTTATTGATTTTTATTATTAAATAACTTGAATACAATGATTTGTTTTTTCTTTTGATTATGTTATTGTGCTAAGTGGATATGATCGTTCCTAAACTTGATCTTCGGGGCTATGGATCACCCACTCGAGTATTTCAGATAGGGTGGCTGGGTGGATATGACAATATGCCTCTAGACAATTGAAGGAGTATGAGCAGAATTATCCCACTCATGAGTTAGAGCTTGCTGCTGTGGTTTTTGCTTTTAAGATTTGGTGACATTATCTGTTTGGAGAGAAGATTGCCATTTTCACGGATCATAAAAGTTTGAAGTACTTCTTTACCCAAAAAGGGTTAAATATCCAACAAAGAAGATGGTTGCAATTAGTATCTGATAATGATTGTGATATTCAGTATCACCTTGGTAAGGTGAGCATGGTTGCTGATACTCTTAGTAGGAAAAGTAAAAGAAAAGAGTTTGATCTAAATGCTTTGAGTAAACCGCTTATGTTTTTGATTTCGGAGCTTGATCTGAAAATTGTTCCAAAAGGATCTGATTTAGTTCTTCCAGCCAAGACCGCAACATCCACCTTGAGAGATCGAATTGTTGCTCTACAAGTCTTAGATCTGGAATTGAAGGAGAAGATTGAGAAGAAGACAACTTCAAATACCCGATTTCTGTATGTCTATGGATGGTGCCTTGATGTGTTGAGGAAGGCTTTGTGTGCCTGTTGTTGATGAGATTTAAGAAGGAAATTTTGAAGGAAGCACACCAGTTAGTTTTTACAGTGCACCCAGGAAGTACCAACATGTATAGGGACCTAAGAGAGCATTTTTGGTGGATTGGTTTGAAAACCGATGTAGAAGACTTTGTGGCCAAGTGTGATCTCCATGATTGAATATCCGTTCTAGGTTTTTGATTTCTAAAGCATGCTAGATTCATTCCCATGATTATTCTTGACTAAGATCTATAGTTCTTTCTAGAGAGAATTCTCATTCTCTCTAATCTCTTCGTAGAACACGGATTGATTTTGGTAAAACCTAGTTGTTGATTAATTTAGAATTCTACTCTTATGATAATTTTTTATGTCTAATCTATGCTAGATAATCTTAGTTTTCTATTCTAGAGTTTCCCTTAAAATTTTGGAGTGTTTCGAATCCCGGAAGTTGAGTTTTGGATAAAAAACTAGGGATTCTGTCCATACAAAACATTGTTGGTCGATCACCTAGTCGATTAGACCTAACCCACCAACAAAGTCAGTGACAACAGGTTTGGTCTATTTTGATCCGTTTCACTTCCAATCTTCGAGGGTTTGTTCCTAATGCTTAACCTATGTTTGTTTAGGGTTTATTTGTTAACTATGGACCTGTCCTCATTCTTTTCTCTGGAGTTGCGAGATTATCCAAGGTAAGGACGTTTGTTCCCAAATAACCTAAAATACATGTTTGCTTATATTTGATTTGGATTGAATGATCATACTACTATTTTCATAACTTTCTTATAGTTACATTGTTGTTGTAATTACTGTAACTACAGTAGGACTTGCTCATGTTATTCAATTGTCATTTTGATCATGTATGAATGGTTATCTCCCTATGTAATGATTCTTCAGTTGTGCTTGTGAATGACTGATTTGGAATGTGATTGCCTAAGTGTAATTGGGGAATGTCCTTTTGACGTTTCTGTCTTTGGACACCGGTGGAGGTGGTATAGGACACTTTCCTATGGTGCCCCTTGACTATTTCCCTGATTACTGGTTGACATACCTAGGGCTTGTCTAGCAATGTTTGGCTAGGATTACCCTATTATATCAAACCCGATTCGGAAGGGAATTGAGACCGAGTAACCCATGGCAGCAATGGGGATTTGTGGGAGCTCAAGACCGGTAACCAACCCGTGAGAGGACAATAATCACATTGTGGGGGCCATTCATTGGTACGGTTGCAGTAGTAGACTTGAGCTCATGGGCGTTCAAGACCGGTAACCAACCCATGAGAGGACATGAGAGCTACCCGTTTACTATTTGTGGATGACCAATAAGTTTGAGAGTCCATAGTCCGAGTTGGTTGTAGCCATAGGATACGATGACTCTAGTGGGAAGGATACCGGAAAGGATCGCCAGAGGCGAGGAATGGAAGTATCTAACCCTGACTTGATATAATTAAGTAGGTGACTTGCATTGGGCTAAGATTAACCCTAACATGCGCCAATACTCAGACCAATGGCGATGCGAGAGTGGTGACCTCAACCCCAGCCATGGAATGTCCTAGAGGGATGTAGGACCTAAGTACCACCGTAGAACCCAAGATACTGAGATGGTTGAGGGAGAGTGATTGAGACCTACCCAGAGGAGTATGGTGCTATGACTTTGTTGTAATTAAGGAATTTCTCCTCTAAAAGTATATTATTCACAAGACCCCAATTGGGTATTTATAGTTACAACCTAGTTAAGCCCTATACTAAGTAGGAAAAGGAAATATAAAACAAATAGAAATAAAACTCTAGACTTATTAGGAAACATAATCCTATTCTAATTGTGAAACCCAGCCCTAACCTTGACCCGGAAACCTTGTTATTTGTAGGTCCAGTGACTCGAAGTAAAGCAAGAAGTCAGCTTTGGGCCATCCCAGTGGAGGACTTGGTGTCTGGCTTTGAATCCATGAGTGTTGATGATGAGGTTCTATTTATGGAAACTGAATCTTGATGAAGATCGGATTAGTTGATGGACTTGGAGTGCTCTCTATCATGGTTTGAAGGCATTTCTACCTATTAGGTAAGTCACTTGGTATGTGTGCAAAACCCCTTTAGGTTTGGATTTGATCTGGGCCTTCAATTCCCTGTTTAGAGGTTGCTGAACTGATTGGTCGACTCATTGGTCGACTAGACCAGTCGACCAATCCAATCGACCAATGGGTTCTGTCTTTGGTAATTAGGTCTTGCTTGCTCTATTTAAGTCCAATCTCGAGTCTACTTCGTATTTTCTGCCTCCAAACTCTTTGGAACGAACCAAAGACCTCTGCAAGTCATCTCCCTTGCGTCCTTGGTGTTTATCTTGACGGATCTTCGTCAAAACTCGTGTTCTTACACAAAAAGGTATGTTTACAGTCTCTTCTTCTTCTTCATCCTTGTTTTCTTTCCTTTTTGAGTTGAGACAGTAGGGGAGATGCTGCATTCTCTGTTGCAAACATCTCTGAACTTGTCTCTCATGATCTTCCTAAGGATTAATGGCTAATGCGATGATCTTAACCATGATCATTGCAAGCTTTTGAAGGAATCATGATCAAATCATGATCTTGTCTTTATTCATCTTTTGATTTAAATTATGATCTTCTTAGATCTACTATATTGATCATGTTAGTAGTCAATCGCTGTGTTTTCTTTACATGATCCATGATCTATCAATCTCTAGTTGTTTCTGTAAAATCCAGCTTTTACCTAACCCTGACCCGACCCGGTCATTGTTATGTTTGTAGGTCCAAAGACCCGAAGTGGTGGTAGGAGGACTTATGGGCCCTACTGGTTGATGACGTAATGTCGGGATTCCATTTTATGGACATTGATGATGCTGCTCCTTCCTTGAGCACATTACTAGTGTTAAGTTAGAATCTGCGCACTGATGAAGAGCGAGACAGTTGAAATAGCAAACGGACTCCGGTGCATAATCCGAAGGTGTTCCCTGAAACTAGACCTCTTGAGTGAACTGTAGGAGAAAACCCCATGCAATTTGACCTTGTATAGCCCTCCAAGTCCGCACCTAAAGTTGCTGTACTATTCTGTAAAATTCTGCAGAGTTTGTTTTGGTCGATACTATTGGTCGATACCATTGACCAAAGGTATCGACCAACAAGTCTGCTGAGCCCAGATTTAAAGATTCTTAGAATATTCTTTTCTAATTATTTATTCCTCGAGACTGGAGCCCTATCCTCGTGTCTTTAACATCTGGGAACGTGAGAGAGCCTCCCAAGAACTCCTCCTTGGTAGTGGTGAAGCATCTTCTTCATCAATCATTGCCAACCACTTATTCCTACCTTCTTGTTCCACTTTAAAGGTATGACTCTCTCTCCTAATCACTTTCTTACTCATCTTTTCTCTATTTTACTGTTGGGACCATGGTCAAGGTGCTGCAACCTTGCATACACCTTGCCATGAACCTTCTAAACCCCACACAATGATGTTTTCACCGATGTGACTATGATTGATTCACCTCATGATCATTGACTACACATTTCCATGATTTATTGCTTACCAACTTGCTTTATTTACCAAAACTGAGATGAAGCTCGTGATTTACTTAATCTATACCTTGCATATGTGCTCCATGTTGCTTCTAAACGATTCCCTACCTAATCCCCCATGTTTTCCCCTAATTTGCATTGAGTTATAGCCAATGCTATGATCTACAACTCTTAACCTTAATATGTCAATTTGGGGATTTCCAAATGGACCATTGGATTATGAAAGTTTCTTGATAATTAGTGTCCCCATGTTGTGCCTAGACTATCCTCCAAGTTTCATGTCAATCCGAGACTAGGAAGACCAAATCTGGGCAAGAATCCGAAAAGCCAGCTTGCTGTCCTGAAATTGAATTGGTCGATACTATTGGTCGATACTATCGACCAAATGTATCGACCAATAGAGTTGTTGTCAACAACTTTTGCCCGATTCGATTCGTTTGATCTCCGATTGTTCCGATTTCTTCTCTAACCTTTCATATATGCTTGTTTAGGACTTTAAGACTATTTGGGCCACTGCTTGTGATCTTGGACCATTCTCTTCTCCGATTCAAGGTAAGGATAGTTATCGATGTAACTACCTAGGATATGGAAATCTTGACTTGGTATTCCTATCCTAGTAAATATAGTTTCTAATTCATATCCTTATCATGTTAGACTTGCTACATATGTATTTTAACAGTAGCTTGGTGTTTACATTGTATTACTTCAATGTTGTATCATGTTTATCAATTTCAATATATGATGACTTATGTCATGAATCGAATGTTTACTATGACGTTGTATCTTGTGAACTGATATGATGAACTTGGGCATGTGATTGCTTAAGTATAACTTGGGATTGAGGGGTACCCTACTGGTGCTTCTGTCCTTGGACATCGGAGGGAATAGTATGGGATGTTCTCCGAAGGTGTCCATTGACGCTTTCCCGGGGGTTATTGAATGACATGCATAGGATTTGTCTAGATGTATGGCTAGGATGTCCCTATCATATCAGACCCGATTCGGAAGGGCATTGAGACCGAACAACCCGTGGTAGTAGTGTGGATTTGTGGGCGCTCAAGACCGGTATCCACCCCGTGAGAGGACATAAATTGCATTACGATTACCCGAAAGGGGCCATTTATTGGTAGGGTTACAAATGGCTAGACTTGGGCTCACGGGCACTCAAGACCGGTGAAATGATCCGTGAGAGGGACGTGAGAGCTTCCCGTTTACCATTTGTGGATGACCAATAGGGTTGATGAGTCCGGTGAGTAATATCCGTGACTCTAGTGTGAAGGATACCGGAAAGGATCCCTAGAGGGGAGGAATGGAAGTATCTGGAACTGGCATGATATGATTAAGTAGATGACTTGCATTGGGCTAGGCTATACCCTGACATGCGCCAATACTTAGACCAAACGGTGATGTGAGAGAGCGGTGACCGACACCCCCAACCATGGATTTGTCCGAGAGGGATGCAGGACCCAAGTCACCCCGGTGATGAGTGACTGGGACTACCCAAAGAAGTATGGTGCTATGACTTAAAGCATGTCTACCATAGATGACCAGCATACTTAGAATAAAGTCATATTGCACTATATGCCTCATATCATCTGCATCATTTTATGATTATCTTGTGGTTTATGTGTGGAAGGATAACTTCCTTGCTGAGTTCTTTTGAACTCATTCCTTTTCATTGCAATATTTTGTTAGGCTATTCTACGGTGATTACTCGATGGCACCCTCCCCGAGACGGACCCGGATACCTCATACTACTATCCGGAGGCTAGCTACACTGAAGACTTCGGTGACCATACCGAAGAAGATCACCCGGCGTACCAGGGTTAGCCCTGGAGTTGTATGGGAGCAGTCATGTTGGATCTCCATGGTCCTCACTTTTGAGGAGGACATATCCATTGTGGAGGAGACTTATGAGTAGTTACTACTTCTTTTTGTGACAGTTAAACTTAGAAGAATTGTAATAACTTTAATTTATCTTCATAACTTGAGACTTGTACTTAACTAAATTTTGACCTCACTTCCGTTTGGTGAAGGAGTGGATTCCGCCCACTACCTTCTTAAGTTACCTGATTTGATATTTATTTCCGCACTCTGATTATGTCTGACACCTTATTTTTGAATTCCATGATCATTCATTGTCAGTTTATGATTATTATCTGTTCATGATTGTATTATCGTCGATGTGGATTATGTGGTCCCTGAACTATGGATCTGCGGGGCTGTGGATCACATCCCGAGTATGCCGGATAGGGTACCGGCTGGGTGGATGTGACAGTTTCTCTTCTACCATACCATGCTTTCTTCAAGAATCATGACTGATACATCTATGGTAGGTTTTGTTTCCTTATTTAGATTTATGTTCTTAGATCTATTTTCTTGAAGATCTAAGTATGCCTTCCATGATATCTTTATCAAAATCAATGATTCATTCTCCTATTGTTCTTGTCTATGATTTGTATCTTGAACTCTTCAAGAACCATGATTGATTTAATTATGGTAACTTTTTGTTTCCTAATTTGTAACTTGAAAACTTGATTCGATTAGTGTTTTGAGGTCCTCTATATGTTAGGATACTACCAATGTAGTTTACCCCTTGTTTAGTACCCTTTTGAACCACCAAATTCGGTTCTTTATTCTTAAAACTCTGATTTTGTAGGCTACTGTCTCCATTGGTCGACTGATTGGTCGACTGGGACAGTAGACCAATCCAATCGACCAATGAGTACAACAACTCCAGATTTGGTCTGTTTTGGATGTTTTGATATCTTTTCTGTTAGGGATCTTTCCTAATATGTTGTATACACTTGTTTAGGACCTTCTTCTCAAGTTTGTCAAGATCTTACTTGATTTCTTAGGATTCCTTTGCAAGTTATAAAAGGTAAGGATGGTTACTTCCTTAACAACATAAATTGCATATCTTAGTTTCTATATTTGAATCTTGTTAATTTATTTCTTTAATTAGATTCTTACAATGTTATACTACTGTGGTACTGTCTTAATATCAGTAACATTACTTGTTTATATTAAATTGACTCATGTATGATTTACTTACCAGTTATATACAAGTTGATTGTAATTATTGATTTCTTTCCATATATGAAGTTACCATATATGTGATGTTATGAATTGATGCTTGTGTATGCTTAAGTATGGTTTGAAAAGGAGAGGTGTCCTTTTGACACTTCTGTCCTAGGACTGCTACGGGAATATTATGGGATGTTTCCGGAGATGCCCTCTCGACACCTTCCTAAACTGTTGGATGACATATTTAGGACTGTCTAGTAGTGTTTGGCTGGGATGTCCTGTTATGTCAGACCCTAATCGGAGGGGTATTGAGACCGAACGACCAGTGGTAGCAATGGGGATTCGTGGGCGCTCAAGATCGGTAACCAACCCGTGAGAGGACAGGAATCACATTGTGGGGGCCATTTATCGGTAGGGTTGCATATGGTTAGACTTGGGCTCACGGGCACTCAAGACTGGTAACCAACCCGTGAGAGGACGTGAGAGCTTCCCGTTTACCATATGTGGATGACCAATAGGGTTGATGAGTCCGTAGTCAGGGACTATGAGGACTCTAGTGTGAAGGATATCGGAAAGGATCGCCAGGGGCGAGGAATGGACGTATCTGGATCTGACTTGATGTAACTGAGTAGAAGACTTGCATTTGGCTAGGCTTTAACCCTGACATGCGCCGGTACTTAGACCAATGGTGATGTGAGAGAGTGGTGACCTATACCCCAGCCATGGAATGTCCTGAGGGATGAAGGACCCATTACCAACTGATGATGAGTGAACGAGACTTTCTTAAAGAAGTACGGTGCTATGACTTAAAGCATGTCTGCCATTAGAGACCAGCATACATAGAGTTAGATTCATACATTCATTGTTTGTCTCATACCACATTGCATTTATGTTTGTTTTGTAATCCTGCCATTTATGTTATTATGGATTTAACTGCTTTATTGAGTTTCTTTGAAACTCATTCCTTTTGTACAATGTTTGTTAGACTACTCCACAGGTTCTGAGTATCATGACTGCTCGTATGAAGAAGCGCAAGGAGAAGAGGCATATCTCCAGGAAAGTGATTGTGGTTACGACAATTACACTGAAGATCCCGCGAGTGGTTATGCTCCGTACGATGCTTAGTCCGACCATAGCGTGGAAGCACCCTTGTGCCATTTATGAGATTTATACTTATAGGGATATTGTTTAAAGATTGAGAACAATTTAGTTACCTATTGTACCTGCTATTGGGATTAGATTCTATTCTGTTTCTTCTCTTCTAGAACTACATTTCCGCTGGTTGTAGAGTGGGATTTCGCCTCACTTTACTTATTTGATTTAGACACTCTGATTATATTTAGTACTCTGATTTATATATATGATTCATTCTTTCCTTATTTGGATCTATGGTTTATCTTTCGCACATCGATTATTATTGTTCATGATTATGTTATTGTTTATGTGGGAGGTTGATTACTCGATACCTGATCTTCGGGCTGTGGATCACACTCTCGGGTATGCCAGATTGGGTACCGGCTGGAAGGATGTGACACTAATTAGGAAATCCCAGTCCATGTTTTCAACACTCCCCCTCAAGTTTGAGCATAGCATCATGCCTAACTTGCTCATAATGTAATTGAATATCTTCGTGCTTAAGCTCTTTGTGAGCACATCAGCCCATTACTCGTTTGAAGTAACAAAGGTGATATGGATCAGCCTAGCCTCAAGCTTCTCTTTGATGAAATGTCTGTCAATCTCCACATGCTTAGCCCTATCATGTTGTACTGGGTTATAAGCTATGTTGATTGCTGATGTGAAATCCAGCCCTATCCTAACCCTGACCCCGACCCGGATCCTTTGATGTTGAAGGTCCGAAGACCCGGAATGGTGGAAGAAGAGACTTGTGGGCCCTCGTAGTTGAAGATTTAGTGTATGACTCAGAGCCTATGGACATTGACAGTAATGCCCCTTACTTGGATACACTGTCAGTGTTTGGTGAGAAATTGCACCTAGAAGAGGGGAAGCTTAGTTGAAGTACTTGATGCACTTCTGATCTTGTTTCGAAGGTATTTCTCTAATCTAGACTTGTTGATTGACTTGTAGGAGAAAACCCAACTCAATTTGGATCAGTCTGGCCTTTCAATTCCTTGTTTGAAGTTGCTGTCATGGCTTGGTCGATTGACCCAGTTGACCAATCAGTCGACCAACAAATATTTAATTACAAAAAATCACAAATTTCTTGATTATTTTAAGCCTACTTATTGGGACCTCGTGAATAGAACCCTACCCCAATCATTTGGACTCCAGAGAACGAGGAGTGAGCTTCCCAAGGCTATCTCTTGGAGTTTGTGAAGAATATTGGTCTCAATCATTGCATTTCATCTCCATTTGCTTCCTCAAGGTATGATTCTCTCTCTCATCCTCTATTCTACCCATTCCTCTCCTCTTTCTTGCTATTGAGACCATGACTAAAGTGTTGCAACCTTGCAAACACTTAGTCATGTGTTTCCCCTTTCATTTCCATTAGTTTCCTTCCATTCTTGCTATGCTATGCTTCCATTTCAATCACTAGCATTGCATTTCCATGATTTTCTTCATTCCAACTTGTTTCTTTGATCTAAACTGATGTGTAGATGTATGCTAGGTCTGATTTGTTATTAGTTTATGATTCTAATCTAGTTATTATCACTTCCTCAGCTGATTCCCCATCATTCCTTGCCATTGCAACAAATTCCAATTCAATTCTTGATGTTTAGCATATAGAACATAGGGTTTCAATTTGGGTATTCCTAATTAGACCATTAGATTATGATAATACTTGTTGTATAGTGTTCTTATACTATTAAAATCAATCCCTCCAAGTTTCGGATCGATCCGAGCCCTGGAAGATCGGTTTTGAGCCAAAATCACTATTCAGTCTGTCATTGTTCATCTTGGTCGACTACTTGGTCAACTGAGTCAGTTGACCAGTCAATCGACCAGCTGAGAACAACAACTTTGTGTTTGCTCGATTTGCTCCGTTTGAACTCCGATTTGATTGTTTCCTTCTCTAATGCTGCCCATATGTTGTCTAGGGTACAAGCACTGATTTGGGGACTATTCTAAGTGATACTTCGTATTGTTTTCGATTCGGTTAAGGTAAGGACGGTTATTGTCATAATTACATGAATTATGTGAATCTTGCCGCTATGTTGGAAACGTGATAGATTTACATTCCTTGAAATATTTTAGATATCTTGTGACTGCTGTATACACATCATAACAGTAGTGACATGTTATATATCATTTTGGATTACCATGCTTACTTATTTTGATAATGACATATGTGATCAATTGTGTTACATTGTATCTCTTTTTATACGATGAAATGTCAATCATGTATGATATGATGGAATTGAGCATGTGATTGATTAAGTATGATTTGGGATTGGGGAATGTCCTTCCAACATTTCTGTCCTTGGACATCGGAGGGAATAGTATGGGATGTTCTCCAAAGGTGCCCATCGACACTTTCCCGAATTAGTGGATGACATACATAAGACTTGTCTGGATGTGTTGGCTAGGATGTCCTTGTTGTATCAGACCCGAATCGGAAGGGTATTGAGACCGAACGACCTGTGGTAATAGTGTGATTTGCTGGGCGCTCAAGACCGGTAACCAACCCGTGAGATGACATAAATCATACTACGGATACTTGAAAGGGGCCATTTATTGGTAGGGTTGCAAATAGCTAGACTTGGGGTCACGGGCGCTCAAGACCGGTAAGTCGTATCCATGAGAGAACGTGATAGCTTCCCGTCTACTATTTTTGGATGACCAATAGGGTTGATGAGTCTGTAGTCAGGGACTATGTTGACTCTAGTGTGAAGGATACCAGAAAGGATCGCCGGGGGCGAGGAATGGACATATCTAGATCTGCATGATATGACTGAGTAGATGACTTGCATTGGGCTAGGCTTTACCGTGACATGGGCCAATACTTAGACCAAATGGAGGTGTGAGAGAGGGGTGACCTAAACCCCAGCCATGGATTTGTCCCGAGGGATGCAGGACCCAATTCCCACCAGCTTGAGTGATTGAGACCTACCCAAAGAAGTATGGTGCTATGACTTAAAGCATGTCTACCATAGAGACTAGCATATGTAGAGTTAGAATCATATTCGCATCATATGTCTCATATCATTTCGCATCATGTTATGTTTTGTATCATATGACTTGTGTATTATGGAATAATTGCCTTGCTGAGTTCTTTTGAACTCATTCCTTTCTGTGCAATTGTTTTGTTAGATTTCTCTGCAGGTACTGAAGAAGCTGATGGCTCATACCTCAAGGCGGACTAGGATCCCGCATACTACACTGAAGGTCTTGGCCATTATGAAAGTTAAGGTGAAGATACTGTGGTTACCCTCCGTACCAAGATTAGCCCGACCTTGGTGTGGGAAAGGCCCTGCTTAGTTTCCTTTGTGTACACCTATGAGGACATATTGTATAAGACCGAGGAGACCTTAGCTTAGGCCTATATTGTCATTTCTTTGGAACTTGGATCTATAACTTTAACTTTCACTGATATACTCCTTTGAATTTTTGGATTTCTAATTTAACTTTGTTAAGTTACTTTCCTGCGGCCACGAGGGAGTGACTTCCACTCACTCTCTCTCTTTTGGATCATATATATATATATTTTGGTATCATTTTATTCCACACTCTGATTATCTATTTTATCTTATTCATGATTCTTTTATTATATGCTTTTACCTTGATTATTATTGTTCATGATTGTGTTATCGTGTATGTGGGAGGCATGGTTGCTGGATACTTGGGACTGTGGATCACATACCCGGGTATGCCTGATAGGGTACCGGCTGGGTGGATGTGACAGCTGACTTACTATCTGAGTATAATTGTATAGGAACCTCCAAATCTGTCCCAACCTCTTGAAGTAGCCCTTTAAGCCATAGTACCTCACAAAATGCCTTGAGCAATTTCCCTAAACTCAGCCTCGGCACTAGACCGCGCAACTACAGCCTGTTTCTTGCTTCTCCAAGTCACAAGGTTATGTCCCACATATACACAATACCCAGAGGTAGACCTCCTATCATCTGGACATCTTGCCCAATCTGCATCTGTATATGCCTCAATCTTCAAATGTCCATGAGCTGAAATTAAAATTCCTTTTCCTGGAGTAGTCTTCAAGTATCTCAAGATCCGATATACTGCATCCAATGTGAGGAATAGGGATCATGCATATACTGGATAACAAGACTAACTGCAAATGTGTTATCAGGTCTAGTGTGAGATAGATAGATCAACTTTCCCACTAATTTTTGATACCTTATATTGTCAACTGGTTCACCTTCCTTTGCCTTCAAGTGTAGGTTAGGGTCAATAGGAGTCTCAGCAGGCTTACATCCTAGCATTCCAATTTCCTCAAGAAGATCCAATGTATATAATATGCCAACTCTAAACCTAGGAAATATCTTAGTTTTCCCATATAGTTGATCTCAAATTCAGTTCCCAAAAACGTCTTTAATGCTGAAATCTCATCCTCACTACTATCTGTGATCACAATATCATCCACATATACTAAAAGTATAGTAGTGTGGCAACCATCTCTTTTAATAAACAAAGTGTGGTCTGCATTGCTCTGCTTATAGCCATTAGATATCATTGCCTTATGGAACCTTCCAAACCTTGCTCTTGGAGATTGTTTCAACCCATCTGAAGCCCTCTTTAATTTGCACACTTTCCTATAAGTCTCTGTAGTAGAATACTCGGGTGGTATATCCATATATACCTCTTCTTGGAGTTCTCCATGCAAAAAGGCATTCTTCATATCTAATTGTTGTAAACTCCACCCTTTATTAATTGCACATGAAATAATAGTACGAACTGTGTTCATCTTGGCAACAGGGGAAAATGTCTTCTAGTAGTCAACGCCATAAGTTTGAGTGGAACCTTTGGCCACCAATCTTGCCTTATACCTTTCAATAGTCCCATCTACCTTGTACTTGATCACAAACACCCATTTGCACCTAAGGGTGTCAACTATGGACTGGAACTGTATAACCTTCTCAAACCGCGCTGCTTAATACCAGACCGTACCAGACCGTTTAAAATTCGGTACGGTACGGACAGAAACCGAATTTGAAAATTCAGTTCAGTCTAGTACCGGTTTCAGCTGCACATACCGGCGGTACAGACCGATACCGTACCAAATTCATGGTTAATATGTAATTTTGTTCCTCCATTTAGTTTGCCCTACCTCCTATTCTTTCCCAATCTCTCATTCACTGTCTTGTGTCTTCACTCTTCACTCTTTAGTGTCTTCTCTCATCTCTCAATCTCTCATTCTATTTCTATCATCGTCTTCATCTCACTCTCACTTAGGAACCACCACTGGTTTTGTGCACGGTCTTGACTGAGATCTAGTAGTTTCGATCTGTGGAGAAGCAGTGAAGATCTCCATAATAGATCTTCTCTTCCTCGTCTTCGACTTCACCTTCGTCAGTTCGTCGTCACTGCCATTGTTTTTGTAGACTTGTTAGCAAAAGAATTAGATGATTTAGACCTCATGGCCTCCATCTCATCCTTCCACCACTGATATTTTGGGCATTTCATCGACGGAACCTTCGCCACGAGTTCCTCTTTCTTCATCTTCTCCTTATTGTCTATATGGAACGGCCAAGACTTCTCCGCATTCACACTCCGCATCTTCGAAGCGTACCTTCTGAACCAACAAATCACTCGATAAAATACACAAATTTGAAGGAGAAGCTTTGGTACAGAGTCTCTAAATGAATTTCGGGTAAGTTTCTCAAGATCTCTGTTTGTTTTGTTTTTTTTGCTTTCAAATTTGTTTCTCCAATTAATCGCGTTGTTGATCCCAAATTGTTTTGGTGTTTTTTCTTTTGAAGGTTATCTTCTTCTTCCTCTCCATCTCCACTCTCCTGTCCACATTCCCCTTCAAATTGGAGATTTCTGGTATGCATTTTAACAATGCTCTATACAGTTTTAGTTACATCTTGTAGTTGGATTCATAAGATCATGTTCTCTTGCTGCATGATTATTTTCCCAATGTAACATTGGCTCAGCTTCTTCATAACTAAACCATGAAGACTGATTATGTACCTAATTGGCCTACAAGGCTCTCCATTGCCATCGGCGTAGCAGAAGGGTTGGATTTCCTTCATCATGTAGCAATTATCCATCTTGATATCTCTTCAGGTAACATCCTTTTAAATGCCAATTCAAAGCCTTTTGTTGGGGATATTGAGATATCAAAACTCTTGGATCCATCAAGGGGCACTGCGAGTATCAGCACAGTGGCAGGTTCATTTGGTTACATTCCTCCAGGTACTCAAATAATGCAATACTTTCACAATTCCATCATTTCTTTTAAAAATAAATTTTATGCCGTACTTTTGGAGAATTTCCCTTAATATCTGATTTGTCATTCTGGAGTAATATTGGTACATTGTATACTTATTGCACATATATAGCTCACTTCTTTTCCATCAGACTTTTATTTATTTTTTATTTCTGAATCAGAATATGCATATACAATGCAAGTCACAGCACCAGGAAATGTTTATAGCTATGGAGTTGTGCTACTTGAAATCCTTACAACCTGATTACCAGTTGATGAGGCCTTTGGTGAAGGGATTGATCTGGTGAAATGGGTTCATGGAGCTCCTACAAGAGGAGAGACCCCAAAACAGATACTGCAAGGCTGAGTACAGTTTCCTTTGCATGGAGAAGAGAGATGCTTGTAGTTTTGAAGGTTGCTGCCTAAGGTATTTAAAACTTAGCAGTGGGGAATGAGGAGGATTTTTGGTAGAGATTATTCTCCCTCTTGAATTCTTCTTGCTCTTCCCTTTCGGGGTTTTTATGTAAAACGTAAGCTAGAACTCTCCAAGGAAGCCCATCATCGTCAACTTCAATGGCTCATCTTTAGTTCTCTTACAAAAGATTCTCCTCCTATCAGCAAACCCATGTCTTGGATTGGTTCAACTTCAATGTTAGTCTTGTTAGATCAATGGCTGAACCTTAATCTTACTAGTTAGTACTTAATCTTACTAGTTAGTAGTTAGTCTGGTCATTTGGCGACTCAATAATCTTAATAGTTAGTATTTATTTTGATTAGTGTGTGAAATCAATTTTGTTCCGAAACCGTACTGGACTACGCTAGAAACCATATTAAAACCGTTTTCCCATACCGATTTTGTACCAAAACCGTACCGGACTGCACTAGATACCTTATTAAAACCGTTTTCCCATACCGATTTTGTACCGAAACCGTACCGGACTGCACTAGATACCTTATTAAAACCGTTTTCCCATACCGATTTTGTACTGAAACCGTACCGGACCATTTTTGCAAATACCAAAACTGTACCGTACCGAATTTAAAGGATACGGTACGGTTTTGGCTTTCGGTATTCAAAGTTGGTACCATACCGAAACCGTACAGAATTATCGAAACCATACGGATTGACACCCTTATTTGCACCCAACAGTCTACTTTCCTATGGGCAAAGTCATCAAGTCCCACGTTATTTTTTTTCCAGAGCTTGCATTTCCTCATCCATAGCTTCTTTCCAGTTTGAGTGAGATAATGCCACCTGCCAAGTGTTAGGAATAGAAGTAGAGGACAAAGAGAAAATAAAACTTTGAAATTCTGGAGATAGACACTAATATGAAACATAATTGGAAATAGGATGTTTGGTGCAAGTTCGAGGCTGCTTTCTTAATGAAATTCGTAAGTCTAAAGTAGGATTAGAAGAAGGGTCAAAGACAAATTCACATGGAGGAATGGATTGTTTAGGGCTAGGAACCAAAGCTTTTGACTGGCTTGGTTCAAAAGGGGTCACTTGTTGCTTTTGACTAGCTATTCCTATCCAGTCATTCCATCTTCCAAAGGAGTATCATCTGCAGGAATCTTAGGAGAAATATCGAAAGGAGGAATCAACACTGGAACCTCTTCACTAAAACTCTCCCCCTAAAGAGGTGTAGGGGGAAAAAAAGGAATTTGTTCCTGGAACACAACATCCTTAAAGACGAAAAAACGATGAGAACTAGGATGATAACATTTATACCCCTTCTGTGTAGGAGGATAACCCAAGAAAATGTACTTTAACCCACGAGGATCTAACTTTCCATGAACATGGTGGTTCCGGAAAAAGGCAACACATCCAAAAACCTTAGGTGAGACTGTAAAGACTGTTGTACCTAAAAGAACCTCAAGGGGACAGCGTTGGTCTAAGACTCGGGAAGGCATTCGGTTAATTAGATATGCCGCGGTAAGAACGGCTTCACCCCAAAATCGAAGAGGCACATGCATAGAAAACATGAGGGAACGTGCTACCTCAAGTAGATGTCTATTCTTGAGTTCGGCAACCCCATTTTGAGGTGGAGTGTCGATGCAACTAGTTTGGTGTATGATGCCATGGTTTGCTAAGTAGGAAGGGAATGCGCCACCCAAGTACTCAGTTCCGTTATCCGTACGAAGGATTTTGACTATCACCCCAAACTGAGTCCTAATCATATTATGAAAATTTTGAAAGCATGAGAAAAAGTCACTTTTCTGGTGAAGTAAGTGAACCCATGTGGTCCTAGTACGACAGTCAATAAAGGTAACAAACCATCTATGACCAGATACAGACACGGTCCGAGAAGGACCCCACACATCAGAGTGAATGACTGAAAAATGAATTTTACTACGATTATCTGAAATAGGGTAAACATGCCTGGTCTGTTTGGCCAAAATACATGCCTCACAATAAAAATCATTCAAATTACACCTTTTAATCAGATCATGAAATAATTTGGACAAAATAGGTAAAGGAGCGTGGCCAAGATGACTATGCCATTCTAATAAGGTAAAAAGTGCAAGGGAGGTGGAACTAGAGATCGTAGAAAGAGCTGATGGGGACCCATCCATTAAGTAGAGCCCCCCTTTCTGTCTACCACTGCCAATCGTAAGCCCTGTTTCTAGATCTTGAAACACACAATGAGAAGGAAAGAAAGTTACTTTGCAGTTCATATCACGAGTAAGGCTACTAATAGATAAAAGATTAGCCGAAAACTTAGGAACATGCAAGACATTAGATAAGGTAAGAGAAGGCAAATAGATCCTTTCCCAGAGATAGGGGAGAGAGACCCATCATCCGTTCGAACATTCTGAGCAATAGGGATAGATGAATAAGTATGAAACAAAGTAGATGAACTTGTCATATGGTCAGTTGCCCTAGAGTCGGTTACCTAGGAGGGATAAGTCAAATTGACATTGTGACAACCAAAAATACCTGTGGGGATTTGTGGATCAACAGAGAGATCAATGACAGAGGCTATACTCGTACTGGAAGTTGGTACTAGAGAAGATAAGTCAAGTCTAGACATCAATTGGCGAAGGTGCTGGAGCTCATCTGAGGAAAGAGGTGTTGGAGTACTCAGGGTGTCAGAACTGGTTTGATTTGCAGATGTTTGATTGCTGCCCTTGATTCCATTGATTCCATTTCTACCTCCTCCATGGGAATTTGTTGGACGTCAATGCAACTTCCAACACTTGTCCTTTGTAAGATGCCCTTTTCCACAATACTCGCACTTTACTGGACGGCAAAAATTACTAGAACTAGATTTATTGTTGCCATAACCAGCCACCAATGCAGATCTATCATATGTTTGAGTGTGTACCACAGCTGTCCTTCGGCTGTCCTTAGTATCTACCATGGCATAGGCTTGAGCCAGAGAAGGGAAAGGCTCTCTAAAAAGGATCTGTGCGTGAATTTGATCAAATTCTATATTTAATACTGCCAAAAAATTATAAACTCTCTGTTTATCTTCCCATTGTTGATAGGCAATAGCATCTTCAGCATTCTTCGGTGTAAACTTCCCATAGAAATCTAAAGTCTGGTAATATCCCCGAAGAGTGTTATAGTACTGAGAAAGAGGAAGGTCTTTCTGCTGTAATTGATTGATTTTCCATCTAATTTCAAAGCACTGTGCATCATTGCCAACTCTGGAGTTTGTATATTTAGTAACTTTCCAAATAGTTGCCGCATCAGGAAGGAGGAGATAACTCTCTGCTATGCTAGATTCAATGGAGTTGATGAGAAAACCCATGACCAAGCATTCATCTGTATACCACTTGGAAAGTTGCAGACCAGGTGTGAAAGGTTTTGTAGAAGTCCCATCAAGATGGCCAATAAGACCACGAGCACCAACATTAAGGGAAACTGAACGAGACCATCTAAGATAATTTGTCTCATTAAGTTTCACAGTGGTTATCTGAAGTGGAGAAAACTCACGATCCTTATGAATGGAAGATATGGAAGGCTCTTTAGATGTACCAGATAAAGGAGATATGGGATCAGCCATCATCGCCAAGGAGAAATTATTCAAAAAGTCCCTGAACTTTTTCAAAATTTACGAAAAAGTCCATGTAATTGTTGCAAATTGCAAAAAAAATCCCTAAATTTTTTCGAAGTTACGAAAAAGTCCCTGAAATATCTTTAAAATTACTCCCACTAATTCACGTGAGAAGTATCTCCTCAGGTTACCTCCAATTGGTATATTGTTGAATCAAAGTACACCAGGAAAGTTTCTAGGAAAAACCGGAGGGACACAACCTGTCCGCTTAAATACCAGACTCCCTAGACAAAATTTTCCTAGACATGCACTTAATCACCCAATATACATTTTCAAGATACCCGAAAAGAAAACAAACACGTGAATAGCGACTTCAAAAAAAATTCTACAACACCTCTGTTGGATGAAAACAAAACCTTGCTCTGATTCCATGTTCTAATGTAAGGAATTGCTCCTCTGAAAAGTATATTATTCATAAGACCCCAATAGGGTATTTATAGTTACAACCTAGTTAAGCCCTATACGAAGTAGGAAAATGAAATATAAAACAAATAGAAATAAAACTCTAGACTTATTAGGAAACATAAACCTATTCTAATTAGGAAACCTCAGTCCATGTTTTCAACAAACTTAAAGCATGTCTGCCACTAGAGACCAGCATACATAGAGTTAGAAATATACTTACATGATTGGTTCATATCAAATTGCCTTCTTTATGTTTTGCTATCATGTTAAATGTGTTATTGTGGAATGAACTGCCTTGCTGAGTTCTTTTGAATTCACTCCTTTTTGCAACAACTTTGTTAGATCTATCTATAGGTACAGATGACTATGAGGGCCAATACTATGAAGCCCAAGCGGATGACTCATATAGTATCCAAAGTACTGGCTACTGTGACTACGACTGTGAAGACTACCAGTACAAAGCTGGAGCTTTTCAAGATTAGTCCGACTCTAGTGCTTGTGTGTCGACAATGGGACATCGAAGCTTTTACTTATGGATACATTATTTATAGATTTGAAGAGACATTAGTTTAGATTTAGTTTACTTCTTTTCCTTCCATTTTTGAAATTGGTTGTAATTTCCTTTTAAGTTTTGAGCTACTTTTCTGCTGCTATAGTAAAGTGATTTTCCGCTACACTCTACTTTTGATTTATTCTTTTGGTATCATCTTCCGCACTCTGATTATATTGTAAACTCTCTTTGAATCTCTCGTTTATTCTTTTATAACTTAAACATTGATTTAGTCTTGTTCTTGATTGTATTATTGTAAATGTGAGAGGTTGATTTCCTTAAACTGATCTTTGGGGCTGTGGATCACATACTCGGGTATGCCAGATAGGGTACCGGCTGGGTGGAAGTGACACAACAACCCCATTTTGTTGTGGAGTCTCTGGAATAGTAAGTTGCCTAGATATCCCCTTTTCATATACAACCCTTTGAACATATCGGAGAGATACTCTCTACCTCTATCCATTCAAAGAGTTTTAATCCTTTTAGGTAACTGATTCTCAACTAAGCTCATGAACTTCTTACAACATTCTAGAGCTTCTGACTTGTGAAAAATTAGATAAATGTTACCATACTGTGTATAGAAATAAGCTTGTCCTTTTCTAGTATGCACATTCAAGGGTCCATACACATCTAATATGAATAAGTTCTAGAGGAAGAGAGGTTCTCAAAGCCTTTTTTTAAATGGTTTTCTAGTTGCTTTCCCTACTATACATGATTCACAGGTTGGCCAATCAGATAGTGAACCTTGGCCTAAGAGACCTTATCTTGCCAACCTATTCATCCTATCTAAGCCAATATTAGAATCAATACACACAGTATCTTGGCAAACAAAGTACTACTAGAATTAGATAAATAATCCATTGTATCCAATACAATAGAACCATTTTGAAGAAAACCATAACCATATACTATATCACCTAGATACAAAACCAAAGAATTGTTCTAAAAAACAACCTTATAACCATGTTTTATAAGAAAATTTTATAAAAAAATCAATAGAAACAAGATTCCTTCTAATCTCTGGAGCATACAGCACGTCATGGAGTAACAGTGTCCGACCACCTCGTAAAACTAATTTGCACGTGCCAATGCCATGAACCTCCACACTTGAGTTGTTCCCCATCGTTATTCTTCTGCTTCCCTTTGGAACACGACGGTATTCCACGAAGCTCAAACGTTCCCTCGTTATGTGTTTGTCGCACCTGAATCAACAATCCACAAAGGACTTAATTCAGCAAGCATAGTAGAACTTGTTACATAACAAGATGATGTATAACACACAGTACATACCTCCTGCTTTATGCAATCACGAGCAAAGTAACCAGTCTTTTGGCAATTAAAGCAAATCAAAGACGCTTTCTTCTTGCAAGCACTAGTCCCCATTGAACACTTGGGGCCACTCTATTTTCTGTTCCCACCTATGTTACTTTTCTAGGGACAATGATGTGAAATCCAGCCCTAACCTTAACCCTCAAACCCTGTTGTTTGTATGTCCAAACACTCGAAGTGAAGGAAGAAGGCAACTATGGGCCATCTCTGTGAAATCCAGCCCTATCCTAACCCTGACATTGACCCGGACACCCTCTTGTTTGTAGGTCCGAAGACCCGAAGCAAATGAAGAAGCCAACTATGGACCATCTTAGTGGAAGGCATGGTGTTTGATCCAGAACCCATGGAAGTTGATGATGGTTTTCCATACTTGGAATCTTGTTCAGAACTGGAAAGGAAAATGCACCTTGTTGAAGATGAGTCTAGTTAATGGACTTGAAGTATAGTTAAACATGATTCGAAGGCATTTCTCTATACTAGGTAAGTCATATGTTGTGTTGGGAGAAGCTCATTAGGTTTGGACTTGAGTTGGGCCTTCAATTCCCTGTCTTGGCCTTGTTGACTGGCTTGGTCGACTAGGTGGTCGATTGGGCCAATCGACCAACCAATTGACCAACAAGGTCAGGATCTGCCAAAATCTTCTGTTTAGGTCTGTTGATGCTCTATATAATAGAAGTACAAGTTTCATAGCCTCCTTTGTTTCTAAAACTCTTAGAGAACGTGGGAGACTCTCTCAAAGCCTCTCTTTGGTGATTGTGAATAACTTTGCAAGATCTCAAGGTTCTCATCTCCTATTCTTCAATCAAAGGTTAGTAATCTCTCTTGTGTCTTATAGATCTACTCTTTCTATGTTTTATTCTTTATGATTGAGACTATGAAGAAGATGATGCATCCTTACAACCATCTCTTCTACAATTTCTTTTCATTCTTAAGGTTTTATGATCTTCATATTGATCTTCACCATGATCATTGTGAAATCTTCATGAAACCATGACCATTCATTCAATTCGATTTCTTAAGCATGTTAGATCTGTTTGCATGAAGTTTTCATGTCTGATCTCTTGCTTATCTTCTACTAGAATGAGATACTATCATCTCTAGTTTGTCCTTTGGATTCATAGCATGTTTTCATCGAAAACTATGAATTTTACCAAATAGAAAGTCATGTTTCCAAATTAGTAAGTAGTGTTTTTGATCATTGTTAGTGGCTAATCTATACTATTTTAGAGTTAGATTATTGTTCTAGAGGTTTTCTCCAAGTTTCGTAGTGTTTTGGATCTTGTAGATTGAGTTTCGGATCAAAAACCACATTTTTGCTTCGTACTATTTCAGGTGGTCAATTGCTTGGTCGACTGGACCAAGCTACCACCTAATTGACCAAGCAAGGCAGTACCTATCTATGACTGTTTAGGGTTTACTTGCTAAGTTTGGAACCACTCTCTTTGATCTTTGGATATTCATCGAAGCTATTTAAGGTAAGGACAATTATTTCCATAATTACGTAGACTGGGTGTATCTTAGTTTCTATTTTGGGATTCTCTTAGATCCACCACCATAAATGTATTTTCTTATTATTCTATTACTGATGCAAGTACTTTAACTACAGTAGTATCATGTTCATGTATTCTTTTGATTATGAATACTTATTCTTATCAGTTACATATGTGATTGATCATGTTTATGTGTATCTTTATACATGATGAGATGTCAGTTGTGTATGTTATGACTGATTTGAGAATGTGATTGAATAGGTATGATTTGGGATTGGGAAGTGTCCTTTTGACATTTCTGTCCTTGGACATCAGTGGGAATAGTATGGGATATTTCCGATGGTGCCCTTTGACACTTTCCCGAATTATTAATTTTCATACCTAGGGCTTGTCTAGCAGTGTTTGGCTAGGATGTCCCCATTATATCAGACCCGATTCGGAAGGGTATTGAGGATGAACGACCCGTGGTAGCAATGGGGATTCGCGGGCTCTCAGGACCAGTAACTAATCCGTGAGAGGACATGAATCACATTGTGGGAACCATTTATTGGTAGGGTTGCAAATAGTAGACTTGGGCTCACGGGCGTTCAAGACCTGTAACCAATCCGTGAGGAGATATGAGAGCTTCCCGTCTATTATTTGTGGATGGCCAGTAGGGTTGATGAGTTCGTAGTTAGGGACTATGCTGACTCTAGTGTGAAGGATACCAGAAAGGATCGCCAGGGGGAGGAATGGACATATCTGGATATGAGTTGATATGACTAAGTAGATGATTTGCATTTGGCTAGGTTTTACCTTGACATGCGCCAATACTTAAACCAAATGGTGATGTGAGAGAGCAGTGACCTATACCCCAGCCATTAATTGTCCCGAGGGATGAATGACCCATTGCCAACCGATGATGTGTGATTTGAGACCCTCCCAAAGAAGTATAGTGTTATAACTTAAAGCATGTCTGCCTATAGAGACCATCATATATAGAGTTATATTCATACATACATTGTCTGTTTCATATCACATTGCATTATGCTATGTTCTGCAATCATGTTATTTATGTTGTTGTGGATTAACTTGCCTTGCTAATTCTTTTGAACTCACTCATTTGTGTACAAATATCTTTTGTTAGATTATCCTACAGGTACTGAGTATTATGACGGCCAGTATGAGGAAACGCAAGCTAAAGAAGTGTACTACATGCAAGGTGTTGGCAACTATGAAGATTTCGGTGATGATCCCTCGAGTGATCACATTACATACCATGATTAGCCCTACCGTGGAGTGGGAACGTTTGTGCTTGGTTGATGAAGTCTATGTTTATGAAGACGTTCTTTATAGTAGAAAATACTCTAGTTTAGTCTGATTATCATTTCCTTACTTTCCTTTGAGTACAGTTGTAATTTCTCTTTTGACTTATAAGCTACATTCCGCTGTAATTGTGGAGTGAGATTCCGCCTCACTCTTTTGCTTTTTGATTATATATACATTTGGTATCATTTTCCGTACTCTGATTATATTGACATTTGTTTTCTTCCTTATTTGGATCTCTTGTTTATATTATTACACATTGATTTTATTTTGTTCATGATTATGTTATTGCATATGTGGGAGGATGATTTCCTCGATACTTGTTTTTCTGGGCTGTGGATCACACACTCGGGTATGCCAGATAGGGTACCAGCTAGGTGGATGTGACAGAGTGGTATCAGAGCCCAAAGTTCAAGGAAATCCTAACCATAGAAAAGAATAACGGAATATTCCTAAGTCATAGATCCAAAAATGACTCAATTATTCTTAGAAGTGAATAATAGAACACTTGGACTAGAAACTTAATTAATGAAGATAATTGGTTATTTAAATAATACACAATAATTATAATTTAAGATATATCACGTAATACAATAAAAGAAAAGTGCATGATACACAATAATAAAGTGAAACAAAGTGAACTTCATCAATTTCAAGAAATGTTTACAACGAGTACATTTGATAAAGCATAAAAAGAAAATCCTAAGTATAGTCTATCTAGGTGATCTCCTCTGATCTCTAAATGCTCTGAAGTCCTTGCAATCTGAGTAAGCTGAGACTCTATCTACCCCTGTCTCAACTCTATCTACTCCTGCCTCGACTCCATAGTACTATACATCTGTTCCTGTCTGACCTCCATCCTCTCCAGCATGGAAGTCATAGATCTCATCTGTGCACTCAGATCTGAAGTCTCTAGAACTATGTGTGATAGACCTCCTATCTCAAAATGCGATGATGTGGGGATCTTGTGATGCTCCTGATCAGCCTCATGCATCTCTGTATCATCTCCGGCCTGATCATCACTATATGGACCAACATCCTCTCCTCCACCATCTGACTCATCCTCCTCCTCTGAGTCATCATTATCCACACCCTCAGATCTCTCAGTTTGGGTGAGCTGCATCTGTCGAATGGTCCTCGTCCTGATCACATACCCCAGTGCTCCAGTGACCACCTCTGTGTCCTCTAGCCTCACCCCAAAGTGTCAGAAGACTAATGTCAGTAATCTACCAAAACAAAGGTTCCTCGTACTTGGATGCGCCACCAGATCTATCAATAAGTTCTGGATGATGTAGGACAAGTCGATCTGAAATACCAAGTAGATGCGATATATGACTAGGGCCTCCATCAATGTGACCTGATGATGTCCGGCCTTCAGTATGATGTTTCGACCCATAATGCGACCGATAATCCTAGCCGAATCCGTCATCTGTCCACTGTTCCGTGGAGTGTAGCACTCTCGGTCGTTCCAAAGGGTGGAACATATCTCGTGAAGCTCATAGGGCAACAAGTAGCTGTCCACCTCAGCTCCTGTGGGTATCCATATGCACTGGTGTGGATAATAAGGCACCTGGAGAATCTGAGCCAGTGCCCTCGTGGAAAACCGAATTTGTGTCTCCCTGACCCTGCTCTCAGTGATCAGTTGAAAAGGATGGCCCTGACCTCTAACCTCCTCTTTAGATGAGAGGTTGCTGAAGAACAACCTCACCAGATCAGGGTATACGGGCAAGTCCGCCGTAAAAAGATGGGTCCACTCCAAAGTGTCGAACCTCTGTCAGATCTTGAACACCCTAAGCTATCGTAAGTGAAGTAGTCGCCCGAACTCGATGCAACAGTACTCGAAGAACGCCTCATACAGGAACTCTGCCTGCGGCGTATCAAACCGGTCAAGCCGTAGAACCTCCTCCCTTGGCTGAGATGGTACCCGACCTCTACCTCTCCGAGCACCCACTAGGCGACCTCGACCCCGACCTCGTGCTCGTCTCTGCATGGTGTGAATGTCTGTGGAAAAGACAAAGGACATTACTTGTCAGTGTTGTTTCAAAATTTCAGCCAGAAGGGCATTTTCATAATTTTTTGGATATTTTCAAATTTGGGGAAAATGCAAATTGAACATACTATCATGTGCATAATACTTGAATTACATGTAAGATGTTTTATTTGAAGAAAATCCATCGAAATCTTGGTCTAAAGTAAAAAATTCAGCAAGAAGGAAAATTGGGGATTTTTGAAATTTTGAAATTGGTTGAATCAAACTACATGTACACATTCACAATATCATTTAAGCATGTAGCATTTGATTTCGTGCGAAAACTCCAAGTGGTTTGTGAGAAATTGAAGTTTTCCTAAAATTTGAAATTTTCAGTTGCGATAGCGATGAAAAAGTGCTAGATTGTGTTAGAACTTGTTGTCTAAGCATGGCATTGTGTTAAAAATTCATGGAACATGTTTCTAAGTGCTCCTAGACATGATTTCTAACAATAGACACAAGTAAAACATGATTTTTGTTAAAATCCTAGCATGAGAAGATGCATTTGAGAATGAGAATGAGTGTTTACCTTGTATTATGATCTGTGATGTAGTGTTGTTGTTGAATCACCAAACTATCTTGAAAACACTTAGAAAGACCTTAGAACCTCTTCTCTAGAACTCCCTCTCAAGTTTGCAAGGCTAGAAGTGAGTTTGGAATGAAGCATTGTTACTTAAAACCTGATTTTTCGCGTGCTGCCAGCCTTGGTCGATTGGTTGGTTGACAGGGCCAATCGACCAAGCAGTCGACCAACAGTCACAGTAGCTCCAATTTCTGATGAATTTTGGAAAAATGTGATTTTTGTCCTATAATTGTTTATTTGATGACTAAATGGATGTTTATGAGCATGATTTAAGATTCCCAATCATTTGGACTTGTGGATTATGTTGAATCTTCGATTTTCGGTGTTTTTGATGTTTCCGATTTTGCAGAATGGTTCTATTGAGAAGTAGTCATGGTGGATCCAATAGCACCGGGAATGGTGAGATACCAGTTGGTGGTTCTGATCAGTAGACCCACACTGATGATCAAGCTACTCATGACATACCCAGTGCCCTGAACATAGGAAGTTTCTGTGATATTGTCCACATTATGGGCAATATGATGCAGCAGCAAGCAAACTAGTTTAATCAGATGCTAATGGGTTTCATGACTCTGCACAATGAGACTCGTGCTGGTGCTAACGGGAACCCTCATGCCACAATCCCGAATGTGGAAAGGTTGGCTGGAACTCCTCATACATGTCTGATGGAGAGTTTCTTGAAGTTGCAAAGTGCTCACCTTCACTGGAGTGTCCAAAGATGCCTTGTTTCCTAACAATTGGCTGCAAGAGCTGGAAAAGGCCTTCCGTCATCTGCAGTGTTCTAAAGCTCAGAAGATTTTGCAGAATTGCACCATTCCTTTGGTGAAGATTCGGTGGACTGAAGAAGCTTCTTGGGAGAAGGAAGAAGTTATGAAGGAGAAGTTTCCTCATCTCTTTGGAAGTTCAGGTACGCTTTCAATTTCGAGGACAAAATTTCTTTTAAGGGGGGGGGGGAAGAATGTGAAATCCAGCCCTATCCTAACCCTGACCTTGACCCGGACACCCTGTTGTTTGTAGGTCCGAAGACCTGAAGCAAAGGAAGAAGCCAACTGTGGGCCATCTCAGTGGAAGGCATGGTGTTTGACCCAGAACCCATGGAAGTTGATGATGGTGTTCCATACTTGGAAGCTTGTTCATAACTGGAAAGGAAACTGCACCTTGTTGAAGATGAGTCTAGTTGATGGACTTAAAGTATAGTTAAACATGATTTGAAGGCATTTCTCTATACTACGTAAGTCATATGTTGTGTTGGGAGAAGCTCATTAGGTTTGGACTTGAGTTGGGCCTTCAATTCCCTGTCTTAGCCTTGTTGACTGGCTTGGTCGATTGGGCCAATCGACCAACAGGGTCAGGATCTGCCATAATCTTCTGTTTAGGTCTGTTGATGCTCTATATAATAGAAGTACGAGTTTTATAGCCTCCTTTGTTTCTAAAACTCTCAGAGAACATGGGAAGACGCTCTCAAAGCCTCTCCTTGGTGATTGTGAAGAACTTTGCAAGATCTCAAGCTTCTCGTTTCCTATTCTTCAATCAAAGGTTAGTAATCTCTCTTGTGTCTTATAGATATACTCTTTCTATGTTTTATTCTTTATGATTGAGACTATGAAGAAGATGTTGCATCCTTGCAACCATCTCTTCTACAATCTCTTTTCATTCTTAAGGTTTTATGATCTTCATATTGATCTTCGCCATGATCATTGTGAAATCTTCATGAAACCATGATCATTCATTCGATTCGATTTCTTAAGCATGTTAGATCTGTTTGCATGATGTTTTCATGTCTGATCTCTTGCTTATCTTCTACTAGAATGAGATCCTATCATCTCTAGTTTTTCCTTTGGATTCATAGCATGTTTTCATCAAAACTATGAATTTTACCAAATTAGAAAGTCATGTTTCCAAATTAGTAAGTAGTGTTTTTGATCATTGTTAGTGGCTAATCTATAATATTTTAGAGTTAGATTACTGTTCTAGAGGTTTTCTCCAAGTTTCGTAGTGTTTCGAATCTTGTAGATTGAGTTTCGGATCAAAAACCACATTTTTGCTTCATACTGTTTTAGGTGGTCGATTGCTTGGTCGACTGGACCAAGCTACCACCCAATCAACCAAGCAAGGTAGTAGCTGTGTTTTTCAATCGATTTGATTCGTTTTGTCACACCCACCCAGCCGGTACCCTATCTAGAATACCCGAAGGAGTGATCCACAGTCCCGAAGATCAAGTTTAGGAACGATCATATCCACTTAGCACAATAATATAATCAAAAGCAAGAATAAATTGAATGTTTAACTTTATTAATCAAAATATCAAGATACGGTTCAAGAATACAATCAGAGAACGGAAAATGATACCAATCAAATGTAGAGTGAGGCGGAAAATCACTCCACAGACAAGTGGAAGGTAGATCAAAAGCAAATGAAGATTACAATCGGTTCCCAACATGAAAGGGGAAACGAACAGCTAAGGTCTCAACTAATCTAATAAAAGTCGTAAAGAGGATGGAACAATATCCCATTGCTAGCACTCAAGTGGTAAAGCCGAACTACTCTTGATAAGCATCAATCTTGTACTGATAGTCTTCACCAACGTAATCACCATAGCCATCTTAGTATGAGTCCTCAACTTGGTCTTCATGATACTGACCATCATAGTCAACGGTAGTAGTATTATCTGCGAGAAAAAGTCTAACGAAGCTATTGCAAAAAGGAGTGAGTTCAAAAGAACTCAACAAGGTAGTTCAATCCATGATAACATAATAACACATGAAAGCAAACCATACAATATGGGAAATGATATGAAACAAACAATGCAGATATGCTTCTAACTCTATGTATGCTGGTCTCTATTGGCAGACATGCATTAAGATAGAACAACATACTCCTTTGGGTAGTCTCAGTCACTCTTCCCTCACGCCTCTGATGCATGTCTGTTGGGTTCTCCGCGGTAATTGGGTTAAGGCATCCATCCGGACATTCCATGGTTGGGGTTTAAGTCAACACTCTCTCACTCCGCCATTGGTATGAGTATTGGCACATGTTAGGGTTAAGCATGGGCAAATGCAAGTCTTCTACTTAGTTATATCAACATAGATCCAGATACCTCCATTCTTCCCATCACGGAAGCCTTTCCGGTATCCTTCTCCCTAGAGTCAACGTATCTTTATGATAGCCATCAAGTCGGACTACAGACTCATCAACCCTATTGGTCAGTTACATCAAGCTAACAAGTAGTTCCCATTTCTTCTCACGGATCATTTCACCGGTCTTGAATTCAAGGGCCCACGTTCCACTTCTGCAACCGTACCAATGAATGGCCTCTCATGGATATTACGCACCGGTATTAATTGTCCACAATGTGATTCATGTCCTCCTCACGGATATTACGCACCACTATTAAGTATCCACAAATCAGCATTGCAACCACGGGTTGCTTGGACTCAATTCCCTTCCGATCGGGTCTGATATAACAGGGACATCCTAGCCAAACACTTCTAGACATGCCCTAGGTATGTCAACCAGTAATCAGGGAAAGTGCCAAGGGACACCATAGGAAAATGTCCCATTCCGCCTCCACTGGTGTCCAGAGGCAGGAACGGAAAAGGGGAATTCCCCATTCCCCAATCACAACCTAGGCAATCATATTCCCAATCAATCATTCACAAGCAAAATTGATAATACAACATATAATCATTCATAACTAAAATAACTTTTGAGTAATAAGAACAAGTACTAATGTAGTTGAGGAACTACAACAGCCATATGATTATAAGAAACTAATTACAGCAATGATATGATCATGTAATTCTAAAACAAATACAAGTAAGCATGCATATTAGGTTATTAGAAATCAACCATCCTTACCTTAAACAAACGTCGAAGAAATTCTGAAGAATAATGAGGAAGAGGTCCAAGACTATCAATTAAACCCTAAACAAGCATATAACAATCATTAGGAATAAGCCCTAGAAGATTAGAAGTCAAACGGAGACAGAACAGGGCAAATTCTGCTGTCAGCAGCCCTTTGGTCGATGCCTTGGTTGATGGGATCGACCAAGCAGATTCAATACGGACAGAATATACTAATTTGGTCATAATTTATTCGTTTGAAGTCCGATTGGTCCGAAATTCAAAGGGGAGCTTCCGAACATATTAGGACTATCTAAGAAGGTCAAAGCATCAAATAAAGGTAAAAAGATAGGTTCTTGATTTGAACCAAGAAGTTAGAGTTTCAAGGCATATAGTCACTACAACCCAAGTACAAGTTATAAATTTTGATTATTGTGCATTATTCAAATTTGTGTATTATGCTTCATTTATTTAAGTTTCTAATAACTTGGGTTTACAAGTCTGGAAGTAAATACACCTGTGATGACATAAAAGGAAAATTCCTAGGACTATCTGTTTAGGTAATTTTTCTGAGAATCGAGCTGATCTCTCATAGCCCGAGACTCCTCCTCCAGTTGTGTCAGTCAATCTTCTATAATGTATATGTGTGTCTCCATCCTCTCCTATTGAATCTCTATCCTCTATTGTGTGGAAGTTATCGCCAACAACTGAGAAACCACACCCGGTGTCTCGAAAGTTGAATGTGATGGACCTCCAACCTCAAACTGTCGAGCTGGAATAGTTTCCTCCTCATCTTCCTGAACCTCCTAATCCTGAGTCTCATCCTAATCTTGAACCTCATCATCATGCTCATCCTCAGCATCATCTTCATCCTGAGCCTAAATCTCATATGAAGTTTGGACTGTTGCCTCCTTATCCTTGAATAATCTCTACTTGTGTAATGCTTTTGTGAAAGACCTTTGAAACCCTAGAACCCTATTGGGAAGCCTAGGAAACTTTTATTCAGGTTCGTTATTCGTAGCCTTTGTTCCTATCTTCGTTCGATTTATCACCTGTGCATCTCTTGCATTCTTAACATCTACTTATTGTTTTGAATTCCTATCAACTATTTAAGAAGTCAGCCAAGAGTCTAGTGTTCGGTACCTATAAGATCTATTTTTCATTGTACCTTGCATCCCTTTGGTAAAGATTTGGTGGAAGATCACACCCCTGAAGAAGTTTCCTCATCTTTTTGGAAGCTTAGGTATGCTTTCAATTTCGAGGACGAATTTCTTTTTAAGGGGGGAGATTGTGAAATCCCACCTAACCCTAACCTTGCTGCTATGCTGAATGCATACATACCATATGCATTGTTTGATTTATTCTCTGCCATATGAGTTGCCCAGTTTTGTTTGGTAGAAGTTTACCCCCAAAGCTGATTTATTCTCTCTACTATTTCTTCTAGTGCCTTCTATTCCCTTTGATAGGAGGGTGATTTTAAGTCATTCCCATGGCTGATCCTTCTATCCCTGCTGTTCTAGAGTGGATCTCCATACAATCTAAAACCTTATGAATTCTCCACATGATGATTTTGAAGGGAAATCCAATGTGATCTTCATGATTTGTTAACCCTTCTAATTGTTTCTGATTTCAAAGCATGTAAGATTTACTCCATTGATTTTCTTACCAAAGACTTTTTTGTTATTTGTTTCCTGTAAATTTTGGGAGAAGAAGTCAAGATAAAAGCAAAGTATCTCCATCTCTTTGGAAGCCTAGTACTCTCCCAATTTTGATGATGAAATTATTTTAGGGGGGGGGGGGAATGTGAAATCCAGCCCAAACCTAGCCAGGACACCCTATTTGTTTTGGGTGAAGAAGGGTTTGTTTAATGTTTGACCTAGAGTTTGACCTTAAGTACCATGTTGTTATCCTTGGAAAGTCCTAGGAAGTCAAGTCAGATCTCTCCCTTAATGTAGATCCTAAGACCCAAAATGAAGGAAAAAGTCTTTGTGGGCCATCTCAGTAGACGACATGGTGTTTTGACCCGAAATCCATGGTGATATGGAGAGTTTATGATCAGACCGGGTTCATACCTGGTCCGACCCTCGACCCCGGTCGAGACGGAGAAAACCGAATCGCTCCCGAGCGAACCGGATCCGGAAGATGGCTTGCTGAAGAAGAAAGATTATTCGGCTGCAAGCGTGCCCTAATCTTACTTATGGATTAGGGTAATCACCTTGATGACAGCAGACTCAAACTGACGGCTGCGGATAATCATCATCAAAGGGATAACTATCGCATAACCTAACGGTTATCTCAGGAGTCCTCTACTAGCCCAAACTAGTAGAAGTCTATCGCTCAACGGATCTCATTGATAAGATCCAACGACTACCCGAAGAAGGCTCGAGTGCATCCAACGAAGGAGATTCGAAGGTACACTCTATATAAACCTCACTACCATACAAGGTGAGGGACGGATCAATCGATCAAAAAGAATACTATCTGAGACTCAGGTTCAGATACATACTGATAGATCCAAACTATCGGCGTCTCGTTATCTAGATCACCTTTCCCGTTTCTTCATTCATTAGCTCTGTGCTTCTAGCAGAGCCGTTTGTGATTAAGTTCATCAACTGACTTAGCCTTCGGAGGTGGACTCCCGACCCCAGCGGTCGGGCCACATCTGACGCTTTCGTTTTGCAGGACATCACGTGGAGATCCAAGGGCTGAGCAGATTTTGGACGCATCATTTGGCGCCGTCTGTGGGAAAGACTTGAAAAAGCCATGGTGACTAGATCAGCAGCCGCTGCACAACGCAATTCCGGTGTTCAGATACCTGGGGTGAATAATCCAGATATTCCCCAGGAAAGCCAAAATCCTATCAAGGTGGATGATGGCCAGGGAGGACGTAATCTTCCTCTTGATACAATCCAAGATCAATTGGATCAGGTAAAGATTCAACTCTTGGAGGTGAGCCAAGCACTCCGCGTGCTCACCAGACGAGTGGTTTTACCACAAGAACCTGATCAACACGATTCAGGGAGACGTGCATTGCCACGTGACCAGGTACCACGTGACCAAAGAATGGCTGAAGACCGGAATGTTGATCAGAATTTCCGTGAAGGAGACCGAGGACTTCGGAGGATTGATGATCAACCAAGGCGAGGCGATCGGTTCGACAGACCACTAGAGAGTACAACTGATTCAAATACAAGGTTGGATACAGGGGTAAGAACTCACTCACCCACTATCAGAAGAACCGTTCGTGATGATCGAGCAGTTCGTGACGAGAGAAATGTTCGTGAAGGACGGGATGTTCGTGATGATCGAGTAGCACGTGATGATCATGTTAATCGAGGTCGTGATCGTATTGCTGAAGATCACCCGACCCAGATTGGTCAAGAATTGGCCAACATCAATGAGAAGTTAGGGCAGTTGGCTAAGGGAAGAATAACTGAGGATATTTACTCATTTATTCGGAAGACTCCTTTTGCTGAGCCAACTGCGGGATATCGGTTTCCCCATAACTTCCGTTTGCCTACCTTCTCAACATTCGATGGCTCCGGAGATCCAACAGCTCACATCGGCTATTACCAACAGACCATGGCGGTTTCGGGTAATTCCGATGAAATTTTATGCGGGGTTTTCGGTTCATCTCTCGATGGAGCGGCATAAATGTGGTTTTCTAACCTCCCCTCGGGAAGGATCGTAAACTTTGACGAATTGGCGCGCCAATTCATAGGGCAATTCCAGAGTGGGATACGAGGTCAAGAAAACGGAAGAAACCTTGTTTATTGTCAAACAAGGAAAGAACGAATCGATCGAGAGAGTTTCCGAAAAGATTCAACAAAGTGACGATGGATTTAGAAAACTTGGATGAACAAGTAGCCGTAACCGCTCTATTCACAGGGACTCACAAATCGGAAACTCCCGGAGTTATTACTACGGGATATACCCACGACTTATGCTTGAGTTGGTACGGAGATGCCGAAGCGAGGCTGAAGTCATGGAGATTCTAGATGCGCACCAAGGAGATAATAAAGTCTCCAATAAGGAACAAAAGGCTCCTCGAGACGAGAAGCCAAAGAAGAATGTTCGTGATCGGGTTGGAAGATCCTAACCTTGGCGCCAAAGATCCCCCGGTAGAAGTGAGTACACTCCATTGAATGCTCCTCGGGCCGATATTTTGAATATCCTCAAAAGAAAAAATATTTTGAAGTGGCCGCCTAAAATTCTTTTGAAACTCGGAGAGCAGCAGGATCGGGAAAAGTATTGCCGATTCCACAAGGACTATGGTCATTACACTAATGACTGTCGTCATCGAAGGCGAGATATTGAGAGATTGATATCTAAGGGACATCTGTCCGGTTTGTTAGCGGGAGAAGGGAGGAGCCACGTGGGCCACGTGCGGCAGCCCCTAAAAGGGATCGTTCGGTTAGTTCAGAACGATCGAGGGAGGCCCCGAAGTCTAAAAAAGGCAAGGAGGTGATTGAAGATGCTACTCGGTCACCGATTCTTACCATCTTCGGGGGTCCAGAGCCCGAATCATTCCGGAGTTTAAAAACAAAATCCAAATTTGTTGGATCCGAAGAGGCGCAAAAGCGGAAGAAGCTGAATGGTGAAGATTCTATCACCTTTAGCGAAGAAGACGAAAGAGACGTTTGTTTACCTCATGATGATGCTATAGTCATCAAGGTAGAGATTGCACGGCGGGAAGTGCATAGAGTATTGATTGATACAGGGTCTACAGCTGACCTAATTTCTTACGAAGTGTATCAAAAATTGAAGGTGGATCAGGACTTGATGAAACCTTCATCTACACACCTATATGGCTTTGCAGGGTCATCTGCAGTAGCGGAAGGATCGGTTCAGTTGGATCTTTCCATTGGAAGTTTTCCTAAAGAAACAACTGTCCAAATCAATTTTTTGGTGGTTCGAGAACTACTAGCCTATAATATGATTCTCGGGCGACCATCTTTATCCAAGATAGGTGCTATTGTTTCGACAAAGCACCTGAAGATAAAATTCCAGACTGATATGGGAATCGGTCAAGTCTCCTCCCGACCGGAAGATTTCTCGGCGGTGTTATGTTGCCTATTTAAAAGACAAGGAGGGTCCGAGGAAGGTTACTGCCCTCCCCATAGAAGTTCGAGATGATCGGGAAGAGACAGAGATGCAAAGGCCCGAACCAGTGGAGAAACTGGAGCAAATCCAGCTATGTACCGAGGATGAGCAAAAGATTACTTATATCGGGTCTGAACAGCTGGAAGAGTTTAAAGATGAGTTGAAGTTATTTCTTCAACAGAATAAAGATGTATTCGCATGGTCTGCTGAGGACATGCCTGGGATCGATCTAGCCATTGCAGAGCACAAACTCTGGATAGACCCTAAGGCGAGAACCAAGTGATACGAGAAAAGAAGAAATTTCTCTATTGAAAAGTATGAAGCCGTTCGGAACGAAGTTGAAAAACTTAAGAATTCTGGTTTCATAGAACCAATCGAGTGCCCAACTTGGTTGGCCAACGTGGTGATGGTGAAAAAGGCGAATGGGAAGTGGAGGATGTGTACGGACTACACGGATCTAAACAAAGCTTGCCCAAAAGATTGCTACCCGTTGCCTCGGATTGACCTCTTGATAGATGCTATCTGCAGGATATGAAACTTTAAGTTTCATGGATGCCTACTCGGGTATAATCAGATCCTTATGAATAAGGAGGATGAGAAGTATACGGCTTTCATGACTGATCGTGAAAGCTATTATTACAAGGTCATGCCTTTTGGCCTGAAGAATGCGGGAGCAACATATCGGAGGGCCGTCAACAAGATTTTCAAAGAGCTGATAGGAAAGAATGTTGAAGCATATGTTGACGACATGCTTTGGTGAAAAGCTTTACAAAAGCAAATCACATTGCAGATTTGATCGAGGTTTTCTCGATCGAGGAAACATCAAATGAAGTTGAACCCCGAAAAATGTGCCTTTGGAGTCTCCTCGGGCAAATTCTTGGGTTTCATGGTATCACGAGAGGGGAATTGAGGCAAATCCTGCCAAAATACAAGCTCGATTGATATGGAGGCTCCCAAAACCGTTCGGGATGTACAATGTTTGACGGGGAGAGTTGCTTGCCTTAAATCGATTTATCTCCAAGTCTGAGAAAAATGCTTGCCTTTCTTCAAGGCACTTAAAGACCTGAAGGGCGATAAGGAAGCAAAGTGGACTGAAGAGTGCCGAGAAAGCTTTCGAGGAATTAAAAGAAGCACTTGGACAACCACCGATCCTGTCCGGACCGGAGAAGGGGGAAATATTACAGATTATATCTAGCGACATCCCTTTCGGCGGTCGGTGCGGTACTTGTTCGGGAGAAAGATAAGAAACAGATGGCCGATTTACTATGTAAGCCACGTGTTGCTAGATGCGGAGACGAGATATTCGCAGATTGAGAAGCGAGCTCGGCTCTCATGATGGCCGCCGGGAAGCTAAGGCCATATTTTCAGGCTCATCCAATTGAGGTATTTACATCTTTTCCTCTTAGTAAAGTTCTTAACAAACCTGATTTGTCCGGAAGGATGGTATCCTGGTCGGTTGAGCTAAGTGAGTTCCAAGTGAGTTTTAAGCCCGGAACCGCAATCAAGGCTCGGGCATTAGCCGACTTTGTAGTAGAAACTACTGCACCAGTGGAACCCACCATTGAGGATCCCATTATACCAACCACTTGGGAGGTATATGTGGATGGTTCGAGTAATAAAGATGGAGCAGGCGCTGGAATTCTATTAAAAAGTCCAACAGGATTTATTATTCGATATGCTTTGAGATTCGCATTTGATGCAAGTAATAACGAAGCGGAATATGAGGCCACGATAGCGGGACTTCGGTTGTCAAAAGCATTAGCTATTGCAGATGTTACTATTTATAGTGACTCTCGGCTTATAGTCAACCAAGTCCAGGGGGAGTATGGCATTAAAGAACCACGCTTGCAAAAATATCGGGAGATAGTGCGGGCATTTCGAACCAATTTCAGAATTTGAAGATATCTCGGATTTCGAGGAATGAAAATTCAGTGGCGGATGAGCTATCCCGACTAGCCAATGCCAAGGAAAAGAATCTAGACCCTTCGGTCTACATTGAAGAGGTAACTTTTCCAAGTTATCATGAGAAAGAAATTTCTTATATTGAAGCGAACATTGCTTGGATGGATCCAATAATCGAATATCTAAGAGATGACAAGTTACCCGAGGATCCAGTAGAGGCAAGGTTGATCAAGATTCGATCAGCTAGATTTGTCATTCAGAATGGGAGACTATACAAAAGATCTTATGCTGGACCCCTTATGAGATGTATAGGCCCCGAAGGAGCAAAATCAGCTTTGGCTGAGGTTCATGAAGGAATTTGTGGCGCTCACATGGGTGGCAGAGCCCTGGCCCACAAAATTCTAAGACTTGGGTTATATTGGCCTAAGATCCAAGAGGCTGCTATGGACTACGTTCGCCGATGTAGTACTTGTCAAATTCATGCTACAGTATCGAAGCGCCTGGCGGAAATTATGACTTCAATTCTAAATCCCATTCCCTTTGCAATGTGGGGAATTGATATCATGGGCAAATTCACCAAGGCATCGAAGCGGACGGGATATCCGATAGTAGCAATTGATTACTTCACAAAATGGGTAGAAGCCGATTACCTGGCGACAATTACCGAGAAAAAAAGTGGAGAAATTTGTGCTTGAATCAATCATATATCGCTTTGGGATTCCAAAGATAATTGTCACTTGACCATGGTACTCAGTTCGACTGTCCACAATTTGAGCAATTTTGTGGAACATATATGATCGAGCATCGTATGTCCTCAGTGGCATACCCCCAAAGCAATGGCCAGGTAGAGGTTACTAACCGAACGCTACTGGAAGGAATAAAGAGAAGACTCGAAGGCGACAAAGCTTCTTGGGTCGAAGAACTACATAATGTATTGTGGGCTTATAGAACTACGGTTCGAACACCTACAGGAGAAACTCCATTCAGGTTGGCATATGGATTCGAAGCATTGGCACCTGTGGAGATAATGGCGGGGACGTTACGGGATCGTGAGTTCGAGGAAAAAGCAAATGAACAAGGACTGCTTGATAGTCTTGATTTGTTGGACGAAGTTCGGGCAAAGGCAATAGCACGAACTCAACATTATCAAAGAAGGATAGCGTCTCATTATAATACTCGAGTGAAGAATCGTCGGTACTTAGCCGGAGATTTGGTGTTGAGAAACACCCTAGCTTCCGACCCGCGTCACCAAAGAAAGTTGGACCCTTCCTGGGAAGGACCCTATATGGTTGTGAAACCGGTCGATTCAAGAGCTTACAGGCTGAAGAACATAGATTCCCAGAAAGAGTTGGATCGTTCGTGGAATGCTAGGCATCTCAAAAAGTTTTATCCTTGAGGATGATTTCAATTTTGTTCGTGATGTAATCTTTTCAACTCAATCAATGCAATTTTTGGCTTTCAACAAACTATCTTTTGATTGGGGGGCATCATACACCACATTCAAGAACAAGATCCAACTATAAGGCATCGGATGAAATATCATACACCACATTCAAGAACAAGATCCAACTATAAGGCATCGGATGAAAATTCGTGTGGGTCCTTCAACACTTCAACGCTTATGGAAAATTTTTCGAACTTTCTTAAGTCGGGGCATCGGATGAAAATCCAAGTGAGTTCCTTTTGCAAGGCGTCAGTTTGAAACCCGAGTGAGTTCCTTCGAGACTTATTGAATTTTTGAATTATCCTTAAGTATAAGGCATCGGTTTAAAACCCGAGTGAGTTCCTTCTCAGACTTATTGTATTTCTCCGGAAATCCTTAAGTATAAGGCATCGGTTTAAAACCCGAGTGAGTTCCTTCTCAAACTTATTGTATTTCTCCAGAAATCCTTAAGTATAAGGCATCGGTTTAAAACCCGAGTGAGTTTCTTCTCAGACTTATTGTATTTCTCCGGAAATCCTTAAGTATAAGGCATCGGTTTAAAACCCGAGTGAGTTCCTTCTCAGACTTATTGTATTTCTCCGGAAATCCTTAAGTAAAGGCATTGTTTCAGACAACTAAGACCTAATGCAACGGCGATTCAAGTGGCTAGCAAAGTTCAAAGATAAAGTAATTTCTTATTTCTTCAGAAGATCCAAAGAGGCCAGTATCAAAATAATTACAAGAGCTGGATACAATCTCTGATCAAAGAAGAAAGTCATTACAGGTGACTGTTAACAAGTTATACAAGATCGACACGACTTTGCTAGAACAAACATATGAGTCAACCATTGGTGGGGAGTCAAGGAAAAGAAGAGAAGAAATGATGATTACAAAAATATTTCGATATTCAGAAAATCATCCGCAATTTCATACTCTTTGTCCAGCTTGTCCAGGAGAAGAATGGTCCTCGACCAAACTCGCATTCGGTACAAGCTCGTCATAATTGATTTCTTCCAGTGGAGAATAAACCAGAGAATCTTCCAGATATTGCATAATATCTGGATCGGAAGGTGGAGGATCAATCTTATCCTTGGTCCAGTCGGGAGGAGGAATACCCAGGTCGGTAAATACTTCGGGATGGCAAACAAGACCTTGTAGGGAGTCGTATCAAAATGAGGATCTTTCCTTAATATTGATTCCCATACTTCGTTCTCACCATCCCGGTACGCCTGCAAGTTATAAGCATTCAACATATCAACAAAAGGCTTACTGTGTAAATACTTGAAGACGCAGGCTCTGCGAACATCAATTGGAAGGGATTCGGGCAAAGGAATGACAGCTTGCCTTTCGGGTAATGTTTCAGATCCTTTAGCTCCTGACTTTCCAACTGTCTGCTCCAGTCGCCGGATCTTCTCCCTGGCATCATCCAAGTCCGACCGAAGACGACCAATCATCGAATTCTTTTCTCCTGCCACCTCCCAAGCTAGATTCCGAAGGTTAGCAATCTCAACATCTTTAGCTTCAGAGATTTCCCGAAACCTAGAAACTTCATTGCTCAACCTCATCGAGTCTAGTAACTGCTTCCACTTGGTTGTGGAAGTTACCGAAGAAGACTCCCGCAAACAACTTTCGAGTTAGCAAGGAGCAAAAAAGTAATTTTTCAAAATCGAGAGGATAATGAAGAAAGACTTACATCACCAGTGACTTCGTAAAGACTTCATCTGGAAGTTTGGAAAGAACTGCGCTCTCAAAAGTCATTCGAGCAGCAGTACACCATTCCAACGCTCTGTCAAACTCGTTTGACAATAATTCAGGCGAAGGATGAGAAGGATGAACTACATCAAGCAAAGGCTGAGCTTCATCACTTGTCACCCGACGGCGCTTCCTGGTGGCAAAATCCTCCGACTCAGAAGGAGAGGAGGAGGATGCCAAACAAGCACCGGAGTTAGAAATAGGAGCAGCACTGCTGGGACCACACCTTCATCGACGCCAACATAGTTGCCTCGGATGCCCGAAGAGTCTTCTTCGGGGGTGCACCAACAGGCTCACCAACAGGCTCATCAGCAGGAGTGTCGGCAGCACCATCGGCAACGAAGTGATCAAGATCTTCCTGGGAAAGACGAGCGATCACTTCGGGCAAAGGAGGCGTACAGACGGCATCAACGAAGCTGCAGGAATCGACTTGAAGATTCACCGCCAGCGATCGCCTTACGCTTGGAGGATTCACTAGCTGAAACCACCACACTGGCCCCAACCACCACCGACGCAACCCTTTTCTTGTAAGCATTTGCTCTGATAAAGTTCGGGTTGATCTTGGGAGCCACTATGCAAAACAACACAAAAACCAGCCGTATCAGTACAGAAATAAACGACAAGCAACAATGGGGAAACCCTAGTTTTCTAAAGCTTCGACAGGACCAACAAACTAAACCCCAAGTATAACTATTGTGCAGTTTACTTCGGGGGAAGTGGGGAAAGAGATGAGAAATCAAAAAACTCACTTGTTCGGGAAATGGATAGAGCTGTCGTTGGAGTACGAGGAATACGAAGCGAGTCGAAGGACGAAAGGTTGCTTTGGCACTTTAGCAAATCTATCTTGCAGAAGCCAGGATAGATGGAGAGTACCCACGAAGGCTTTAAATAGCCTAAGGTATAAGATGACGGTTGAAGGCTAAGGACAACCGACGACCCAGATCAAAACGACGCTTCGAAATCCGCAAAAAGCAAGATCAACGGTCGAAGGGATGCCACATGGAAACATGTGGAAGCGAGCACCTGATGCAGAGAAACCTCCAATCGTCACACTGCCATTAAAATAATGGATGTATTTCCGATTCATTGGAAACAATGAATGGTATACAAAAGCAGGAAAACGTTTGAACTTCGCAGAAGGGAAACGTGCAGACTTTGCAATAAATGAATTAGTGGGGAAGATTAACGCATCTTCCCGAAACGCATCTTCACAATATTTCTATAAGATCATTATTCGACGAGGAATGAAAAGTTAAGTGATAAGTTTTATCATTAATACTTTGATATTCAAGGCAAGACTTCGGTAGGAGACGGGGAAATTTTGAGGCCAACATGAATAAAGAAATGTCTATTCATTAAGTTGAGGGTACATCTTTACAAAAGAACAACTCCCTAAGCCTTTTCTTCATTGTTGCCCGAGGGACCCCGGTCGGGAGGACTTTTCTCGGGACCATGAGAAGAGCCTTCCTCAAGAGTGGCATCGGCTGAATCCTCTACAGCAACAACTTGAGACTCGGCTTGTGATTTCTCCTCTGGAAGTGCCGGCTCAACATTCAGATATGCCTCATATTGAGGGTCAGCTGGAAAAGGATCATCTACTCCCTGAGCCCAGTCTGGAAGATCCATATCAACTTTCCCGAAGACTTCTGGGTGGCATACCTCACGAAAAGGAGCAAGCGTCGAAGTCGAGATCGTTCCAAGGATCTGCTCCCAAACGTCGTTCCGCCCCCATGCGATAAGCTTGAATGTTGTAGAAACCTAGCAATTCGGAGAAAGGTACGCTGTTCGGGTATTTCCGAATGCACTCCTTCCGAAGGTCCGGCTTTATATGCTCGGGCTTGCTAGGGATTGCCAACTTCGGATGTTCTTCGAGCTCCCTACTTTTGATTTCAAGGCTGTCACCAAACAACGTGGCAGCTGCCTTTTGCTTCCTGGCCTCGCGCTCGGCAGCAGAGACACGAATTTTCAAAGCTTCAAGAGCTTCCTTGAGGGAGATCACTTCTTCCTCATGCTTTTTCTGCAGCTCCACAAGATCTGCGATCAGCTGGTTCTATTTCAGAATTGGCCTTGGCCAATTTCTCTTCACAAGTTTGCGGCAAGGAGCTGGTGCGACCAACCCGGCTCAATGCTTCCATGTGTTGATAAAAGCTCAACACAAGCATTCTGCGGGAAGATGGAAGATATCGAAGAAGTCATAAGAAATTATGAAAACATAAGTAAGCAAGAAGACCGTACCTTGTAGATTGACTAACAAGGGAGGTGTCATCCAGGGCTTCAAACTCCTGGCGATCGAAGGAGCAAGACCGAGGGAGCTCCACTCTGCAGCTTTCTCGGGATCCCGAGTGACCCCGTCGGTCATCTTCGGGGTCCACTGGGGGATGAAGACTTCCTCACTATCCGTCGAAGCTTTGGATTTTTTGTTGGAGGGAGCATCAATTGTGTCATGCCTCCTCTTGGTTCGGACGGAGGAGGAGACGTTAGCCCTCTCCACCATTGGTTTCTTCCCTTTACCCGAAGCATCAGCTACGGGCCCGATATTCCCGATACCCCCCGTAAGAGGGGTCGGGAGAGGGAAGAGAAGCCTCTTGATCTGCAGTCAAGACCCTGGGCGATCGTTGTTCGGCTGACACAACGGCCCTAGCGGCCTTCACCCGCAGGCTTTCAGGGTTCGTTCTGGGAGGCACTTCAAAGAAGAAGGACAAGAATCAGAATTCAAGACATATCACTTCAGTCGAATCAAAGGATGATGGTTAGAAGCTCACAATGAGCCAAGCCCCAGTACTGAAGGATGGAGTTATACTCCATTTCATATTCATGTATCTCTTGATACCACGGAATGGATTTGATCTTCCTGATGGCCGCCTCGTCTTCTTTGGATACGGGAAGGCCCCGGTTACTTTCGGACGAAGAAGTAAGCCTCCTCCAGGTGGTCGGGAAGTTAAGATCTGATGGAGGCGCTCGACAGAAAAAGTATCGTTCGCGCCATCTTTTGTGATTAGAAGGGCAAGTTCCTTTGACAAGGATGCTGCCCCTCCAATCAAGTTCAGCCTTATTGCGTTTGGAAAGAAAGACCCATTCGGGAGGATGGGAGATAGAAAGAACATGAAAATGTACAAAAAGAGAAAGAGATGGCGTAATGCCAAGCTCAAAACACAAACCCAAGAAGCCGACGATGAGACGCCAGCTATTGGGGAGGAGCATTCCGGGACAAATGTTCCAGTGATTCAAAACTGCGGAGAATAAAGGATTAAAAAAGGGAAAGCGAACCCCACTTTCCAGTGCATCTATGTACAGGGAAAATTCACCCGAAAGGGATGAATCAACCCTCTCATCAGGGTGGGGAGCCCTAACCTGATAAGAGGAAGGAAGGTCAAAATCTTGGACAGCTGAAAGAAGGGTTTCTCCATTATAAATGGAAGGAACAGAGCCAGGCCCACCATTGGACCCGGAGGTTTGAGGCTGCCTAGAAGACTAGACAATCTTGGGAGATCCAGACTCGAGAAGGATAGGAGAAGTTTCGGTTTTTCTTTCAAAACCTTTTTGAGAAACTTCAGCGAACTCCTGCCAGAGGACGGTTAGGGTTTTGTTATCACTATCCGACTGTTCGGGAGAAGGAGAAGCAAAAGCATCACTGCTATCACCAACATGGGGTACTAAAGAAGCCCTATCATTCGCCATTACTCGTTACAGTAAACTACAAAAAGAAAAGACCAAAGAAACTTACCGATTCAAAGGAGACGGAAGCTTGAGAGCGGGAAGGCGCGAACGGAGACAACAAAGGTTCAAATTCCGGACAGGAAGAATGAAACCTACGAAGACAACGAACCGCTTTTAAAACTCCCGCACGAGTGTTCGGGAATCTGAACGATCGAGATTGATTCAAAATCAACGATCAAGATTGAAAGACGTTTTGAAAGTTTGAACTCACGAATCCGAAATAGGCGTTCGGAAACCGTCGCTTGGATGACGTGAGCCACGACAGATCAACTGCAACGAAGATACGTGGCCTTACACTCACAACGCTCGAGGAAAAGTGACCACCGCATTAAATGTGATATGACATTTAATGAAGCACCCAGAGATCATCACCCGACGACGAACCCGCTTAAAAACCAAGCCCTCGGGATCGACCGAACGCTTGGTCTGGGGGGCTCGTGATATGGAGAGTTTATGATCAGACCGGGTTCATACCTGATCCGACCCTCGACCCCTGTCGAGACGGAGAAAACCGAATCGCTCCCGAGCGAACTGGATCCGGAAGATGGCTTGCTGAAGAAGAAAGATTATTCAGCTGCAAGCGTGCCCTAATCTTACTTATGGATTAGGGTAATCACCCTGATGACAGCAGACTCAAACTGACGGCTGCGGATAATCATCATCAAAGGGATAACTATCGCATAACCTAACGGTTATCTCAGGAGTCCTCTACTAGCCCAAACTAGTAGAAGTCTATCGCTCAACGAATCTCATTGATAAGATCCAACGACTACCCGAAGAAGGCTCGAGTGCATCCAACGAAGGAGATTCGAAGGTACACTCTATATAAACCTCACTACCATACAAAGTGAGGGACGGATCAATCGATCAAAAAGAATACTATCTGAGACTCAGGTTCAGATACATACTGATAGATCCAAACTATCAGCGTCCTGCTATCTAGATCACCTTTCCCGTTTCTTCATTCATTAGCTCTGTGCTTCTAGCAGAGCCGTTTGTGATTAAGTTCATCAACTGACTTAGCCTTCGGAGGTGGACTCCCGACCCCAGCGGTCGGGCCACATCTGACGCTTTCGTTTTGCAGGACATCACGTGGAGATCCAAGGGCTGAGCAGATTTTGGACGCATCACATGGATACTGATGATGGTGCTTCCTTATGGAAACCTTACTTGATTTGGAGTTGGACTACTCATTGATGAAGAAGAACTTGGTTGATGGGCCTAAAGCCTAGTTGGCCCTAATTTAAAGACATCCCTCCATGCTAGGTAAGTAGTATGAGGTGTTGAAATAAGCCCATCCAAAGTTATTGAAGTTAGGCCCATTAAATCCTTATTTTTGGGCAAGATGCCTAGGCAGGGGCAATTTGGTAAAATTCTATTTTTTAGGGTTTTTAAAAAAGCTTTATTTCTTGGAATTTCGTGGTAAACAATCCCACTAGGTTTCTAAGTCTCTAGAGAATGTGGAAAGGACCTTAGAACTTCCTCTTTGCAACCAATCACCCAACAGGGGCAGTTTGGTGAAATCCTTGTAATTTAGGGACTTCTTATGCTATTTAAAGGAGGGGGGAACTCCATGTTTTTCAGTCACAATCAGTTATAAGCCTTTGGAGAACGTGGGAAGAACCCTAGAACCTCTCCTCCAAAGCCAAGGATGATCCTCAAGCATCCATTTGAGTTTCTTCATTGGTTCTTCTTCTAAAAGGTTAGTAATCAATTTGTTTCTTCTTTGATTTGTTCTTTCTTCTATACTTCTGATCTTCTGACTATGGAAAGGTATTACACTACTATAATGGCCACTTCTCTAATTCTATTAGCCCTAGAGTGAATCCCCCAATTCACTCTATGTTCTTGAAGCCATATGGCGATGATTCTTGAAATTGACTTTATCCATGATCTTGATCACTCCCTCATTATTATTCAACTGATTTTGGTGATTGTGGGAAAGGTCTCACATCAGTGCAACAACCTTTCCTTCTATCCCCATGATTGTTAGGTTGATTCCCTCTTTCCCCCATCCTTGGCAAACAAAAGTAAGGGTTATTCTATGAGAGCTGATTTTGGGTAACTCTCATGAGAGGTAACCAAATTAGGAAAACCCTAATCATTTATTTGGTAGACCCTTTCCAAAACCATTCTTGATTTTGAAATACTAATGAGATGTTTCCCTTATCTATATTGGGTGATTTGTGAGAGTCCAAATTGGGTACTCTCATGAGCAGTAACCAAATAGGAAAAACATAATCCTCCTCTAAATTATTGGATCCACCCCAAGACTTTCTTTATTATGATTTTTTTATCTTTATTCCCTAGGGTGAATCTTTATTCTCCCTAGTCTTTCTGTGGGATACACAGATTCTAGTTGGTAAAACCCTCATTGTAAGGTTAGAATTTGTTTCCTTTGGCTTTATTTGAGAACCTTGTTTTCTCTCATTGTTAGACCTTTCCAATACCTTTCTTGATTTTAAAACACTATTCTTTCTTTCTTAGAGTGAATTCCCCAATTCACTCTATGATCTTGAAGTTCTTGAAACCATATGGTGATATTCTTGTTTCTTGATTCTTGACTATTCTTTCTTTCTTAGAGTGAATTCCCCAATTCACTCTATGTTCTTGAAGTTCTTGAAACCATATGGTGATATTCTTGTTTCTTAATTCTTGACTATTCTTTCTTTCTTAGAGTGAATTCCCCAATTCACTCTATGTTCTTGAAGTTCTTGAAACCATATGGTGATTTTCTTGTTTCTTGATGTTATTGATTCTTGATCTTACCTGAGATCTTGATGACTCTTTCCATGATTTTCCTACCTATCTTTATGATGGTGGGGAAGGTCTCATACCATTACCATGACCTTCCCTTGTGTTTTCATGATTGAGGAGTTGATCCCTAATGTTCCTTGGACAATTGGAAACCATTATATGAAGAGATTTTGGGAGGAACCCTTGGGTAACCCTCATGAGAGAATATCCAAATTGGATAATCCTCATGAGAGAGTATCCAATTGGGAACCCTATTATTTCTAATCCTCCCCAATTACATTCTTTGTTTTGAATTACTAAGCAGATGTATCCCTTTCACTCTATGAACCTACCTTGGGTATCTTGAGAACCAATCTAGAGAAACTTTCATGAGAGGATATTTAATTGAATACCCTAATTTTTATTATTAGGTCATCCCCAAAGTCTTTCTTAATTATGATTTCTTATTCTATATTCCCCAGGGTGAATCTTTATTATCCCTGGTTCTTACATGAGCTCCTTGGACTATATGCCTTGAAACCCTAACTTCTTGGTTCAAATCAAGAACCTATCTTTTTACCTTTATTTGATGCTTTGACCTTCTTATATAGTCTTAATATGTTCTAGGAAGCTCCCCTTCAAATTTTGGACCAATCGGACTTCAAACGAATAAATTCTGAAGAATAATGAGGAAGAGTCCAAGACTATCAATTAAACCCTAAACAAGTATATAGCAATCATTAGGAATAAGCCCTAGAAGATTAGAAGTCAAATGGAGACAAAACAGGGCAAATTCTGCTGTCAGCAGCCCTTTGGTCGATGCGTTGGTTGATGGGATCGACCAAGCAGATTCAATACAGACAGAATATACTAATTTGGTCATAATTTCTTCGTTTGAAGTTCGATTGGTATGAAATTCAAAGGGGAGCTTCCTAGAACATATTAGGACTATAAATGTGAAACCCAGCCCTAACCTTGACCCGGAAACCTTGTTATTTGTAGGTCCGATGACCCGAAGTAAAGTAAGAAGTCAGCTTTGGGCCATCCCAGTAGAGGACTTGGTGTCTGGCTTTGAATCCATGAAGGTTGATGATGAGGTTCTATTTATGGAAGCAGAATCCTGATGAAGATCTAATTAGTTGATGGACTTGGAGTGCTCTCTATCTTGGTTTGAAGGCATTTCTACCTACTAGGTAAGTCACTTGACTTGTGTACAAAACCCCTTTAGGTTTGGATTTGATCTGGGCCTTCAATTCCCTGTTTTGGCCTTCTTTGTCTGCATTGGTCGACGATTGGTCGATCGGGCCCAGTCGACCAATCCACTCGACCAATGGGTGCTTGTCTTTGGCAATTAGGTTGATTCTTGCTCTATTTAAGTCTAACCTCGAGTCCACTTCGTATTTGCTGCCTCCAAACCCTCTGGAACGAACCAAAGACCTCTGCAAGTCATCTCTCTTGCATCCTTGGAGTTTTCTTGGCGGATCTTCGTCGGAACTCTTCTTTTTGCATCAAAAGGTATGTCTACTCTCTCTTCTTCTCCTACATCTTTGTTTTTCTTTCCTTTTTGAGTTGAGACAGTAGAAGAGATGCTGCATCCTCTGTTGCAAACATCTCTGAACATGTTCTCATGATCATCCTAAGGATTTAAGGCTAGAACAATGATCTTAACCATGATCATTGCAAGCTTTTGAAGGATTCATGATCAAACCATGATTTAATCTCTGTTAATTTCCTAATCTGAATTCCGATCTCTTTGGATCTTCTTTCATTGATCATGTTAGTGGTTAATGGTTGTGTTTTCTTTCTATGATCCATAACCCATAGAATTCTAGTTGTTCTCTTCTACCTTACTATGTGTTCTTCATGATGCATGATAGTACATATATGGTAGGTTTTATTTCCTTATTTAGATTTATGCTTCTAAGCCTTATTCCATGAAGACCTATGCATGTTTTCATGTTTTCATTACCAAAAGCAATGATCCATCCTCCTATAGTTCTTGTCTTTGTTTTCTATTTCAAAATTCATCAAGATCCATGTTTGATTTATTTATGGTAACTTTTTGTTTCCTAATTTGGATCTTGATACCTTGATTTGATTAGTGTTTTGAGGTCCCCTATATGTTAGAATACTACTGATGTAGTCTACCCCTTGATTAGTACCCTTTTGAACCACCAAATTCGGATTTCATATCTCAAAACTCCGATTTTCTAAGTTACTGTCTGCATTGGTCGACTGATTGGTCGACTGGACCACTCGACCAATCCACTCGACCAATGAGTACAGCAACTCCAGAATTGGTCTGTTTCGGATGTTTTGATATATATTCTGTTAGGGATCTTTCCTAATATGTTGTATATACTTGGTTAGGACCTTCTTCTCAAGTTTGCCAAGATCTTACTTGATTTCTTTGGATTCTTTGCGAGTTATAAAAGGTAAGGATGGTTATTTCCTTAATTACATAGATAGCATGAATCTAGTTTCTATATTTGAATATCATTAATATGTTCCTAAATTAGATTCTTACAATGATATTCTCTTGTTGCATAACTTTGATTACAGTAGCATTACTTATTCATATTGAATTGATTCATGTATGATTTACTTACCAATGTTATACAAGTGATTGTTATACTGATTTCTTTCCATATATGGAGTTACCATATATGTGATGATATGAATTGATGCATGTGTATGCTTACGTATGGTTTGGAAAGGAGAGGTGTCCTTTTGACACTTCTGTCCTTGGACTACTACGGGAATATTATGGGATGTTTCCGGAGATGCCCTCTGGACACCTTCCTAAACTGTTGGATGACATATATAGGATTGTCTAGTAGTGTTTGGCTAGGATGTCCTGTTATGTCGACCCTAATCGGAGGGGTATTGAGACCGAACGACCCGTGGTAGCAATGGGGATTCGTGGGCGCTCAAGACCGGTAACCAACCCGTGAGAGGACAGGAATCACATTGTGGGGGCCATTTGTTGGTAGGGTTGCATATGGTTAGACTTGGGCTCACGGGCGCTTAAGACCGGTAACCAACCCGTGAGAGGACGTGAGAGCTTCCCGTTTACCATATGTGGATAACCAATAGGGTTGATGAGTCCGTAGTCCGAGTTGGTCGGTGCCATAGGATACGCCGACTCTAGTGTGAAGGATACCGGAAAGGATCGTCGGGGACGAGGAATGGAAGTATCTGGATCTGACTTGATGTAACCAAGTAGAAGACTTGCATTTGGCTAGGTATTACCCCCGACATGCGCCAAGACTTATACCAAATGGTTGTGAGAGAGTGTGTTGACTTAACCCCCCGCCAAGGTTTGTCCCGAGGGATGAAGGACCCATTACCAATCGGCTGCTCAAGACCGGTGAAATGATCCGTGAGAGAATCCAAGATATCTTAAATGGTTGAGGATGTGAGTGGACTTTCCTAAAGAAGTACGGTGCTATGACTTAAAGCATGTCTGCCAATAGAGACCAGCATACTTAGAGTTAGATTCATTCATTCATTGTTTGTCTCATATCATATTGCATTTATGATTGTTCCGGAATCCTGCCATTTATGTTATTATGGATTTTAATCGCCTTACCGAGTTTCTTTGAAACTCATTCCTTTATTGTACAATGTTGTTAGACTATCCTGCAGTACGGAATACTATGACGGTCCCTATGAGGAAGCGCAAGGCGAAGAGACATATCTCCAGGAAGGTGATTGCGGTTACCACAATTACTCTGAAGATCCCATGGGTGGTTATGCTCCGTACGATGCTTAGTTCGACCATTGAGTGGAAGCGTCCTTGTGCTATCTATGAGATCTACACCTACAAGGATGTCGTCTACAAAGTGGAGAATAATTTAGTTACCCAATGTACTTGCTACTGGGATTAGCTTTTATCTAGTTTATTCTTTAGAGCTACTTTTCCGCTGGATGTAAAGTGGGATTTTTGCTTCACTTTACTTATCTGTTTGACACTCTGATTATATCTATTATTCCGTTTCGTTTACGATTCATTTTTTCATTATTGGATCTATGATTTATCTTCCGCACTCTTGTTATGGTTGTTCATGATTATGTTATTGTTTATGTGGGAGGTTGATCACTCGATACCTGATCTTCGGGCTGTGGATCACACTCTCGGGTATGCCGGATAGGGTACCGGGCCGGGAGGGCGTGATGATTGGTATCGAGCCCAAGGTTCGAGGAGATCCTAACCACAAAAGACAACAACTGAACATTCTCGAGTCATTGATCTGAAATGACTCTTCTACTCTTAGAAGTGAATAATAGAACACTTGAATTAGAAACTTGAACTTTGAGGCATAACAGAACATTTCTGAATAACATACCATAATTATACTTGAACAAATGTCACTAATGCAAGGAAAATAAAAGTGCATAATATACAATAATTAAAGAGAAACAAAATGAACTTCATTAATTTCAAAAGTTGTTACAATGATTACATCCGAAAAGCATAAATGGAAAATCCTAAAGTACGGTCTATCTAGGTGATCTACTCGATCTCTATATGCTCGAACTCCTCGCTAGCCGAGTCACCCGACGCTCTATCTCGTCTCGTCGAGACTCCATCCTCTCGTACATCTGCTCTGTCCGACCTCCATCCTCTCTAGCATGGAAGTCATCGATCTCATCTGTGCACCAAGATCCGAAGTCTCCGGAACCGCATGTGAAGGGCCGCCCGTCTCGAAGTGTGATGAAGGAAACTCGTGATGCACAGTGCTCAGCCTCGCGCATATCTCAGGTATCATCTCCGGCCCGATCATCACTATCGGGACCGATATCCTCTCCTCCATCCTCCGATCCCCGATCCTCATCCTCCGATTCATCATCATCCTCACCCTCCGGACCAGGAGATCTCTCTAACCGATGTAGTCTCATCCGTCGAATGGTCCGAGTCCCAATGGGGTATCCCCGTGATCTAGTGTCCATCGGAGTATCCTCGAAACTCACCCCGAAATGCCCGAAGATCAAAGTCGAAGCCTCCCATAGCAAAGGTTCCGCATGCTAGGCCGCAGAACTAAGTCCAAGATGACCTGCTGAATGATGTAGGAAAGATCGATCTCGAAGCCCATGTAGATGCGGTAAATGACCAAGGCCTCCATCACCGTGACCCGATGGTGATGTCCGGCTTTCGGCATGATGTTTCGGCCGACTATGCGACCGATAATACGTGCAGAACCCGTCATCCGTCCGCTAGTCCACGGTGTGAAGCATCGGCGGCTATCCCATAGCGTAGAGCATATCTCGCGAAGCTCGTACGGCATCGGATGGCTGTCCAGTGCTGCTCCTGCAGGTATCCACACACACTGCTTGTGGGTAGTAAGGGACCTGCAAGATCTCGGCCGGTGTCCGGGTAGAGAAGCGAATCCGAGTCCGAAGGACCCCGCTCCCGAGGACAAGTCCGAGTGGATGTCCCCGGCCCCGAGCCTCCTCTCTGTGTAAGTAAGGTTGCTGAAGAACAACCTCACTAGCTCCGGGTATACCGGCAAATCCTCGGTGAAGAGGTGAGTCCACCGCAAAGTGTCGAACCTCTGCCGGATCTCGAAGGCTCGAGCTGGCGTAAGTGAAGTAGACGCCCCATCTCGATGTTACAATAGCTGAAGTAGGCCTCGTATAGAAACTCGGCCCGAGGTGTGTCAAATAGGTCCGGTCTCCTAACCTCCTCTCTCGGGCTCGAAAGGAACCTGACCTCTGACCCTGAGAGCACCTACGATGCGACCTCGACCTCTACCTCCTCCTCGTCCTCCCCTTTGCATGATGTGTCTGTGGAAGAGACAAGAGACAATTCCAATTAGTGCTATTTCAAGATTTGAGCCAAAAGGGTATTTTCGTAATTTTTCGGAAAATTTCAAATTTGGGGGAAATTTGATTTGAACATACTAGCATGTGCACAATACTTGGAATTTCATGTCTATGAAGTTGTTTTGATGAAAATCGATCGAAAACATGGATTAAAGCGAAAAATTCAGCAAGAAGAAATTTGGGGATTTTGCAATTTAGGTCAAAATTGGATTTTTTTGAAAAGTTGAAATTGGTTAAATCAAATTGTATGGACCTATCTACAATGTCATCTTGAGCATGTAGCATTTGATCTCGTGCGAAAATTTCAAGCGGTTTGAGAGAAAACGAAATTTTTCTAAAGATATCGATTTCGATATAAAACTTTGCGAGATGAGCACCAAATGTGTTAAAACTTGTTGTCTATGCATGTCATTGTGTTTAAAACCTAGGGAATATGTTTCTAAGCATTCCTAAGCATGATATCTAGCATTGGATACAAGTAAAGCATGGTTTTTATTGAAATGCAAGCATGAGAAGATGAGAATGGAAGAAAGAATGAGAGATTTACCTTGTTTGTGAAGATGGTGTGTTGTGGTGTTGTTGTTGAAGCACTAAATCACCTCAAGAGCACTTGTGGGAACTCTTGGATATTTTCCCTAGAGCTCTCTCACCTTTGGAAGAAGTTAGAATGAGGTTGGAATGTGGAAATGAGGCTTATAATGCGAATTTTCGCATTCTCGTCTTCATTGGTCGATCGATTGGTCGACCGGGTCACTCGACCAACCACTCGACCAATGGTCACGGTGACCTCATTTGCTGTTGAATTTTTGGAAAATGTGATTTTTGCCTTATGGAATATTGTTTGATGACTATATGGATATATTTGAGCATGATTTAAGTTTTCAAATCATTTGGACTTGTGGTTTATGTTGAATCTTCGAAATTCGGTATTTTGATGTTCTCGGTTTTGCAGAATGGTTACTCTGAGAAGTGGGCGTGGTGAATCTAGTGGTCATGGAGGTGGTGAAGTACCTCGGGGGAGGTGGTGAAGTACCTCATGGAGGTGGTGAGATACCAAATGCTGATCGGGGTACTCATGAGATCCCCGGTGCCCCGAATGTTGGAAGTTTTAGAGATATTGCCAATATTATGGGCAATATGATGCAGCAGCAAGCAGCTCGGTTCAACCAGATGTTGGTGGGTTTCATGACTCGCATAATGAGACCCGGGCTGGTGCTAATGTGAATCCTCATGCCGCAGTCTGAATGCGGGAGGTTTAGCTGGAACTCCTCATACTACTCTGATGGAGAGTTTTCCGAAGATGCAAGTACCCACTTTTACTTGGAGTTACCAAGGACCCCTTGTTTCCTAACAAGTGGCTTCGTGAGTTGGAGAAGGCTTTCCGGCATCTGCAATGCTCGGAAGCTCGAAGATTTTGTTTGTTTGAGCGAAGTTGCAACAAGAAGCTGATGCATGGTGGATTTCCACTCGTCCTGTTTTGGAAGGTTTGCATGCAGGAGTTGTAACTTGGGAGTTATTCAAAGAGGCTTTTTGTATGAACTACTTTCCCGAGGCGGTGAAGGATGCAAAGGAAGCTGAGTTTATGATTCGACTCAAGGAACTTTGTCTGTGTTGGAGTACCAACGAAGTTCGAGGAGCTTCATTTCTTTGCTCCGCATTCTTTGAAGGAAGACCTCGCGAAAGCAAAGAAGTTCTTCAAAGGACTGCGCCCCGCCATTAAAGCTTATCTCACGAGTCCAGCCTATAGTGAGCTACGCTCAAGTGGTGCGGAACTCGAAGAAGTTGGAAGAAACAGAGAAGGAAAGTGCTCGTGTGCGAAGCCTTGGCGATCAAGGAATTCTGGTTTGGTGGATCGCAATGACCGTCGTTATGTGAGACCTACACCCTACCCCACTCCTACCTTTCAGGCTAAGAGTGTAGGTCGAACACGGGTTTTCAGCAGCCCGGCCGGTTTAAACAAGACGGCGGAAACCGATCACCAGCAAATGCAAGTGCAAGTGCAAGTGCGAGTGCAAGGCCTTTTGTTCGAAGCCCTCTGTTGCAGCCACCCCGTTGGATCCAGCAATCTGTTTGCTTCTACGCAAGCAAGCTGGTCATTTTGCTCGTGCTCGTCCGAAGCGGCCCGCCCAGAGCCTGCCCCAGTGGTGAAGAGTGCTCCTGCTCCTCCCTCTGGTAGAGTTTTCAGTATTTCCAAGATCGAGCAGGATCCAAGCCATGATGTGATTACAGGTACATTGTTAGTCGCTTCTATTTCGCATTTGTCTTATTTGATACGGGTGCATCTCATTCGTTCATGTCATCTCGCATTCATCAAGAAGACTAACCTAATCCCCGAGAAGTTGTCTAGTTGTTTATTGATTAGTACACCTACTGGTCCTGTTGTGAAACTAGATAAGGGGTTATCTAAATGTCCTGTGTTGATTGGTGAGAAGAACTTGGAAGCCAATTTTGTGATTCTTGACATGAAGGACTTCGATGTTATTTTGGGAATTGATTGGTTGACAGCCCACAAAGCTGTGTTCCTTTGTTCCTCAAAGAAGATTCAGTTCCATATTTGTGGAAGTCCGGTCTTTGAATTTCAAGGTGAAAAGAGAAGGGTTTGTAAGAAAGTGCTGTCTGCACTAATGCAAGTCTATGCCCTAGTGGATGATGCTTCATCTCGAAGGCAAGGGTATAGTGGAGAAAAGAGTCGATGAAGTCGAGTTGTCTGCGACTTTGTTGATGTCTTCCCCGATGATCTATCGGGAGTGCCTCCGGACAGAGATGTCGAATTCTCTATTGATCTCGTCCCCGGTGCCGCTCCCCGTATCTAAAGCTCCGTATAGGATGGCTCCTACCGAGTTGAAAGAGTTGCAAAATCAGTTGAATGAGCTCATTGATAGAGGTTTCGTACAGCCTAGTGTGTCACCTTGGGGAGCTCCGGTCTTGTTCGTCAAGAAGAAAGACGGTAGTATGCGCTTGTGCATCGACTACCGTGAGTTGAATAAGTTGACTATCAAGAATAGATATCCGCTGCCCGGAATCGATGATCTCTTCGATCGGTTGAAGGGTGCAGTTGTGTTCTCGAAGATTGACTTAAGGTCCGGATATCACCAATTGAAAGTGAAGTCTAGTGATATCTTCAAGACAGCTTTCCGAACGCGGTATGGTCACTACGAGTTTAGAGTCATGCCCTTCGGATTGACCAATGCTCCTGCGGTGTTCATGGACCTCATGAACCGAGTATTTCATGATGTGCTTGATAAGTTTGTGATTGTGTTCATTGATGACATCTTGATCTATTCGAAGAGCGAAGAAGAGCATGCGAGTCATCTAAGTTTCACTTTGCAAAGGTTGCGAGAAAAGAAGTTGTTTGCTAAGTTTAGCAAGTGTGATTTCTGGCTTAAGAGAGTGGTTTTCCTTGGTCATGTGGTTTCAGCCGAAGGTATTCGTGTCGATCCCGAAAAGGTCCAAGTCTGTGGCTGATTGGGAGAGACCGAAGTCGAACGGAAATAAGAAGTTTTCTTGGATTGGCGGGTTACTACCGAAGGTTTATTGAGAACTTTTCTCGGTTGGCTGCTCCTATGACTAAGTTGACCAGGAAAGAAGAGAAGTTTGTTTGGTCCGACGCCCTGTGAGAAGAATTTCCAAGAGTTGAAAGATAGATTGACAAGTGCCCCGGTTTTGACTATACCTGATAGTTCCGGTGGTATGACAGTTTATACCGATGCGTCAAAGATTGGTTTGGGTTGTGTACTGATGCAACATGGCAAGGTCGTAGCCTATGCTTCTCGGCAATTGAAGGATTATGAGCGGAATTACCCCACTCACGATCTAGAACTTGCCGCCGTTGTCTTTGCTTTGAAGATTTGGAGACATTATCTCTACGGTGAGAAGATTGCCATTTTCACGGATCATAAGAGTTTGAAATACTTCTTTACCCAAAAGGAGTTGAACATGAGACAAAGGAGATGGTTGGAACTAGTCTCCGATTATGATTGTGATATTCAAGATCATCCTGGGAAAGCAAATGTTGTTGCTGATGCTCTTAGTAGGAAGAACCAGAAGAAGACTTTGAATTTAAATGCTTTGAGTTTACCATTGTGGTCTTCTATTGAGAGTTTTGGTTTGGAAATCGTCCCTGAGAATTCTGATTGTATTCTTTCTGCCATGACGGCAAGATCTGGTCTTAGAGATAAGATTGTTGCTCTGCAGAGTTCTGATCAGGAGTTTTTGACCAAAGTTGAGAAGATTTCTTCGAATCCCGAGTCGGACCCCGACTTTGGTATATCCATGGATGGTGCTTTGTTGTTTAGAGGAAGACTGTGTGCCTCGCAAACGAAGAAGTTAAGAATGAAATATTGAAGGAAGCACACCAGTCGGTCTTTCATGTACACCCGGAAGCACCAAGATGTACAAGGACTTGAAGGAACATTTTTGGTGGATTGGTTTAAAGGCGGATGTTGATGATTTTGTTGCCAAGTGTGAGACTTGCCAGGCGTGTGAAAGCCGTTCGACAACCTCCATCTCGGATTACTTCAACCTCTTCCTATTCCTAGTTGGAAGTGGGAAGATATCTCCATGGACTTTGTGACTAGCTTGCCTCGGACAAGTAAAGGCAATGACACTTGTGTGGGTGATTGTTGATAGGTTGACCAAATCAGCCCATTTCATTCCTATGAAGATCACTCATACTCCGGATAAGCTAGCCGGGTTTTATGTGGATAATGTGGTTCGTCTGCATGGTGTGCCATTGGGTATTGTTTCGGATCGTGATCCTAGGTTCACCTCAAGGTTTTGGAACAGTTTGCGAAGGCCTTGGGAACCCAATTGAACTTGAGTACAGCTCATCATCCACGGTCGATGGACAATCCGAGCGGACAATTCAGACATTGGAAGACATGCTCAGATCTTGTGTGGTGGATATGGGTGGAAATTGGGATGAACACCTAGCTTTGGTTGAGTTTGCCTATAACAACAGTTATCAAGCAACAATAGGCATGGCTCCATTCAAGGCTTTGTATGGTAGTACTTGTAGGACACCTTTGTACTGGGATCGAGACAGGTGAAAGAAAAGTCTTAGGTCCCGAGATGATTGAAGCTACAAGTGCTATGGTAGATATGATAAGAGAAAGGATTAAGTCCGCCCAGATCGAGACAAATCTTATCCTGATAAGAGAAGGACCGATTTGGAATTTCAAGTTGGAGAGAAAGTCTTTCTGAAGGTCTCACCAATGAAGGGTGTGATGAGATTCAATGTTAAGGGTAAGCTTAGCCCTCGTTACATTGGACCATTCGAGATTTTGGAAAAGGTTGGACCTGTTGCGTATCGATTAGCATTACCTCCGTCTCTTGCTGGTGTGCACAATGTGTTCCATATTTCGATGCTCCGAAAATACATAGAAAATCCGGAACACATTTTGCAGCAACCACCTGAAGGACTTAGTGCTGATTTGACCTATGATGAAGAACCGGCCGAAATCCTGGATAGGAAGGACAAGCAGCTGCGGAATCGCGCCATTCCTTTGGTGAAGATTCGGTGGAAGAACCATACCCCTGAAGAAGCTTCTTGGGAGAAGGAAGAAGACATGAAGGAGAAGTTTCCTTACCTCTTTGGAAGCACAGGTACGCTTTCAATTTCGGGGACGAAATTTCTTTAAGGGGGGGAGAATGTGAAACCCAGCCCTAACCTTGACCCGAAAACCTTGTTATTTGTAGGTCCGATGACCCGAAGTAAAGTAAGAAGTCAGCTTTGGGCCATCCCAAGTGAGGACTTGGTGTCCGGCTTTGAATCCATGAAGGTTGATGATGAGGTTCTATTTATGGAAGCAGAATCCTGATGAAGATCTAATTAGTTGATGGACTTGGAGTGCTCTCTATCTTGGTTTGAAGGCATTTCTACCTACTAGGTAAGTCACTTGACTTGTGTACAAAACCCCTTTAGGTTTGGATTTGATCCTGGGCCTTCAATTCCCTGTTTTGGCCTTGTTTGCCTGCATTGGTCGACCGATTGGTCGATCGGGCCCGATCGACCAATCCACTCGACCAATGGGTGCTGTCTTTGGCAATTAGGTTGATTCTTGCTCTATTTAAGTCTAACCTCGAGTCCACTTCGTATTTGCTGCCTCCAAACCCTCCGGAACGAACCAAAGACCTCTGCAAGTCATCTCTCTTGCATCCTTGGAGTTTTCTTGGCGGATCTTCGTCGGAACTCTTCTTTTTGCATCAAAAGGTATGTCTACTCTCTCTTCTTCTCCTACATCTTTGTTTTTCTTTCCTTTTTGAGTTGAGACAGTAGAAGAGATGCTGCATCCTCTGTTGCAAACATCTCTCGAACATGTTCTCATGATCATCCTAAGGATTTAAGGCTAGAACAATGATCTTAACCATGATCATTGCAAGCTTTTGAAGGATTCATGATCAAACCATGATTTAATCTCTGTTAATTTCCTAATCTGAATTCTGATCTCTTTGGATCTTCTTTCATTGATCATGTTAGTGGTTAATGGTTGTGTTTTCTTTCTATGATCCATAACCCATAGAATTCTAGTTGTTCTCTTCTACCTTACTATGTGTTCTTCATGATGCATGATAGTACATATATGGTAGGTTTTATTTCCTTATTTAGATTTATGCTTCTAAGCCTTATTCCATGAAGACCTATGCATGTTTTCATGTTTTCATTACCGAAAGCAATGATCCATCCTCCTATAGTTCTTGTCTTTGTTTTCTATTTCAAAATTCATCAAGATCCATGTTTGATTTATTTATGGTAACTTTTTGTTTCCTAATTTGGATCTTGATACCTTGATTTGATTAGTGTTTTGAGGTCCCCTATATGTTAGAATACTACTGATGTAGTCTACCCCTTGATTAGTACCCTTTTGAACCACCAAATTCGGATATCATATCTCAAAACTCTGATTTTCTAAGCTATCGTCTCGCATTGGTCGATCGATTGGTCGACTGGACCACTCGACCAATCCACTCGACCAATGAGTACAGCAACTCCAGAATTGGTCTGTTTCGGATGTTTTGATATATATTCTGTTAGGGATCTTTCCTAATATGTTGTATATACTTGGTTAGGACCTTCTTCTCAAGTTTGCCAAGATCTTACTTGATTTCTTTGGATTCTTTGCGAGTTATAAAAGGTAAGGATGGTTATTTCCTTAATTACATAGATAGCATGAATCTAGTTTCTATATTTGAATATCATTAATATGTTCCTAAATTAGATTCTTACAATGATATTCTACTGTTGCATAACTTTGATTACAGTAGCATTACTTATTCATATTGAATTGATTCATGTATGATTTACTTACCAATGTTATACAAGTGATTGTTATATTGATTTCTTTCCATATATGGAGTTACCATATATGTGATGATATGAATTGATGCATGTGTATGCTTACGTATGGTTTGGAAAGGAGAGGTGTCCTTTTGACACTTCTGTCCTTGGACTACTACGGGAATATTATGGGATGTTTCCGGAGATGCCCTCTGGACACCTTCCTAAACTGTTGGATGACATATATAGGATTGTCTAGTAGTGTTTGGCTAGGATGTCCTGTTATGTCAGACCCTAATCGGAGGGGTATTGAGACCGAACGACCCGTGGTAGCAATGGGGATTCGTGGGCGCTCAAGACCGGTAACCAACCCGTGAGAGGACAGGAATCACATTGTGGGGGCCATTTGTTGGTAGGGTTGCATATGGTTAGACTTGGGCTCACGGGCGCTTAAGACCGGTAACCAACCCGTGAGAGGACGTGAGAGCTTCCCGTTTACCATATGTGGATAACCAATAGGGTTGATGAGTCCGTAGTCCGAGTTGGTCGGTGCCATAGGATACGCCGACTCTAGTGTGAAGGATACCGGAAAGGATCGTCGGGGACGAGGAATGGAAGTATCTGGATCCGACTTGATGTAACCAAGTAGAAGACTTGCATTTGGCTAGGTATTACCCCGACATGCGCCAAGTACTTATACCAAATGGTTGTGAGAGAGTGTGTTGACTTAACCCCCGCGCCAAGGTTTGTCCCGAGGGATGAAGGACCCATTACCAATCGGCTGCTCAAGACCGGTGAAATGATCCGTGAGAGAATCCAAGATATCTTAAATGGTTGAGGATGTGAGTGGACTTTCCTAAAGAAGTACGGTGCTATGACTTAAAGCATGTCCGCCAATAGAGACCAAAGCATACTTAGAGTTAGATTCATTCATTCATTGTTTGTCTCATATCATATTGCATTTATGATTGTTCCGGAATCCTGCCATTTATGTTATTATGGATTTTAATCGCCTTACCGAGTTTCTTTGAAACTCATTCCTTTATTGTACAATGTTGTTAGACTATCCTGCAGTACGGAATACTATGACGGTCCCTATGAGGAAGCGCAAGGCGAAGAGACATATCTCCGGGAAGGTGATTGCGGTTACCACAATTACTCTGAAGATCCCACGGGTGGTTATGCTCCGTACGATGCTTAGTTCGACCATTGAGTGGAAGCGTCCTTGTGCTATCTATGAGATCTACACCTACAAGGATGTCGTCTACAAAGTGGAGAATAATTTAGTTACCCAATGTACTTGCTACTGGGATTAGCTTTTATCTAGTTTATTCTTTAGAGCTACTTTTCCGCTGGATGTAAAGTGGGATTTTTGCTTCACTTTACTTATCTGTTTGACACTCTGATTATATCTATTATTCCGTTTCGTTTACGATTCATTTTTTCATTATTGGATCTATGATTTATCTTCCGCACTCTTGTTATGGTTGTTCATGATTATGTTATTGTTTATGTGGGAGGTTGATCACTCGATACCTGATCTTCGGGCTGTGGATCACACTCTCGGGTATGCCAGATAGGGTACCGGCTGGGAGGGCGTGACAATAAAGAAGGTCAAAGCATCAAATAAAGGTAAAAAGATAGGTTCTTGATTTGAACCAAGAAGTTAGGGTTTCAAGGCATATAGTTCAAGGATCTCATGTAAGAACCAGGGAGAATAAAGATTCACCCTGGGGAATATAGAATAAGAAATCATAATTAAGAAAGACTTTGGGGATGACCTAATAATTAACAAAGGATTAAGGTTTTCAATTAAATATCCTCTCATGAAAGTTCCCCTAGATTAGTTCTCAAGATAACCCAAGGTAGGTTCATAGAGTGAAAGGGATACATCTGCTTAGTAATTCAAAACAAAGAATGATATTGGGGAGGATTATAAATAATAGGGTTCCCAATTGGATACTCTCTCATGAGGTTACCCAATTTGAATATTCTCTCATGAGGGTTACCCAAGGGTTCCCCCCAAAATCTCTTCATATAATGGTTTCCAATTGTCCAAGGAACATTAGGGATCAACTCCTCAATCATGAGGACACAAGGGAAGGTCATGGTAATGGTATGAGACCTTCCCCACCATCATAAAGATAGGTAGGAAAATCATGGAAAGAGTCATCAAGATCTCAGGTAAGATCAAGAATCAATAACATCAAGAAACAATAAAATCACCATATGGTTTCAAGAACTTCAAGAAAATAGAGTGAATTGGGGAATTCATTGAATTGGGGAATTCACTCTAAGAAAGAAAGAATAGTCAAGAATCAAGAAACAAGAACCATAAATCAAGAACCAAGAATATCACCATATGGTTTCAAGAACTTCAAGAACATAGAGTGAATTGGGGAATTCACTCTAAGAAAGAAAGAATAGTCAAGAATCAAGAAACAAGAACCATAAATCAAGAACCAAGAATATCACCATATGGTTTCAAGAACATAGAGTGAATTGGCGAATTCACTCTAAGAAAGAAAGAGTAGTGTTTTAAAATCAAGAAAGGTATTGGAAAGGTCTAACAATGAGAGAAAACAAGGTTCTCAAATAAAGCCAAAGGAAACAAATCCTAACCTTACAATGAGGGTTTTACCAACTAGAATCTGTGTATCCCACAGAAAGACTAGGGAGAATAAAGATTCACCCTAGGGAATAAAGATAAAGAAATCATAATAAATAAAGTCTTGGGGAGGATCCAATAATTTAGAGGAGGATTAGGTTTTTCCTATTTGGTTACTGCTCATGAGAGTATCCAATTTGGACTCTCACAAATCACCCAAGATAGATAAGGGAAACATCTCATTAGTATTTCAAAATCAAGAATGGTTTTGGAAAGCGTCTACCAAATAAATGATTAGGGTTTTCCTAATTTGGTTACCTCTCAAGAGAGTTACCCAAAATCAGCTCTCATAGAATAACCCTTACTTTTGCTTGCCAAGGATGGGAGAAAGAGGGAATCAACCTAACAATCATGGGGATAGAAAGAAAGGTTGTAGCACTGATGTGAGACATTTCCCACAATCACCAAAATCAGTAGAATAATAATGAGGGAGTGATCAAGATCATGGATAAAGTCAATTTCAAGAATCATCGCCATATGGCTTCAAGAACATAGAGTGAATTGGGGGATTCACTCTAGGGCTAATAGAATTAGAGAAGAGGCCATTACAACAGTGTAATACCTTTCTCATTGTCAGAAGATCAGAAGTATAGAAGAAAGAAACAAATCGATTACTAACCTTTTAGAAGAAGAATCGATAAAGAAACTCAAATGGATGCTTGAGGATCATCCTTGGCTTTGGAGGAGAGGTTCTAGGGTTCTTCCCACGTTCTCCAAAGGCTATAACTGATTGTGGGTGAAAAAAATGGAGTTCTCCCCCCCCCCCTTTAAATAGCATAAGAAGTCCCTGAATTGCAAGGATTTCACCAAACTGACCAAACTGCCCCTGTTGGTTGATTGGTTGCCAAAGAGGAAGTTCTAAGGTCCTTTCCATGTTCTCTAGAGACTTAGAAACCTAGTGGGATTGTTTACCATGAAATTCCAAGAAATAAAGTTTTTTAAAAACCCTAAAAAATAGATTTTTACCAAATTGCCCCTGCCTAGGAAACTTGCCCAAAAATAAGGATTTAATGGGCCTAACTTCAATAAATTTTGGATGGGCTTATTTCAACACATCATACTACTTACCTAGCATGGAGGGATGTCTTTAAATCAGGCCCAACTAGGCTTTAGGCCCATCAACCAAGTTCTTCTTCATCAACGAGTAGTCCAACTCCAAATCAAGTAAGGTTTCCATAAGGAAGCACCATCATCAATATCCATGGGTTTCGGGTCAAAACACCATGTCTTTTACTGAGATGACCCGCAAAGACTTCTTCCTTCATTTTGGGTCTTAGGATCTACATCAAGGGAGAGGTATGACTTGACTTCCTAGGACTTTCCAAGGATAATAACACGGTACTTAAGGTCAAACTTAGGTCAAACATTTAACAAACCCTTCTTCACCCAAAACAAATAGGGTGTCCTGGCTAGCTTTGGGCTTGATTTCACACGTTTGATCTTCAATCTTTTAGGCCTCTTTCCTAATGATGTATCTATGATTGTTTGGGGTTTATTTGCTAAGTTTGGAACCACTCTCTTTGAACTTTGAATATTCATCGAAGCTATTTAAGGTAAGGACAGTTATTTCCATAATTACGTAGATTGCGTGAATCTTAGTTTCTATTTTGGGATTCTCTTAGATTCACTACCATAAATGTATTTTCTTATTATTCTATTACTAATGCAAGTACTTTAACTACAGTAGTATCATGTTCATGTATTCTTTTGATTATGAATACTTATTCTTATCAGTTACATATGCAATTGATCATGTTTATGTGTATCTTTCTATATGATGAGATATCAGTTGTGTATGTTATGACTGATTTGAGAATGTGATTGAATAGGTATGATTTGGGATTGGGAAGTGTCCTTTTGACATTTCTGTCCTTGGACATCAATGGGAATAGTATGGGATATTTCCGATGGTGCCCTTTGACACTTTCCCGGATTATTGATTTTCATACCTAGGGCTTGTCTAGTAGTGTTTGGCTAGGATGTCCCCGTTATATCATACCCGATTCGGAAGGGTATTGAGACCGAATGACCCGTGGTAGCAATGGGGATTCATGGGCGTTCAAGACCGGTAACCAATCCGTGAGAAGACATGAATCACATTGTGGGGGCCATTTATTGGTAAGGTTGCAAATAGTAGACTCGGGCTCATGAGCGTTCAAGACCTGTAATCAATCCATGAGGAGACATGAGAGCTTCTCGTCTATTATTTTTGGATGACTAGTAGGGTTGATGAGTCTATAGTCAAGGACTATGCTGACTCTAGTGTGAAGGATACAGGAAAGGATCGCCAGGGGTGAGCAATGGACGTATCTAGATCTGAGTTGAGATGACTTGCAATTGGCTAGGTTTTACTTTGACATGCGCCAATACTTAGACCAAACGGTGATGTGAGAGAGCAGTGACCTATACCCCAGCCATGAATTGTCCCAAGGGATGAAGGACCCATTGCCAACCGGTGATGTGTGATTTGAGACCCTCCCAAAAAAGTATGGTGTTGTGACTTAAAGCATGTCTGCATATAGAGACCAGCATACATAGAGTTAGATTCATACATACATTGTCTGTTTCATATCACATTGCATTATGCTATGTTCTGCAATCATGTTATTTATGTTGTTGTGGATTAACTTGCCTTGTTGAGTTCTTTTGAACTCACTCCTTTTTGTGCAAATATCTTTTGTTAGATTATTCTATAGGTACTGAGTATTATGACAGCCAATATGAGGAAGCGCAAGCTGAAGAAGCGTACTACACGAAAGGTGTTGGCAACTATGAAGATTTCAGTGATGATCCCTCGAGTTATCACATTACGTACCATGATTAGCCCTACCATGGAGTGGGATGTCTGTGCTTGGTTGATGATGTCTATGTTTATGAAGACGTTCTTTATAAAGTAGAAAACACTCTACTTTAGTCTGATTATCATTTCCTTACTTTCCTTTGAGTACAGTTGTAATTTCTCTTTTGACTTATGAGCTATATTCCGCTGTAATTGTGGAGTGAGATTCCGCCTCACTCTCCTCCTTTTTGATTATACACACATTTGGTATCATTTTCCGCACTCTGATTATATTGACATTTTCTTTCCTTATTTGGATCTCTTATTTATATTATTATACATTGATTTTATTCTGTTCATGATTATGTTATTGCATATGTGGGAGGATGATTTCCTCGATACTTGTTCTTCAGGGCTGTGGATCACACACTCGGGTATGCCAAATAGGGTACCGGCTGGGTGGATGTGACAATCTCAGTGGAAGACATGGTGTTTGATCTAGAACCCATGGAAATTGATGATGGAGTTCCATACTTGGAAGTTTTGTCAAAGTTGGAGAAGAAATTGCACCTTAATGGAGAAGAGCTTGGTTGATGGACCTAAAGCCTATTTGGACATGGTTTGAAGATACCCCTCTGTGCTAGGAGAGTTGTTTGATGAGTTGGGAGAAGCCCATTTGTGAAACCCAGCCTAACCTTAACCCAAAAACCCTGTTGTTTGTAGGTCCGAAGACCTGAAGTGAAGGAAGAAGGCAACGATTGGCCATCTCAGTGGAAGACATGGTGTTTGACCTAGAACCCATGGAAATTGAGGATGGTGTTCCATACTTGGAAACTTTGTCAGAGTTGGAGAAGAAATCGCACCTTGATGAAGAAGAGCTTAGTTGATGGACTTAAAGCCTAGTTGGACATGGTTTGAAGGCATTCCTCTATGCTAGGTGAGTCATTTGTTGAGTTGGGAGAAGCCCATTTGAATTGGAAGAGGTTTGGACCTTGAAGTCCCTGTTTTGGGCTTGCTGGCAGCCTTGGTCTATTGGCTGATTGATTGGGTCAATCAACCAAGCAATCGACCAACTGTGACAACAAGATTTGGTAAGATCCTCTGATTAGGGTTTTGATGCTCTATTTAATAGGACTTCGTGTTTCTTAGCCTCTTTTGTTTCTAAAACCTCTAGAGAACGTGGAGAACCTCTCTCAAAGCCTCTCCTTGGTGTTGTTGAAGGACTCTTGCCAATTCTCAAAGTTCTTCATCTCTTGTTCATCATTAAGGTTAGTAATCTCTTAACTTTCTTTTGATTTACTATTGTACTGATCTAATCTCCTTACTGTGATTATGAAGTAGGTATTGCATCCTTGCAAACACCTCTTCTACAATCCCTACAGTTGAGAATAAATCTACATTTATTCTAATGATGCTATGATCTCCATATTATAAGAGATCATTGATATCTTCATGAATGCATGGCTTACCTTATTGTTTTGATTTCTCTAGCATGTTAAATCCATTCTCATGTTAGTTCTTAAATCTGATCTATTGCTAATATTCATTTAGAGTGAAACCCTATTCTCTCTAATTTCTCCTTTGAATCCATGGTTTGATTTCATTGAAAACCATGTTTTTGATCAAATTAGAAAGTCATGTTTTCAAATTAAAAAGTCATGATTTTGATCATTGTTGGTGTCTAATCTATGCTAGTTAGTCTTAGATTATTGTTCCTAATATTCCTTTGAATTTTTGGAGTGTTTTGAATCCCGGAAGATGAGTTTCGGATCAAAATTTTGATTTCTGTTGCGTACTGTTCACTTGGTTGATTGGTTGGTCGATTGGACCAATAGACCAACCAATGTGCCAAGGCAGACAGTAATGGATTTCTTCATTCGATTTGATCTATTTGACCTCTAATCTTCTAGGTCTTATTCCTAATGATGTATCTATGTTTGTTTAGGGTTTATTTGCTAACCGTGGACTTGATCTCTTGTTCCTCCGGAATTTCTTCGAAGCTAATTAAGGTAAGGACGGTTGTTTCCATATTAACCTAGATTGCATGAATTTTAGTTTCTAATTTGGGAATTGCATGAATTTACTGTTGTTCTTCCATTTTTTTATTATGAAATTACTGTTGTAAGTACTTTAAGTACAATAGGTCTTATTCATGTGATTTTGCATATTCAATTGATCAAATTTGGGGCTTTTTGAGCTGAGTCAAATTTGATCAAATTGAAGGTACCCGTAGGATCTTTTTGCTGCCAATTAACTTCCCCCAAAGTTTTGTTCGTTATAGATTTCGAATTGGTGGCGAATTAGAGACCATTCACTAATAAGGTTGAGAACTACCCATTTTTAACCTAGTTTTCAGATTTGAGTTTTTGTGGGAAGATTTTGGGATATCTTTTGAAACCCAAATTGACTCTAATTTGTGATAATTATTTCTTTTGCATAAATAGGTTTATATATCTTTAGTCACCAACTTGTGGGAAGAAATTACTGAACTTTGGAGAAATGAATCTAGTTGGAAGGTGAGGTATATACTTAATCTTATCTTGCATGTTTATTTATGTTAAGCAATTTTTATTATTAATATCTTGACTTGCTTTAGTATTATCTTGTGATTATGCCTTCTATTTTTCAATATCTTTCAATAGTGATATGAGAATGTATGAGATGGATGAGATTGAATGGATTGAGTTTTTCTTGTTGAATCCCAAATTATTGATATGAAAATATATGGATGATGTTGAATTAAATTACTCATTTTATTTTATGTTGCTTCTTAGGGTTGTGGGTTCACTCATTGCCCTAGTGACATTATGTGATTGCTTAGATTGTGATTGGGAATGGGGAATGCCCTTTTGGCATTTTTGCCATAGAATACCAGAGGAGGTGGTATGGGACACATTCCTATGGTGCCCTTGGCGCTTCCCTAATTACTGATTGACATACCTAAGGCATGTCTAGAAATGTTGGGTTAGGTGACCTCATGAGTACTACTACCCTTTTGGCAGGGGTATTGAAGCCGGTTAACCTATGATGTTAGTGGCTGGGTCCTATGTGTCAAGCAGGCCCACTATCATCATAGAGAGGTAGGGTTGCATATAATAGATAAGGGCTCATGGGTGCTCAAGACCGGTGAAATGATCTGTGAAAGGACATGGAGATCATCCTATCCATTATATGTGGATTACCAATGGGTTAAGGAATGGGGGTCCAACAGATGCCTCACGTTGAGGATTTCATTCATAGGTGGGAAAGTATCGAACCAAAAGGGCACTAGGCATGAGGGGAGATATTGGATACTGAACCGAGTTGGTTGGTGCCATAGGGGAAGTATCTATACCACATGTAGTACGAGACTGTATGACTTTGCATTTGGCCTAGGATTATCCTTGACACGCACCAAATCTTATACCAATGGTGATGTAAGAGAGTGATGACCTAATCCCCAACCATGGCTTGACAGGACTTTACACAACAACCGTAGAGAACCCAACAGACGTGCTTAAGTGCCGTGAGGGAAGAGTGATGAGACCGCCCAAAGAAGACTGGTGTGTGACTTAATGCATGTCTACCATAGAGACTTCATGATAGAGTTAGGAGCATAATCATTCATATATCATATCATTGTCATTAATTACATTATTGATATTCATGTTTTATGTGTGGTGTGGAATCTTGTGAATGAATGCATGATACGATGTTGAATTGACCTCACTGAGTTCTTTTGAACTCATTCCTTTTATATGTCTTTTTCTATTAGATTATACTGCAGGGTATGATGACTCTTTCCAAATGGAGGATTCGTTGCCGACTTATCTTCTTGAAGGAGTGACCAAAGAAGAAGTGGATGCACTTGGAGTTTAATGTTAGTGTGGATTCCATTAGAGAATTAGTCTAGTTTATTTTCCGCTGCGAAGAAAACCATCATCTTTTCTTTTCAAAACTCTGATGTTATATTCTTTTGATTTGAAGTAACAAATGATTGTAATCATTATTTCAGATTTGATAATTTATTACTTTAACTTGATTTATTCTTGTCCATTTAATTATGCTATATCATGTTTTGTATGGATTTGTCACTGAACCTAGATCTTGCGGTGTATCACCCCCACGGGCATTCGGGTATGCCCGGATCCCGCTGGGTGGGGTGTGACAACACCAGCTCTCCTCTGGGTAGGTCTAGTCACTCTGATCCCTCATGGACTGATTACCTTTGTTAGGATCCTGGGTAAAGAGGTAAAGCCCACACCAGGCAATCCATGGTTGGGGATTAAGTCGACACTCTCTTACCACGACCATTGGCAATGAGTATTGGCGCATGTTGGGGTTTTAATCTAATGCAAGTCATAATGGTAACACACTACATGAAGTCCAGATACTTCCCTTATGGCACCAACCAACTTGGTTCCGTATCCTTCGCAACCTAGGAATGAGAACCCTCATGGATTGGCTATCGCTATTGGACTCCACCCCCTAACCCTATGGTCATCCACATATTGTTGGGGCGGAATGCTCTCATGACTCCTCACGACACCCGGTCCGCTCCTTGGACATCCATGAGCCCAACCCTAACATATGCAACCCTACCATTGCATGAACAACAGTGGACCACTGAGTCTTCGTACGAACTGATTACCGTTGTAGGATGAAACAGAGTCACGTCACCATCGTCATTGGTCATCCGGTTTCAATTCCCCTATCGAAAGGGTAGTAGTATGTGGGGTACCTAGACATGCAATTCTAAACTCCCTAGGTATGTCATCCAGCAGTCATGATAGTGCTGGAGGCATCAGTGAGCATGTGTTCCATACCACAGCCCTCTGATATCTCAAGCCGAGATATCCCAATGGAATACCCTTTCCATCTCAACTACAATACACCAATCACCATCATACCACAACCAATTGTTTAGTATCATAAACGATAAAGTACATAAAAGAACATCACAAACAACAAGTATACATTAACATCATCATGCTTAATACAGTTACAACAAGGTATATGATTAAAGAATAGTAAAGAAAGTAACTGGTCTAGCATGTTCAAGTCATTGCATAAAAACAAGAATGTATGTCCTTACCTGCTTTTTAAGTAAAAGTTCATTAGAAAGCAAACCATTCACAATTAGTAGACTTTCAAAAGAAACAGAGAACACATATAAACAAGGTTATAAGATCAATTAAGACAAATGAGTCAAACGAACTAAAAGCCAAAAGCCACATACTTACTGTGACCCAGCCGGTCCCTTGGCTCAAGCGACCGCCTTGAGCAACTGCCCCAAAAACAGAATGTTTCCAATCCGAAACTCAGGCTTTTAACCATCCAATTTCAATCCGGTTTTGGGATGATCTCAATCCGAATTTTGAACCTAACATGTCTATAACCAAGGGGTAAATCAGAAACCCTAAAATTAACACGGACTGTCACCCAATTTCCTTCCCTTGAATATATCCATTCTTTCCACGAATGCAGGGATTCATTCTCGGACAAGATCCTTTCAAGAACATTAAAAAGGGGATACAGTAATAAGGAGGGTAACTAACAACCAAAAAGGGAAACAATACTACACCCTTCAATAGCTGAAGAAAGAGACGGAGTGAATGGAGATTCACTTACCTCAACCAAATCAGCAAGAACAGAAGGGAGAAGCTTCGTTCAAGTTATTGGCTCGTCCGACCCGGCAACATTCATGAGTCGCTCGTTCAACTGTCCCTCGGAGACACGGTCGAGAAGTGCCATGCATGGTCGCCCCCCGTCCTTTCTTTCTCTTGGTCCCACCTAGCTGAAAAACTACTGCGCGCGCGCCCCACTGATCACAATCCGCACTTCGCTCACCTTCCAGCACGTCTCCATGCCACCTAACCGTCCAAAATAGCAATCTTGAATATAATAATGTGTTAATAGGGCGAGGGTTGCTATTTATAACGAATAGAGGCCAAAATAGGGCAAAACCCTGCAATCAGGACTTGGTGGTCGCTTGGGGCGGTTGATTGGTTCAATCAACCGTCTTAAGCAACCGCCCCCTAGTACATTGCTGTACAAGGGTGCTTTGCTCAAGGGTTGACACTCAATCTCAACCTAACCCTAATCAACACATTAGGGAGGTCTTATCTTCATTCCGGACATCTCCAAACACCACATGCCTTGATCCAGAGATTCAACTTCCTAGCAAGGCAGGTTCATGATCAAGAGAATCCAGATCCATGGGTTCTAGATATGGATCATGGACTTCAATCCGGATACTCCAAAACTTAACGCGGCTTGGCCTTCGGGTTATTGGACATGCAGTACGGATTCTAGGTTAGAATTACAGGGGTTGTTATAGAGCTAGTGGCCTCTTGTGGTGAAAGTCTCTCCATATTGGAACTTCACAGCCTCCAACAAAGGCTTTGCAGTCCTATGCTTCTCAAAACGAAGCATCAAGTCATCCCTCATAGAGCTCAGGATAGTAATCCTAGCCACCCTATCCTTCCTCTTCTAGGCATTGTAAAGCTCAAAGTCCCTACAATGCTGTGCAGTGGTATCTTCCTCAGGTTGGGACACGGTCATGTTTATGGTTTCCAACATGCCCTGCTCTTCCAAGAGATACTGCACCTTTCGGTGCTAGAGGTCATAATTCCTCTCATTCAGTTTATCTCCTTTTGTGAGGTCACCAACAATGCTCTTAGTAGCAACCATTTAAACTAAAGGCAATATATATGCAAGAATGAGTTCAACTGTTCTAGAATAAAAAACACAATACAAGCAACAACAATTCACACTAGCATAGTCAATCTATGGGATAAGCATTTAAACCAAAAGAAATGCTAACAAACATCCAATCAAATTCTCATGCATATATGCTAGTTTCATTCTGTGCTAGAAACATGATAATCAATATTTTGTTTTACTAAAATAAAACGCCCAACCATGTTTATACTATAAGGTAGTTCACACATAACACTTCTACCTCAGTAGCTCCCATTTAGCCCCGCTAGGCTCTCAATGCCAAAACATCATTCAAAGTGTCAGGCTTTTGGTGTCCAGTAAGTTAGAAATACATTTTGAATTAGACAGATCACAGTCTAAAAATCCATCTCCCAGACGGAAAATCCATCTGGTCCTCTGTGACCCGACGGACGATTGTCTGGTCCTCTATGACCAGAGGGAATTCCATCTGGTCCACTATGATCAGACGGACGTCTGTCTGGTCCTCAGTGACCAAACGGCGCTTGCAACTTACAGATCCGAAAAAAAGAAAAAAAAAATGTTTTTCACCCAAAACTTTCCCCAAAAAAACGCATGAAAAATCCAGCAATTATTAAACAAAAAAAATACATTCTCATGGATCATCAATCATGCACGTTTTTACAGAAGGGAAATCTATCTTGGATCTGAACATAAAAAATTAGGGTTTCTATTAAACCCTCGATCTCCCATGGGTTTTCATTAAACCTTGGATTTTTCAAAGTGGGTTTTTATAAACACTTGATCCTCCCATTGGATCCATTCAAGAAAAATAAACAATTGGGAGGAACGAAGAATCACGAGAACCTAGGCTCTGATGCTAATGTAGGTAGAACTCTATATTTCTATACTCAAAATAGAAGAAAGAAAGATCATTACCTGGAATCGTTTTCCCAAATATAGAATTATCGCAGCGAAAATAAATATGATCCACGTCCTCGTTCCTCCACGAAATCGTCACCTGTTAAATTCTACAATCACGAGTTAAGAGAATAGATTTCACAACCCAAATGTCATGTGGATGGAAAAAAGTAGACCAAGACCAAGGAGAAGAAGATCCATAAAGAACTTCTCATTTCTGTGTTTCTTGGAGAGAGAGGGAGAGGGAGAGAGCCGCCTTTCTTAGAAGTCTCACGTATGCATAATGCAATCATACTCACTTAAGTTATGCGGTAGTTACCAAAATATATAACCTTGTATTTTGTAATCGTTCAATAGTGAGTTTCTAATTTTGCCCTTGGCATTATATTATTAATAATTAATAAATTCCAACAAATTAGGTACATACTAACTGTTCCTAAAACTGAAACCCTACTCTTATCAAATTAAAAAAAAAAAAAAAAAAAAAAAAACGATTTTAGCATCTAAGATACTGAATTTAAAAACGTTACAAATTAAACGCACGATTCCGATACCATAAAACGATATTGTATACAATCCACACCCTTACATTTATGCAACTCTAATTCAAGATTAAGTAAAACGTAAGGCGTGAGGTCATAACATGCCAGCAATTCTACTTTAAGGAAAAAGGCTTTGGGCAGTTCCGTAAGAGACCAGTTTGCTTCTTTGTCGGCTTGATTCACAACATTCTGGTTTAAGGTGACATCACTGGTCATGTCATGCACTCATCTCAAGATAATATTTTTCTATTGTATCATCATAACACTTCACTCTTTCTTGTTTTTCTTTCTTCTTTGTTTATGTCACACAAATCAAAACCATAATGCTTTGATGTGTTTTTTATTTTTTCGGTTTTCTGAGTTTTAGGTGAACAAAGATGCATAAATTATTATAAGAAACATGAAAAACATGAAAACTAGTGGAAAAAAGAAAAAGAAAAAAAGAAATATCAGTTACCTACCATGCATCTTATCATCCACCATGCTTCAATGAATCATTCACTTTGGCACATTATGTTAGGTTCTTATCATTTAGATTGTACAATCAAAAGAGGAGAGAGAAAGGATTAGTATATCAATTTCAGCCATTGGATTTTATTTAGATGAGTGCCACATATTATATCTGTAAAGGATGGAAATAAGCTTGATGGGCCAAGGGTTACGTGCATGCTAGTCACTGGCCTAGCCATGCACAGTCGATGCTAGGCTGGTGGCAGCCCACGTGGGTGTGGGTAGACCAACTCAGTCAAGCCGGTTCGGTTCAACAGTCCGAGTCCATTTTTCCGTTTACTTTTCAATTTTTTATTTACCTCCTTTTTCAAGTGTTCCATTTCAAGGGTCTATGTTTAATGGTTAGTATCTACTAAATGATTGATTTTTAGGCACCAATATTGCAATGATCATCTTGACTTGTATTCTACATTCGTATGGCCAATGGGGTCAAGTATTTCAAGAAAATGGCATAGACATTGAGTAAATCAACAAGCACAATGGTTATTTTTCAAAAATGTATCAAAATTCGACCGAACTTTACATGGAAGATCCACATGAAAAATTAGATTCATCAAATATGTTTTGGGCCAAATCAGCTAACCCGGATACCGAGAATTTTTCTAGGGGCAAAATTGACATTTTTTCAAAATCGCCAAAGCCAGGAACAAATTTTATGTGGTTTAGAAATGATTTAGTAAGATCCTAGGGCTTTTGCCTCTCAAAGGTCCTGAACGCCATAAGAGCTTAACAAAACAAGTACCATTGGACTAAAGTATTCAAGCAAAAAACATTGCAAGAGATAAACTTGGAGCAAAAAACAAAAATAAAACAATAAAGAGAGACAATAATGAAAGTTTCCTTTAAGCTAACAAAGATAAGATGCCAAGAAAAGAAAAGAAAAAAATAGAGATAAAGCTTTCTTTTAAGGTGATGGATTAGGGTGTCATTATCATACACGTACGTAATGCGTTTACCAATCAAAATCTGCCTATTTTATTTACAAAGAATAAATAAAAAAAATCGAAATTCGCCTATTCACATGCCAGCAGCAACACTTATAACAACAAATCTTAATTATAGCACCCTCCTTTTCCATGTGCTTGGCTTCATAATATGTTTTTTTTTTCTTTCTTTCGGGGGTAAAGCACAAAATTAGATATTTTTTAAAAGAAGTCAGGAGGGAGCCTCCTGATAAAAGAGGAAAAGAACAAAAGTTTGATGCTCAGGTGAGTTGTAGGCTAGTAGGTACCTAATGTATAAAAAGGTAGGGTTGAAGATGAGAACCAAAAGGCTTAAACCCTAGTCCCTACTACTACTTAGTAGGGTGGAATTTTATATTTACACTACTGCCACTTGTGCTAGTCATTGGAATCCAAGTCTAGTAAACATGTAATATCATAAGAGATCTAGTTTTTGCTTCGAAAGTCTAGATCATCTATGCTCTCCTCACGTCTTTCTACCATACATCTAGAAGGGAGCCCAATACTGAGCACTGATAAAGTAGACAAAAATTGGCTCTTCTCTAAGGATATGGTTGATTGTGACTGAAGTGTTATCATATGCCCTCACAAGTAGAGGATCCTAACTTGCGTTCAAATGTCAAGTACTTTCAGCCTTGTTGGATTTTGTCATGCACTATCACAGTACTATTTAATTGCCATGGAAAGGGATTGATTCAGCTTACTATTTAGTTCCCATGGTTATTGCTAAAAGAATAATGGGATATCTAAACGTTGAGAGCTTCAAGTTCTCCTGCTTTACTAAATAATAGTTCTTCCTCTAATTGAATCATGCATGGTATACTTGATCCAATCAATCCTACTTGGTGTTTTCGGATATTCCCAACCAAAACAATGTGCTTCTCATTGATTTTGTTCACAATTGCACAAAAATTTTAAGGAGAAAGAGTGTCAAAGCCAAAAATACTTACAATAATTAAATATCACATGCAAAACCCTATGCCGACCAACATCTGCAATATGGAATCTAGGGCATATATAAAACTACTACCATAAAAGAAAGCTTACGTGCATCATCTAAATCAAGAAACATAGTCACGCATGAAAACATATAAGCTATTGATACGAAGAAAATTATACCGAACCCGTTAAAACGGGTTCGCCCTCTCTGTCCCTGTTAGACCACGATCGGGACCCACCTTAACCTAATCCCACGTTCGTATGAGGGCACCGCATTATGGTTACAAGCCACGAACGATCTCCTGAATCTTGCAAAAGGCAGAACTAATTTATAGGAAGCAACTACCGTCGAGGAAGAGAGGGAATCGTGCTAAGGTTGGTAACTACCTGCAAACCCTGAATATTGGGGGTAAAACCCTACAATTGGACGGTCACCTGTAGAGACCGAGAACTCACCCAACAGTCGAGAATTGAAGGTAAACTCTATATAAACGAGTGACTCACTCACTCCAGAGGTATCTGAATCGTTTCCTTTATACTTGTATTCAAACTTACGCTCTGCAACTTGCCAGAGCTTTGTGATCAGTTAAGTAACTGACTTAGCCTTCGAAGGTGGCCTCCGGACCCCCACGGTCAGGCCACGTCTAACCCTATTTTGCAAGTTATCTTTGCAGATTCGGAGGCTTAACAGATTTTGGACCCATCATTTGGCGCCGTCTATGGGAAACGCTTCATGAAGTCATGGTAACTAGATCAACAGTAGCAGCAGCTATGGTGGCTCAACGAGATCAGAACATTCGTCCTCCAGATGGGAATGATCTAGAGGGTGTCCCTGAAGGAAGTCGTGCCCGAGAAGTTCGAGAAGATGGAGGGTTAGGTGGTAACGAACGTCAAAACCAGCCAAATCCTCTTCAACAGCAATTGGAGCAAATGCAGGTTCAGTTCCTAGAGATGCAGTAGATACTTCGTACATTGGTCAAGCAGGTGGTTGCTCCTCAAGCTCCTGATCAAGAGGAGGCCAGAAGACGTGCAGGAGAAGCAGAGATGCTTATACCTCCAGCACGAGGGCATTCCCAGCAAGGAGATAGACAACCAGCTGAAGGCCGGAATTATGGCCAGAACCCTCAGAGGGATCCCCGAGGGCGAGCCCTAGGATTAAGAACTGGGGAACTACCCAGAAGGGACGATCGTCATGATCAGCCACAAACGAGCCGAACCGGAATAGTAACAAGGTTAGGCAGAGGGGTTCACACTCACTCACCAACCTCTAGACGTTCGGGGAGAGAAAGCATTCGGACCGTTGGCGGACAATTAGTGCATATTGGTCGAGAACTTGCCGATATAAATCAGAGGCTGGGACAACTTTCCTCAAGAGGAAGGACCGATGACATCTATTCGGTCATTAGAAAGACTTCATTTGTTGAGGCTATTGCCGGGTTCAAGTTTCCACATAATTTTCGGCTCCCAACGTTTACTTTGTTTGACAGTTCGAGAGATCCCATCACCCATATCAGTTACTACCAGCAAACTATGGCAGTAGCTGGAAACTCTGATGAGATTCTTTGTAGAGTGTTCGGTTCCTCACTGACTGGGGCAGTGCAGAAGTGGTTCTCAAACCTTCCTTCAAGAAGAATCACTGATTTTAAGGAATTGCCTAAAAGTTCATCAGTCGTTTCCAAAGTGGCATTCAAATCAAGAAGATGGAGGAGACACAATTCACGATCAAGCAAGGGAAGAACGAATCAATTCGGGAATACTTGAAGAGATTCAACAAAGTCACTATGGAGATCGAAAATTTGGATGAACAGGTGGCTTAAACCACCTTATTCACTAAGCTTACAAACTGAAAGTTGCTAGAGTTACTACTTCAAGATATGCCTTCCACTTACTCAGAGTTGTTACAACGATGTCAAAAACAGGCGAAGTTGGACAAAATACTTAACACACATCAAAGGGAGATGAAGGCTCCTAGCAAAGAGCCAAAGGTTCCCGAAATGAGCCAAAAGTAGAAGTCACCCAGCCATGATCGGGCAAGGAAACCACGTTCCACCTAAGGTAGCGCTTTCCTGATTAGGATGACTACACGCCACTGAACACTCCCCAATTGGAAATCTTGATGCATATTAAGAATCAGAACATTTTGAAATGGCCGCCAAAGATGATAGCTAAACCAGGAGAGAAGAATATGGAGAAGTATTTCCGTTTTCACAAAGACTATGGACATTACACAAACGAGTGCGAACACCTGAAGGTTGACATAGAAAGGCTGATAAATCAGGGAAACTTGGCTAGTTTTGTGAAAGGGCAAGAAAACGAGCAGATGACGACCGCTGAAAAGAGGGAGCGTTCGAGGAGTAAAGATCGTCGGGCTAATGCTCCCAAATCAAGAAAGGGGAAGGAGGTGATCTGTCACATCCACCCAGCCGGTACCCTATCTGGCATACCCAGGATGTGATCCATAGCCCCGAAGATCCATAGTTCAGAAACCACATCAGCCACATCGGCAATAACACAATCATGAACAATCAATATGAAGCTACAATCAATAAAATAGAATTCAAGAATAAGATATCAAGGATAATCAGAGTGCGGAAATAAATATCAAATCAGATAAATTAAGAAGGCAGTGGGCAAAATCTACTCCACCAAACGGAAGTGAGGTCAAAATTTAGTTAAGTACAAGTCTCAAGTTATGAAGATAAGTTAAAGTTATTACAATTCTTCTAAGTTTAATTGTCACAAAAAGAAGGAGTAACTACTCATAAGTCTCCTCCACAATTGATATGTCCTCTTCAAAGGTGAGGACCATGGAGATCCAACATGACTGCTCCCATACAACTCCAGGGCTAACCCTGGTACACCGGGTGATCTTCTTCGGTATGGTCACCGAAGTCTTCAATGTAGCTAGTCTCCAGATAGTAGTATGAGGTATCCGGGTCCGCCTCAGGGAGGGTGCCATCAGAGTAATCACATGTAGAATAGCCTAACAAAATATTGCAACAAAAAAGGAATGAGTTCAAAAGAACTCAGCAAGGAAGTTATTCCACCACACATAAACCACAAGATAATCATAACATGATGCAGATGATATGAGGCATATAATGCAATATGATTTTATTCTAAGTATGTTGGTCATCTATGGTAGACATGCTTTAAGTCATAGCACCATACTTCTTTAGGTAGTCTCAGTCACTCATCACTGGGGGGAAATTGGGTCCTGCATTCCTCTCGGACAAATCCATGGTTGGGGGTTTCGGTCACCACTCTCTCACATTACCGTTTGGTCTAAGTATTGGCGCATGTTAAGGTATAGCCTAGCCCAATGCAAGTCATCTACTTAATCATATCATGTCAGTTCCAGATACGTCCATTCCTCCCCTCTCGGGATCCTTTCCGGTATCCTTCACACTAGAGTCACGGATATTACTCACCGGACTCATCAACCCTATTGGTCATCCACAAATGGTAAACGGGAAGCTCTCACGTCCCTCTCACGGATCATTTCACCGGTCTTGAGTGCCCGTGAGCCCAAATCTTGCCATTTCCAACCCTACCAATACATGGCCCCTTTCGGGTAACCGTAATGCAATTTATGTCCTCTCACGGAGTGGATACCGGTCTTGAGCGCCCACAAATCCACACTACTATCACGGGTTGTTCGGTCTCAATGCCCTTCCGAATCGGGTCTGATATGATAGGGACATCCTAGCCATACATCTAGACAAGTCCTATGTATGTCATTCAATAACCTGGGAAGCGTCGATGGACACCTTCGGAGAACATCCCATACTATTCCCTCCGACGTCCAAGGACAGAAGCACCAGTAGGGTACCCCTCAATCCCAAGTTATACTTAAGCAATCACATGCCAAGTTCATCATATCAGTTCACAAGATACAACATCATAATAAACATTCAATTCATGGCATTGACATAAGTCATCATATATTGAAATTGATAAACATGATAAGACATTGAAATAACAGAATGTAAACACAAAGCTACTGTTGAAAGACATATGTAGCAAGTCTAACATGATAAGAATATGAAATAGAAACTATATTTACTAAGTTAGGGATACCAAGCCAAAATTCCATATCTTAGGAAATTATATCGATAACTATCCTTACCTTGAATCGGAGAAGAGAATTGTCCAAGATCACAAGCAAGTGGCCCAAATAGCCTTAAAGTCCTAAACAAGCATATATGAAAGCTTAGAGAAGAAATCAGAACAATTGGAGATCAAACGAATCAGAACTAGGCAAAAGTTGCTGACAGCAACTCTATTGGTCGATACATTTGGTCGATAGTATCGACCAATAGTATCGACCAAATCAATTCCAGGACAGCAAGCTGGCTTTTTGGATTCTTGCCCAGATTTGGTCTTCCGGGTCTCGGATTGACACGAAACTTGGAGGATAGTCTAAGCACAACATGGGGACACTAATTATCAAGAAACTTTCATAATCCGATGGTCCATTTGGAAATCCCCAAATTGACATATCAAGGTTATTACTTGTAGATCATGGTATTGGCTACATCTTAATGCAAATTGGGGGAAAACATGGGGGATTAGGTAGGGAATCGTTTAGAAGTAACATGGAACACATATGCAAGTATAGATTAGGTTAATCATGAGCTTAATCTCAGTTTTGGTAAATAAAGCAAGTTGGTAAGCAATAAATCATGGAAATATGTAGTTAATGGTCATGAGGTGAATCAATCATAGTCATATCGGTGAAAACATCATTGTATGGGGTTTAGAAGGTTCATGGCAAGGTGTATGCAAGGTTGCAGCACCTTGGCCATGGTCCCAACAGTGAAATAGAGGAAAGATGAGTGAGAAAGTGATTAGGAGAGAGAGAGTCATACCTTTAAAGTGGAACTAGAAAGTAGGAATGAGTGGTTGGCAATGATTGATGAAGAAGATGCTTCACCACTACCAAGGAGGAGTTCTTGGGAGGCTCTCCCACGTTCCTAGATGTTAAAAACGCGAGAATAGGGCTCCAGTCTCGAGGAATAAATAAATAGAAAAGAATATTCCAAGAATCTTTAAATCTGGGTTCAGCAAACTTGTTGGTCTATACATTTGGTCGATAGTAACGACCAATAGTATCGACCAAAACATGTTTCTGCAGAATTCATAGAATAGTTCAGCAACTTTAGGTGCGGACTTGGAGGGCTATACATGGTCAAATTGCATGAGGTTTTCTCCTATAGTTCACTCAAGAGGTTTAGTTTTAGGGAGTACCTTCGGATTTTGCACCGGAGTCCGTTTGATATCTCAACTGTCTCACTCTTCATCAGTGCGCAAATTCTAACTTAACACTGGTAATGTGCTCTAGGAAGGAGCAGCATCATCAATGTCCATAAACTGGAATCCCAACATTATGTCATCACCCAGTAGGGCCCATAAGTCCCTTCTACCACCACTTCGGGTCTTCAGACCTACAAACAAAACAATGACCGGGTCGGGTCAAGGTTAGGTAAAAGCTGGATTTTACATGATCGGTCCCAGTCGGTCTCCCATCCTTACTATATTTGGAGGTCTCGAACTCGAGTCCCTCAAAAAACTGAAAGCAAGGTCCATGTTTGTTGGATCGGGTGAGTCCCAGAAACAGAAGAAATTAGAAGAGAATCCCATCAAATTTGGGGAAGACGACGAGTGGGGCATGTGTACACCTCATGATGACGCAATAGTAGTTAAAGTTGAAATTGGACGTCGAGAGGAACACAGGGTTCTGGTCGACATAGGATCTTCAGCAGATCTTCTATCTTATGATGCATATCTAAAGCTGAAGGTAGAAGATGATCTAATGAAGCATCGTCCACACATCTCTACGGTTTTGCTGGTTTGTCAACTATGATAGAAGGATCGATTCAATCGGGCCTTTCGGTGGGACATTTCCCTAAAGAAGCTACCATTCGGGTATATTTCTTAGTTGTTCGGGAACTTCCCGCTTACAACGTTATTCTCGACAGGCCTTCCCTAACAAGGTTAGGTGCCATTGTCTCACCGAGACATATGAAGATAAAGTTTCCAACCGATAAAGGAATTGGCCAAGTAACTTCAGATGAGAGACTTTCTCGACAGTGCTACGTTGCATATCTCAGAGATAAAGATGGACCTCAGAAAGCCACGGCCTTACCAATTGAGGTAAGGGATGATCGTGATGAAGATGCTATGTAGAGACCCGAACCATTGGAGAAATTGGAACGGATCCTTTTGCAGTTGGGAAATGAAAGAAAAACAACTCATATTGGATCTAAGCAGCCAGAAGATTTTAAGGAAGAATTAAGGGCCTCCTTCGGGAAAACATTGACATGTTCGCTTGGTCGGCTGATGACATGCCAGGTATCGATCGAGTGGTGGTCGAACATAAGCTCTGGATTAAGTCGAACGTCAAACCGATAATTCAAAGAAGATGAAACTTCTCAATTGAGAAGCACAAAGCAATTAGAGGAGAGGTCAAGAAATTATGGAGTTCGGGTTTTTGTTGAAGCCTAGAGTGCTCAATATGGCTGGTCAACGTTGTAATGGTAAAAAAGTCGAACGAGAAGTGGAGAATGTGTACTGATTACACAGATCTCAATAAGGCATGCCCAAAGGACTGTTACCCGCTTCCCTGAATAGATATCTTGATTGATGCAACCACAGGATATGAAACGTTAAGTTTTATGGATGCCTATTCGAGTTACAATCAAATCTTGATGAGCAAGGAAGATGAGAAATTCACGGCCTTCATGACCGATCGGGAAAGCTTTTACCATAAAGTCATGTCGTTCGAGCTACCAAAGGGCAGTAAACAAGATCTTTAGTGACTTGAACGGGAAAAATATGGAGGCATATGTAGATGATATGCTAGTAAAAAGTCTCAAACCAATGGGGCACATCGTAGATCTCAAAGAAGTATTTTCTGTTTTAAGAAAATACCATATGAAGCTGAACCTAGAGAAATGTGCCTTCGAGGTATCTTCTAGCAAATTCCTAGGGTTTATGGTTTCCCAGAGAGGAATCGAAGCTAACCCGATCAAGATTCAAGCCTTGATCAACATGGAGCCTCCCAAGACCGTTCGGGATGTGCAATGCTTAATGGGACGAATCATTGCATTAACCCAATTCATTTCACAATCGAGAGAAAAATGCTTACCTTTCTTCAAAGCCCTAAAAGATTTAAGGGGGAGTAAAGAAGCTAGATGGATAGACAAATGCCAGAAGGCATTCGAGGATCTAAAAATCAGGCTCGGGCAGCCACCCTTGCTCGCCCGACTTGAGAAAGGAGAAACCTTATAGATATATCTGGCATCTTCGCGATCAGCCATAAGTGCAGTCCTTATGCGGGAGAAAGAAAAAAATAGTGGCCCATTTATTATGTCATCCATGTACTCTTGGATGCAGAAACAAGATATTCGGCGATCAAGAAGTAGGCTCTGGCACTTATGATAGCAGCTCGAAAGCTCAGGCCATACTTCCAAGCACATGTAATTGAGGTATTGACCAATTTCCCTGTTAAAAAAGTTTTGTTTAAGCCTGATTTATTCGGAAGAGTAGTTGCATGGTCGGTAGAGCTGGGGGAATTCCAAGTGGACTTCAAACCCTGAACTACCATAAAAGCCCAGGCTTTAGCAGATTTCGTAGTAGAATCTATGTGAATTCCATCCCTATCCTAACCTGACCTTGACCTGGAAACCCAGTTGTTTGTAGGTCTGAAGACCCGAAGTAAAGGAAGAAGCCAACTATGGGCCATCTCAGTGGAAGACATGGTGTTCGAACCAGAACCCATGGAAATTGATGATGGAGTTTCATACTTGGAAGTCTGTACTGATCTGGAAAGGAAGCTGCAGCTTGTTGAAGATGAGTCAAGTTGATGGACTTAAAGTATAGTTGAACATGATTCGAAGGCATTTTTCTATACTAGGTAAGTCATATGTTGTGTTGGGAGAAGCCCATGAGGTTTGGACTTGATTTGGGCCTCCAATTCCCTGTTTGGGCCTTGCTGACCAGCTTGGTCGACTGGTTGGTCGAATCGGCCAATCGACCAAGCAATCGACCAACAGGTCTAGTAATCCGAGAAAATCCTCTGTTTAGCGTTTTTCACTTTCTATTTAAGTAAACTTCGTGTTTCTTAGTATCCTCTACCTCCACAACTCTCAGAGAACGTGGGAAGACTCTTTCAAAGCTCTCTTTGGTGATTTCAAAGGATCTTTGTGAGATCTGAAGCTTCTCATCCCTGATCTGTCAATCCAAGGTTAGTGATCTCTTCTTTGTTGTGATTTATCCATCTATGATCTTATTCTTGATTGAGACTATGAAGAAGATGTTGTATCCTTGCAACCATCTGTTCCATAATCTCCTTCCATTCTTTAGGGTTTATGATCATCATAGTGACCTTAACCCCAACCTTGGTAAATTCTTCTTGAAACCCTAATTCTTCTTTTGGATCTAATTTCTTAACATGATTTGTCACATCCACCCAGCCGGTACCCTACCTGGCATACCCGAGTGTGTGATCCACAGCCCTGAAGATCAAGTATCGTGGTAATCAACCTCCCACATAGACAATAACATAATCATGAACATAAATAATCAACGTGCAAAGTATAAATGAGAGATCCACATAAGGAAGGAATAAATCATAAATCATCAGAGTACGGAAGGTAACAATAATGCCAAATCATAAAGTAAAGTGAGGCGGAAATCTCACTCTACCAATAGCGGAAAGTAGTTTCAAAAAGAAAGGGAAAGAGATCAAAACTAATCCCAAAAACAAGTACAATGAGTGACTAAATCATTCTCAATCTTATAGAGGACATCTCTATAAGTATAAATCTCAAAACTGGTGCAAGGGCACTTCCACTCTATTGTCGGACTAAGCATCGTACGCAGCATAACCACCCGCAGAATCTTCAATGTGATCGTCGTAACTGCAATCACCTTCTTGGAGGTATGTCTCTTCTCCTTGTGCTTCTTCATACGAGCAGTCATGATACTCAGAACCTGTAGAGAAATCTAACAATACATAGCACAAAAGGAGTGAGTTTCAAAAGAAACCCAGTAAGGCAGTTAATCCATAATAACATAAATAGCATGATTTCAAAGCAAAGCAAGATGCAATGTGATATGAAACATATGATGCATTATGATTCTAACTCTATGTATGCTGGTCTCTATTGGCAGACATGCTTTAAGTCATATCACCATACTTCTTTAAGAAGGTCTCATCACACAACGCCGTTTGGTAGTGGGTCCGACATTCCTCAGGACATTCCATGGCTGGGGTTTAGGTCACCGCTCTCTCATATCACCATTGGTCTAAGTACTGGTGCATGTAAGGGTTAAAGCCTAGCCAAATGCAAGTCCTCTACTTAGTTACATCAACTTAGATCCAGATACATCCATTCCTCGCCCCTGGTGATCCTTTCCGGTATCCTTCACACTAGAGTCCTCATAGTCCCTGACTACGGACTCATCAACCTTATTGGTTATCCACATATGGTAAACGGGAAGCTCTCATGTCCCCTCATAGGTTGGTTACCGGTCTTGAGCACCCATGAGCCCAAGTCTATCCATATGCAACCCTACCAACGAATGGCCCCCACAATGTGATTCTTGTCCTCTCACAGGTTGGTTACCGGTCTTTAGCGCCCATGGATCCCCATTGCTACCACCGGTTGTTCGGTAATACCCCTCCGATTAGGGTCTGATATAATGGGACATCCTAGCCAAACACTACTAGATAGCCCTAGGTATGTCAACCAACAGTTTAGGAAGGTGTCCAAAGGGCATCTCCGGAAACATCCCATAATATTCCCGTAGGTGTCCAAGGACAGAAGTGTCAATAGGACACCTCCCCTTTCCAAACTATACCTAATCATTCACAACCATGAATCAATCATATCACAAACATAGTAACTCCCCATATGGAAAGAAATCAATAACATAATCCAACATGTATATAATTGGCAAGTAAATCATATATGAACTAATTAGCATAAACAAGTAATGCTACTGTAATCAATGTAGTTGCATCAGTAGTAAGTCAATATAAGAATCTATTTATGGAAATAAATCAAAGAGGTTCAAATATGGAAACTAAATCATGCAATCTATGTAATTAAGGAAATAACTATCCTTACCTTATATAACTCACAAAGAATCTTGGGGATCAAGGAAGATCTTGTCTAAACTTGGAAAGAAAGTCCTAAACAAGTATATATATCATATTAGGAAAGAAACCTAGAAGGAAATAGATCGAATCATCCAAAACAGACCAAATATGAGGTTACTATCCTCATTGGTGGATTGATTGGTCTACTGACTCAGTCGACCAAGCAGTCGACCAACAGAGTCAGTGACTGACAAAATCAGAGATTTCTGATTCAAAATCCAAATTTTGTGATTCAAAAAGACACCAATCAAGAGGGAATATGCAAGAATAGTATATTGGTCTATAGAGGACTTCAAAACCCTAATAATATCAAGTCTTCATGTCACAAAATAGGAAACAAAAACTTACCATAATTAGATCAATCATGGTTCTTGGAGAAATCAAGGCAAATTCATGGACGAGAAACTATGGAATGATGGATTACTAATTTGATAAAGAATTCATGAAAAGCATGCATATATCTTCTAGAAAAACAGATCTAAGGTTGAAGAACGTTGAATCTAAAAAAGGAAAGAAGATGAATACATGGTTTCCTTCAAAAGCGAGTGATGATCTTAATGAAGATCATCCATCAAGCTTTAAATCCTTTGGAAAAGAGAGAAGATGAGTACAGTGATTGTTGCAATAGAGATGCAATATCAACTCTACTGTCCTCAAATAGAAAAGGAAAGAAAAACAATGAAGAATCAAAGATAAAGAAGAAAGGAGGACGATCACATACCTTTTTGAGCAAATGCAAGAGATTTGATGAAGATTCGTCAAGAAAATCACCAAGGATGCAGAGGAGATGACTTGAAGAGGGCTTTGGTTCATTCCAGGGAGTTTGGAGGCAGAAAATACGAAGTAGACTTGAGATTGGACTTAAATAGAACAAGCAAAGACCTAATCAGTGAAATAGATCTCATTGGTCGATTGATTGGTCAACTGGCCCAGTCGACCAATGAGTCGACCAACCAGGACAGCAAGTCCAAAACAGGAAAATGAAGGCTCAGAACAAATCCAAACATGAAGGGGTTTTGCACACATACCAAGTGGCTTACCTAGTATGTAGAAATGCCTTCGAACCAAGTCAGAGAGTACTCTAAGTCCATCAACTAAATCCATCCTCATCAGGGAGCAGTTTCCATAAATGGAACACTATCATCAACACTCATGGATTCTAAGCCAAACACCAAGTCTTCCACTGAGGTGGCCCATAGTTGACTTCTTGCCTTACTTCGGGTTGTTGGACCCACAAACAACAGGGTTTCCGGGTCAAGGTTAGGGCTGGGTTTCACATGATTGGATCTAATTTTCATGATGGAATTGTGAATGACTTCTGACTATTTCCTACTAGGATGAGATCTAATCATCTCTACTCTTTCCCATGGATTCATAGTATATTTTTCATCGAAAACTAGGGTTTTCACCAAATTGGGGAATCATGATTTCAAATTGGAAGGTAGTATTTTTAATCATTTTTAATGCCTAATCTATACTCCTTTAGTGTTAGAATACTGTTCTAAAGGTTTCCTCCAAGTTTCGTAGAGTTTCGAATCTTGTAGATTGAGTTTCGTCGTACTGACTCAGTTGGTCGACTAGGTCAGTAGACCAACCAATTGACCAAGCAAGTCAGTAGCTCTGTTTTTCACTCGGTTTGATTCGTTTGATCTCCAATCTTGTAGGCCTCTTTCCTAAAGTTGTATCTATGATTGTTTAGGGTTTATTTGCTAGGTTTGGAACCTCTCTAGTTAATCTTTGGATAATCATCAACGCTATTTAAGGTAAGGACAATTATTTTCATAATAACATAGATTTCGTGTATTTTAATTTCTGATTTCGGAAACTCTTAGATTCACTACTGATATTGTATTTTCTAATTATGATGTACTGCTGTAAGTACAGTAGCACCTTACTTATGCTTTCTTTTTCATTATTCAATTATAAATGTATGCTTACTCATGTATGTTGTCTAAAGAATGGATCATGCTTTTACATATTCTTTTATGTGATGATATGTCGGGTATGTATGATGTCATTGATTAGGTATGATTTGGGATTGGGAAGTGTCCTTTTGACATTTCTATCCTTGGACATCAGTGGGAATAGTATGGGATATTTCCAGTGGTGCCCCTTGACGCTTTCCCGGATTATTGGTTGTCATACCTAGGGCTATCTAGCAGTGTTTGGCTAGGATGTCCCCGTTATATCAGACCCAATTCGGAAGGGTATTGAGACCGAATGACCCATGGCAGGAATGGGGATTCATGGGTGCTCAAGACCGGTAACCAACCCGTGAGAGGACGTGAATCACATTGTGGGGGCCATTAATTGGTAGGGTTGCAAATAGTGGACTTGGGCTCATGGGTGCTCAAGACTGGTAACCAATCCGTTAGGGGACATGAGAGGTTCCCATTTGTTATTTGTGGATGACCAGTAGGGTTGATGAGTCCGTAGTCAGGGACTATGCTGACTCTAGTGTGAAGGATACTGAAAAGGATCGCTAGAGGCAAGGAATGGACGTATCTAGATATGAGTTGATATGACTAAGTAGATGACATGCATTGGGCTAGGCTTAACCTTGACATGCGCCAGCACTTAGACCAATGGTGATGTGAGAGAGCGGTGACCTATACCCCAGCCATGGATTGTCTTGAGGGATGAAGGACCCACTCCAAACGGCATTGTGTGATGAGACCCTCCTAAAGAAGTACAGTGTTGTGACTTAAAGCATGTCTACCTATAGAGACCAACATACATTGTGAAACCCAGCCCTAACCTTGACCCGGAAACCCTGTTGTTTGTAGGTCCAACAACCCGAAGTAAAGCAAGAAGTCAGCTATGGGCCATCCTAGTGGAAGACTTGGTGAATGGCTTTGAATCCATGAGTGTTGATGACAGTGTTCTATTTATGGAAACTGAATCCTGATGAAGATCGGATTAGTTGATGGACTTGGAGTGCTCTCTATCATGGTTCGAAGGCATTTCTACCTATTAGGTAAGTCACTTGGTGTGTGTGCAAAACCCCTCTATGTTTGGATTTGATCTGAGCCTTCAATTCCCTGTTTTGGACTTGCCGTTTCGATTGGTCGACTGGACCAGTCGACCAATCCAATCGACCAATGAGTTCTGTCTTTGCTAATTAGGTCTTGCTTGCTCTATTTAAGTCCAATCTCGAGTCTACTTCGTATTTTCTGCCTCCAAACTCTTTGGAACGAACCAAAGACCTCTGCAAGTCATCTCCCTCGCGTCCTTGGTGTTTATCTTGACGGATCTTCGTCAAAACACGTGTTCTTACACAAAAAGGTATGTCTACACTCTCTTCTTCTTCTTCATCTTAGTTTTCTTTCCTTTTTGGGTTGAGACAGTAGAGGAGATGCTGCATTCTCTGTTGCAAATATCTCTGTACTTATCTCTCATGATCTTCCTAAGGATTAATGGCTAAAGCAATGTTCTTAATCATGATCATTGCAAGCTTTTGAAGGAATCATGATCTAAATCATGATCTTGTCTTCGTTCATCTTTGATTTAAATTCTGATCTTCTCAGATCTATTTTATTGATCATATTAGTAGTCAATCGCTGTGTTTTCTTTACATGATCCATAATCTATCAATCTCTAGTTATTTCTCCTTCATCATACCATGCTTTCTTCAAGAATCATGACTGATACATCTATGGTAAGTTTTGTTTCCTTATTTAGATCCATGTTCTTAATTCTTAGATCTATTTTCTTGAAGATCTATGCATGCCTTTCATGATTTCTTTATCACAATCAATGATCCATCATCCTATTGTTCTTGTCTATCATTTGTACTTTGAATTCTTCAAGAACCATGATTGATCTAATTATGGTAACTTTTGTTTCCTAATTTGTAACTTGAAAAGTTGATTCGATTAGTGTTTTGAAGTCCTCTATATACTAGGATGCTACCATTGTAGTTTACCCCTTGTTTGGTACCTTTTTGAACCACCAATTTCGGTTCTTTATTCTAAAAACTCTGATTTTGTAGGCCACTATCTCGGTTGGTCGACTGATTGGTCGATTGGTCGACTAAGACAGTAGACCAATCCAATCGACCAATGAGTACAGCAACTCCAGATTTGGTCTGTTTTGGATGTTTTGATATCTTTCCTTCTAGGTATCTTTCCTAATATGTTGTATACACTTGTTTAGGACCTTCTTCTCAAGTCTTGTCAAGATCTTACTTGAATTCTTAAGATTCCTTTGCGAGTTATATAAGGTAAGGATGGCTACTTCCTTAACTACATAAATTGTACATCTTAGTTTCTATATTTGAATCTTGTTAGTTTATTTCTTTAATTAGATTCTTGCAATGTTATACTACTGTTGTACTGTCTTGATATCAGTAGGATTACTTGTTTATATTAAATTGACTCATGTATGATTTACTTACTAGTTTTATACAAGTTGAATGTTATTATTGATTTCTTTCCATATATGAAGTTACCATATATGTGATGTTATGGATTGATGCTTGTGTATAATTAAGTATGGTTTGGAAAGGGGAGGTGTTCTTTTGACACTTCTGTCGTTGGACTACTACGGGAATATTATGGGATGTTTTCGGAGATGCCCTTTGGACACCTTCCTAAACTGTTGGATGACATATTTAGGACTGTCTAGTAGTGTTTGGCTAGGATGTCCCGTTATGTCAGACCCTAATCGGAGGGGTATTGAGACCGAAGGACCCATGGTAGCAATGGGGATTCATGGGCGCTCAAGACCGGTAACCAATCCGTGAGAGGACAGGAATCACATTGTGGGGACCATTTATCGGTAGAGTTGCATATGGTTAGACTTGGGTTCACGGGCGCTTAAAACTGGTAACCAACCTGTGAGAGGACGTGAGAGCTTCCCGTTTACCATATGTGGATGACCTATAGGGTTGATGAGTCCGTAATCAGGGACTATGAGGACTCTAGTGTGAAGGATACCGGAAAGGATCGCCAGGGGCGAGGAATGGATGTATCTGGATCTGACTTGATGTAACTGAGTAGGAGACTTGCATTTGGCTAGGCTTTGACCCTGACATGCGCCGGTACTTAGACCAATGGTGATGTGAGAGAGTGGTGACCTATACCCCCAGCCATGGAATGTCCCGAGGGATGCCGGACCCACTACCAAAAGGCGTTGTGTGATGAGACCTTCCTAGAGAAGTACGGTGTTACGACTTAAAGCATGTCTGCCAATAGAGACCAGCATACATAGAGTTAGAATCATATTGCATCATGTGTTTCATATCATATAGGATTTTACTTTGCTTTGAAATCCTGCTATTTATGTTGCTATGGATTAACAGCCTTACTGAGTTTCGTTGAAACTCATTCCTTTTGTACAATGTTTTGTTAGACTACTCTACAGGTTATGAGTATCATGACTGCTCGTATGAAGAAGCGCAGGGAGAAGAGGCATATCTCCATGAAGGTGATTACGGTTACGACAATTACACTGAAGATTCCGCGGGTTGTTATGCTGTGTACGATGCTTAGTTCGACCATAGAGTGGAAGCGCCCTTGTGCCATTTTTGAGATTTATACTTATAGAGATGTTGTCTATAAGATTGAGAACAATTTAGTTACCTATTGTACCTACTATTGGGATTATATTTCATTATGTTCCTTTTCTTTTAGAACTACTATTCCGCTGGTTGTAGAGTGGGATTCCGCCTCACTTTACTTATTGATTTAGGCACTCTGATTATCTTTCGTACTCTAATTATATACATGGTGTATTCTTTCCTTATTTGGATCTTTGGTTTATCTTTTGCACATTGATTATTATTGTTCAGGATTATGTTATTGTCTATGTCGGAGGTTGATTACTCGATACTTGATATTCAGGGCTATGGATCACACACTCGGGTATGCCAGGTAGGGTACCGGCTGGGTGGATGTGACATACATAGAGTTAGATTTATATCTTCATTGTCTGTTTCATATTGCATTGCATCACTTTATGTTCTGAAATCATGTTATTTATGTTGTTGTGATTTAACTTGCCTTACTGAGTTCATTCAAACTCACTCCTTTTTGTGCAACCTCTTTTGTTAGATTACTTTACAGGTACTGAATACTATGAAGGGCAATATGAAGAAGCACCAATTGAAGAAGCATACTACACACAAGGTGTTGGCAACAATGAAGATCACATTGATGATCCCACGTTTGGTCATGTTGCGTACTACGATTAGACCTAATGTGAAGTGGGAACGTCTGAGTTGGATTGATGAAGTCCATTATTATGAAGACTTTATCTGTAGAGTAGAAGACTCTTAGTTTAGGTGATTTCAATTTCTTTACTTTCTTTAAGAAAAGTTGTATTTCTTTTTAGACTTACGTGCTACATTCCGCTGTAATTGTGGAGTGAGATTCCGCCGCACTCTACTCCTTTTTGATGTTTACATCTGGTATCATTTTTCCGCACTCTGATTATACTGGCATTCTTTTCCTTATTTGGATATTTTCTTTATAATATTTACACATTGATTATATCTGTTCATGATTATGTTGTTGTCTATGTGGGAGGATGATTTCCTCGATACTTGATCTTCGGGGCTGTGGATCACACACTCAGGTATGCCAGATTGGGTACCGGCTGGGCGGATGTGACAATCTACATCCCCAATCGAAGAAGATCATGAGCGCATTCTCCTAAGCATGTGGAATATCTATAATCTATGTTGACAGCTTGAGCAACAGGTATGGGTCGGGAGCAGGGGTCTTATTAAAAAATCCAGGAGGTTTCCTTATCCGATATGCTTTATGGTTCAGATTCGAAGCCAATAACAATGAAACTGAATATGAGGCTTTCATCGCTGGGCTTCGGCTAGCTAAAGCTTTGGCAATCATGGAATTAACCATATACAGTGACTCCTAGATCATAGTCAACCAGGTGGAAGGAGAGTACAGGATAAAAGAGCCTCGACTACAGAAGTATCAAGAGCTAATCAAACCCTCTGAAAGGAATTCGAGGATGTTAAAGTATGTCAGATCCCAAGAAAGGAAAACACTATGGTGGATGAACTCTCCAGATTGGCCAATGCTAAGGGAAAGACCTTAGAACCATCAGTTCACATTGAAGAATTAAGCTTTCCAAGTGCTCAAGTGAATGGGGTGTCTTATATCGAAAGTAAAAGATGTTGGATGGCTAGATTCGAGATAACAAACTTCCCAAAGATCCTAAAGAAGCAAGGTCAACCAGGGTTCATGCAGCTAGATTCACAATCCAAAGCGGAAGGCTTTACCGAAGGTCTTTTGCTGGGCCATTACTTAGATGCATAGGACCGGAAGGATCAATGATCACTTTGGCAGAAGTTCACGAAGGAATATGCGGAGGTCGAGTGTTACCACATAAGATCCTCCGACATGAGTTATATTGGCCCAAGATACAAGAGGATGCCATGACGTACATTTGGTTTTGCAATCAATGTCAAGTCCATTCGAATGTGCCAAAGCTGCCTGCCATGACCCTAACATCAATTCTTAACCCGATTCCGTTCACAATGTGGGGAATTGACTTAGTGGGAAAGTTCCCAAAGGCATCAGGAGGAAGAGAGTACCTAATTGTAGAAATCTATTATTTCACCAAATGGGTGGAAGCAGCTCCTTTGACTTCAATCATAGAGAAAAAGATGGAAAATTTCGTACTGGAGTCAATCATCCGCCGGTTTGGGATTCCAAAGATTCTTATAACCGATCACGGAACACAATTTGATAATCCTCAATTCAAGCTCTTCTGCAATACTTACATGATCGAGCACCGTATGTCATCAAGGGCATATCCTCGAAGCAACGGCCAAGTGGAGGTAACGAACTGAACATTGCTAGATGGAATAAAGAAAAGGCTTGAGGCCAATAAAACTGTATGGGTAGAAGAATTACCAAATGTCCTCTAGGCCTACCGAACCACTGTCCGAACACCCACTGGAGAAACTCCATTCAAATTAACATATGGTTATGAAGCGCTAGCACCAATCGAGGTAATGGCAGGAACCCTGTGGGAGAGAGAATTTGAAGAAAAGGCGAACGAACAATGTTTGCTAGATAGCCTAGAGTTATTGGATGAAGTCCGCGCAAAGGCAACTTGCCCGAACTCAGCAATATCATCGAAAGACAGCGTCTCATTATAATGCTCGAGTAAAGCATTGACAATTCCTAACAGGAGATTTGGTTCTAAGAACACTCTAGCATCAGACCCGCATCATCAAAAGAAGCTAGACCCAGCATGGGAAGGACCATACATGATTGTCAAGCAGATAGGTTTGGGAGCTTACAAGTTAAAACATGTAGCAACCAGGCACGAACTCGACCGATCATGGAATGCAAGACATTTGAAGAAATATTATTCTTAGTAATCCAATTTTATTTTGATATAGAAGATCTACAGTTATTTAATGCAAAATTTGACTTTTAACTACCAAATCTTTTTATTGGGGGCAACATATAAGCATATTAGGAATGATGATTAGAATCAAAAGGCTTCGGGTAACACTAAATGAGACCTTCAAGCCTAGAAACAATTCTAAGGAATTTTATAGGTAAAAGGCTTCAGGTAACACTGAATGAGACCTTCGAAAACCTAGAAAAAAATTCTAAGGAATTTTACAGGTAAAAGGTTTCGGGTAACACCGAATGAAACCTTTGAAAGCCTAGAAAAAATTCTAAAGAATTTTTCGAGGTAAAAGGCTTCGGGTAGCACCAAATGAGACCTTTGAACGCCTACAAGAAATCCTTATAGGTAAAAGGCTTTGGGTAACACTGAATGAGCCCTTTGAACACAAAAAATTCTAAGGAATTGTTAGACCGAAGGCTTTGGTTGGAAAACCAATAAGAAAGTTCGGTCAATATGATTTCTCAAAAGCTGAAAGATACTTACCATAATCAGGCAATATCAAGATGACTAAAATAAAAGTTCTTTAATAAGTTCCTTTTATTCACAGAAGGGCCAAAAGGGGCCAACCTTTACAAAACCAAGGATACTTTTGTATCTCAATTACAGGATGCAAAGACAAATGTCATCAAGGTTAGCTTCTTCGGTCAGTATTAAACACTTCTGATGCAAAGACGAATGTCATCAAAGTTAGCTTCTTCGGTCGGTATGAGACATTTCTAACCTCCGTTCGGGATCCTCCATTCGGGCAAAAGTGTCCATATCTTGAAAAACGGGAGGAACAATTCCATGCCCTTCGTCTGGCATATGAACCTCAGCTTCGGCGATTGCGAAGAGTTCCACAATTCCATACCCTTCATCTGGCACACAAACCTCAACCTTAGTGATTTTGAAGAGTTCCGTAAGCTCCCACCAACTAAAGGTAAGAAGAATGAAGAATGTGAGGAATGACAAACTCTAGGCCAGGGCATTCGGGGCGGCTTCTTCCTCTACCTCTTCCTCAATTGGAGACAAGGTGGAGAATCATTAAGATAAAGCTTTATATCTAGATCGGGGACAGGCAAGTCCACCAAGTCTTCGGCCCATTTGGGAAGCGGAAGTTGTAATTTCTCAAATACATCAAGATGGCAATGTTTCTGATAAAGAGCCGTGTCAAAATTCGGATCTCTCTTTAGAATCGACTTGAAAACCTCATTCTGACCATCTCGGTAAGCCTGAGTGTTGTAAATGTTCAACAAGTCATAAAAAGGCTTCCTATTCAAGTACTTGAGAATGCAAGCCTTCCGAATCTCAATAGGAACACGTTTGGCTTTAGAAGGAGCCTCCCAATTCTGAAGTTCGGTAATCCTCGCTTTGGAATCTTTCAATTCCCCCAAAAGCTTCACAATCTTCCATTCGAAACCACGGATGCTCCCCTTAACAACATCCAGATCGATAGAAAGGTGCTCGACCTCAGTATACCTTGCTTTGCCCTCTTCCCATAGCCTGTCCTGAAGATGCTCAATCTCGACGTCCATAGCCTTGGATTCAGCCCGAAGCCTGGAAAGATTGAAGTTCATCCTCCCGATCTGGTAAGCAGACTCCACTTGTTTGTGAAAATTATCAACAATACTTCTGTAGTATCTTGAAAGCCGTTCAGGAATTAGAAAGACTTCATGAAAAAAATAAATAAATCAACTCAAAAGACTTCCATACTAATGAGTTCACAAAGGCTTCGACAGAATTAAAAGCCCTACTTTCAGCTGGCATTTGGGCGAAAGTGCACCATTCTAATGCTTTGTTGAAATTGTCCGTCATGAGGTCGGACCTTTTCAACTTCCAGGAAGGCCTATATATTTCATCGTTAGGATGCGAACGCCTTTTTGGTGGAATAGCGCCCTTGGCCTCCAGACACCCCTTCATCGAAAAGAAAGCAGGACGCATAGCTGAAGCTGACACCTTTGGGATACAAGCTTCTTTGGAAGTCAGGCCTTCCCGAACGACGTCGTATTACGTTTCGGGGGACACTGCAAGAGAAGTAAAAGCATTACAAAACGAGATTCCAACTCAAAGGAACTTTCCAATACTCTTTTTATGGTACTCCCAAAATGTTTGCTAGCCTACAAAGGATGAGATTCCTATACCCCAAAATCCACGAAGGGTTAACAGAACCTGCAACCCTTCTGAAGAAAAATGACAAAACCAAGAGGCGGAGAATCCTCAGACAAAGAAATCATACAAAAATACCAAGAAAGCAATCATAAAGAGAAAGGAAGGAACAAACTTACTTCTACAAGTCTTCGATTGCTTGCGATCAAGCCTTATACAGGTCTGCAAATCTCCAACTGACGCAAGAAGGCTCAAGAGCTTCAAACACTAAAGAAAAGACAAAATGATAAAATAGAAGTTGAGGATGAAGAAATGGCTTTAAATAACCTCAAAAGTTTAGAGCATGGAAAAGCGATCCAATCAAATCAAGGGTAGAGATTGAGTGACGGTTCAAATGCCGAACGTCCAATCAAAAATCATCGGTCAGCCATTAGCAACCCTTTGGATTTGGCAAAAGAAGAAGTTAAACCTGTCAGATCCATCCACGTGGTAGTTCCGGTGCCTGCTATGAAGATGGCTGACTCGAGAAGCGAACCGTCAATCAAAGCTATAAATGAGCAATAAATGTGAAGTGACAATTGGGTTCCTTAGAAAATCTCACCCAAACATACCGCTCAGGGAATCAAGGTAGGGGTATTCAAATTAACATCCCAGCAAGGCATCGGTTAGCCCGAATGTGATTTCCAGGAGAAGGCTTCGGGAGAACCAATATTAACCTTCAGGAAAAATAGGAATTATCCAAGCAAGCCTTTCAAGAATAAGGCGACAGACGCTATCAGGTGAAAACATCGGTGAAAACATCATTCTGTGAGAGGATCGGGGACTTGGTCGTCGACAGCTTCAGGAGTCAGATTATCGGGAGCTTGGTTCTGAACGTTCGGCTGAGTAGTGTTTTCCTCCACACCTTCTCGCTCGGGAGTCACAGGAGGAGAATCACTAAGGTACCCCCTAACGTTCGGATTGGTAGGAGGAGGATTATCCTTCTCCATAACCCAACTCGGGGTAGGCTGCCGCAAGTCCGCAAAGATCTCCTCATAAATGAGGTCCCTGTGCTCCTCGATCGGGAAGGTAGGGTCTTTTGTAAGTATGCTCTTCCAAACATCATTAATTTCTGCTCGGTATGCTACCAAGTTATAAAGGTTGAGCAATTGAATAAAAGGTTGGCTGTTCAGATACTTGTTGACGCAAGCCTTTCGAACCTCCGGATTAAGGCTCTCGGGAACAGTAGCCTCCAGTTTGTCTTTCAGCTCTTGCCTTTCTTGAATGAGGTTGTTAATTTTTGACTATGAGGTCATGACAGCAGCCCTTAGCTGTCCTAACTCTGCCTCCATCTCCCCCATTTTGGACTTAGCAACCACCAGCTCTCCAATAGAAGGACGAAGTCAGGTGACCTCCTCAGACAACTTCAAGGCCTCTTGACTCTTGGCCTCGGCAAGGGCATCATTGCGCTTGGCCCGAGCACTAAGGCGACCTACCCAAAGATTTGTTTCCAGCTCATGATGGAAGTGTTCTTCAAGACCCCTGCATTCAAAAATACGATTCAGAATAAGACAACAAACATAATGGGAATTCCCAAGATACGTGAAGTTCGAATTAGAGACACACCTGATGTTGGAGTTCACAAGTTCCTCATCAGATGTAGTGTCCAGCTCCACCTAATTGCCTGGAGCCCGAGCATTGACAGCCCAATCGATGGAGGTCTCCATGTCACGAGAAATCGGGTCCCGAGTACCCACATTCCACTTGGGAACGTAGACTTCCCCTCGGTCAATTCTGCTTCTCTTGGAAGCAGCATCATCAACCAACTTCCGTCTCCTCTTGACGAGAGTAGTATCTTCATGGGTGGACTCAGCAATCTCCACTGTTTCTTTTCCTTTGGTAGCACAATTCTGCCTTATTTTCAGAACCCCTTCGGGGCAGTAGCAGAAGAAGCCCCCTTCGGGTTAGGAGAACCCTCGGGAGCAGCTTTATCTTTCCCCTTTCGGGGAACCCTCTCCTCCGCAGCAGAAAATATCTGCTGTGCAAAAGCCCTCACAACGTTCGGGTTAAACTTGGGAGGCACTGCAAAATCAAAGAGAAGAATTAGAATCATCACAAGAATAACAAGAGTAAAATATATGTATACAAAGAGGAAAAGGGAGTTCGAGTGCTCACCATGGGTCAATCCCTAGTAACGAAGGACCGCTTCGTATTCCATGGCATACTCATGGATTTCTTGACTCGGTTGGATTGCTTTGATGGCCTGAACCACTTTATCCTTAGCATCGAATAGAAAAGGAGCACGACTGAGCTGGGTCAAGGATTCCAGGTTTTTCCACGTGATCGAAAAATTTAAGTCAGATTCGGGGGCGTGACAGAAAATGAGTCCATGACAACACCCTTTGTGATTTGAAGGACAGGTACCTTTGGCAAGGATTCCCCCTTGCCACCCCAAATCACCCTTCAGGCTTTCGGAGATAAACACCCATCTGGGAGGATTGGATTTACTTATACAATAAAAATGGACAAAACCATAAAGAAAAGGGGTTATCCCGAGATCATGACAAAGCCCCAAGAAGCCAATAATATGCCTCCAGCTATTCGGGAGGAGCATACCAGGACAAATTTCCCAATGGTCGAGGATTTTGGCAATCAAAGGAGAATAAAGGGGAAACCGAACCCCACTCTTAAGGGATTCAATATAGATTGAAAATTCTCCAGGAGGGTTTGAGTCAACTCTTTCGTTTGGGTTCAGCACCCGAATAGCGTAAGTAGGGGGGAAGGAATAATCAAAGCGGATTCCCTTCATTTCACCAAGACGAACCTTGGAAGCATAGGAAGAAGGACTGGTGGAAGGTCTCTTGGACGGTCAAGAAATCCTGGCCGCCAATTTCTTAGGAGCTTTCCTCTTCTTAGAGGAAGTCCTTAAACTTCGGGTGCATTGCCGATGGGTCCCTAGGGCTAGTAGGAGCAGATTGCAGCCAGTGATCGGTTACCCTGTAGTCTCGATCACCGGAAAGCTCAACTGAAGCAGTGGGAGTTCTTTGCTCATCAGAGTCATCTCCCTCAATCATACGACTAACGGAGTCATTGTTTGAGGTTTTATCACTACCCATTCTCAGAGAAAGAAAGAGAAAAAGAGGATTTGGATGAAGAAGGAAAAAGTAAACTAGCAGAAATGACGCTAGTAACCCGAATGCACCAAAGAAGAACAGGAATATAACTAAGGAAAGGCAGAGGAAACTTACTTGTGATTGAATCGCTTGAACTTGAAGAAAAATCACTGGAACTTGGAGGAGAAAGGATGAATCGCAAGAACAAGAACTTGAAACTTCAAAGCAAGAGCTACTTCTAAGTAGAAACACAGAAGTAAAAAGAAGAAATGAAGCAGGAGAAGCCTTTTATAGGTTCAAAATTCAAATGGACGAATGAGATGCAACTCAATCGATGAACAAGATCACACGACGGTTCGAGAGAAATGAATGAACAGCCCAGATCAAAGATCATCAACGGTCTTTAATCGCTGACGGTTCAAAAGATTTACTAATGATGATAAATATTTAAGACATGACGGTTCAAATGACAAAAGGTAATGTTAGTGCCTCCCCAAGTGCCACGTGGCGCACGTTGCACGGGGAGTGAGGAGTTTAGACGGCTCAACTGCACCCTGTCACATCCTCCCAGCCGGTACCCTATCTGGCATACCCGAGAGTGTGATCCACAGCCCGAAGATCAGGTATCGAGTAATCAACCTCCCACATAAACAATAACATAATCATGAACAATCATAATAAAAGTGCGGAAGATAAACCATAGATCCAATAAGGAAAGTATGAATCATATATAAATCAGAGTACTAGATATAATCAGAGTGTCAAAAACAGATAAGTAAAGTGAGGCAAAATCCCACTCTACAACCAGCGGAAAAGTAGCTCTAAAAGAGAATAAACTAGACAAAATCTAATCCCAGTAGCAAGTACAATGGGTAACTAAATTGTTCTCCACTTTATAGACAACATCCCTATAAGTGTAAATCTCATAAACAGCACAAGCGCGCTTCCACTCAATGGTCGGACTAAGCATCGTACGGAGCATAACCACTCGCGGGATCTTCAGTGTAATTGTTGTAACCGCAATCACCTTCCTGGAGATATGCCTCTTCGCCTTGCGCTTCTTCATAGGGACCGTCATAGTATTCAGCACTGCAGAATAGTCTAACAAACATTGTACAATAAAGGAATGAGTTTCAAAGAAACTCGGTAAAGGCGATTAAATCCATAATAACATAAATGGCAGGATTTCAGAACAAACATAAATGCAATATGATATGAGAAAAGCAATGAATGAATGAATCTAACTCTATGTATGCTGGTCTCTATTGGCAGACATGCTTTAAGTCATAGCACCGTACTTCTTTAGGAAGGTCTCAATCACTCATCATCAGTTGGTAATGGGTCCGGCATCCCTCGGGACATTCCATGGCTGGGGGTATAGGTCACCACTCTCTCACATCACCATTGGTCTAAGTACCGGCGCATGTCAGGGTAAAACCTAGCCAAATGCAAGTCTTCTACTTAGTTACATCAAGTCAGATCCATATACGTCCATTCCTCGTCCCTGACGATCCTTTCCGGTATCCTTCACACTAGAGTCCTCATAGTCCCTGACTACGGACTCATCAACCCTATTGATCATCCACATATGGTAAACGGGAAGCTCTCACGTCCTCTCACGGGTTGGTTACCGGTCTTGAGCGCCCGTGAGCCCAAGTCTAACCATATGCAACCCTACCAATAAATGGCCCCCACAATGTGATTCCTGTCCTCTCACAGGTTGGTTACCGGTCTTGAGCGCCCATGAATCCCCATTGCTACCACGGGTCGTTCGGTCTCAATACCCCTCCGATTAGGGTCTGACATAACGGGACATCCTAGCCAAACACTACTAGACAGTCCTAAATATGTCATCCAACGAGTTTAGGAAGGTGTCCAGAGGGCATCTCCGGAAACATCCCATAATATTCCCGTAGTAGTCCAAGGACAGAAGTGTCAAAAGGACACCTCTCCTTTCCAAACCATACTTAAGCATACACAAGCATCAATTCATAACATCACATATATGGTAACTTCATATATGAAAAGAAATCAATAATTACAATCAACTTGTATATAACTGGTAAGTAAATCATACATGAATCAATTAACATAAACAAGTAATGCTACTGTAATCAAGATTATGCAACAGTAGTATATCATTGTAAGAATCTAATTAAGGAAACAAATCAATGATATTTAAATATAGAAACTAGATTCATGCTATCTATGTAATTAAGGAAATAACCATCCTTACCTTTTATAACTCGCAAAGGAATCCTAAGAAATCAAGTAAGATCTTGGCAAACTTGAGAAGGAGGTCCTAAACAAGTGTATACAACATATTAGGAAAGATCCCTAACAGAAAAGATACCAAAACATCCAACACAGACCAATTCTGGAGTTGCTGTACTCATTGGTCGAGTGGATTGGTCGACTGGTCCAGTCGACCAATCAGTCGACCAATGCAGACAGTAGCCTAAAAAAACAGAGTTTTAAGATATGAAATCCGAATTTGGTGGTTCAAAAGGGTACTAATCAAGGGGTAAACTACATTAGTAGTATCCTAACATATAGGGGACCTCAAAACACTAATCCAATCAAGCCATCAAGATCCAAATTAGGAAACAAAAAGTTACCATAATTAGATCAACCATGGATCTTGAAGAATTCAAGATAGAAATCAAAGACAAGAACAATAGGAGAATGGATCATTGCTTCAGGTAAAGGTATCATGAAAAGCATACTTAGATCTTCAAGGAAATAGGCTTAAAAGCATAAATCTAAATAAGGAAATAAAACCTACCATATATGTAACTATCATGATTCATGAAGAAAACATGGTATGGTAGAAGAGAAACAACTAGAGATTGATAGATCATAGATCATGAAAAGAAACACAGCAATTGACTACTAACATGATCAATATAGAAGATCCAAGGAGATCAGAATTCAAATCAGAAGTTAAACAGAGACTAGATCATGGTTTGATCATAATTCCTTCAAAAGCTTGCAATGATCATGGTTAAGATCATTGTTCTAGCCATTAATCCTTAGGATGATCATGAGAGACAAGTCCAGAGATGTTTGCAACAGAGAATGCAGCATCTCCTCTACTGTCTCAACTCAAAAAGGAAAGAAAAATAGAGATGGAGGAGAAGAAGAGAGTGTAGACATACCTTTTGATGCAAAAGGAAGAGTTTCGACGAAGATCCGTCAAGAAAATCACCAAGGATGCAAGGGAGATGACTTGCAGAGGTCTTTGGTTCGTTCCAAAGAGTTTGGAGGCAGCAAATACGAAGTAGACTCGAGATTGGACTTAAATAGAGCAAGCAAGACCTAATTGCCAAAGACAGCACTCATTGGTCGAGTGGATTGGTCGATCGGTCCAGTCGACCAATCGAGTCGACCAATGCTGACAGCAATTCCAAAACAGGGAATTGAAGACCCAGATCAAATCCAATCCTAAAGGGGTTTTGCACACATAACAAGTGACTTACCTAGTAGGTAGAAATGCCTTCAAACCATGATAGAGAGCACTCCATCAACTAATCCGATCTTCATCAAGATTCAGTTTCCATAAATAGAACTTCATCATCAACTCTCATGGATTCAAAGCCAGACACCAAGTCCTCCACTGGGATGGCCCAAAGCTGACTTCTTACTTTACTTCGGGTCACTGGACCTACAAATAACAAGGTTTCCGGGTCAAGGTTAGGGCTGGGTTTTACACACCCCGCTGGAAGTAGGTGTCAGGGGCATTAAATGCGAAGATATCTTAATATGACAAGACTTGTCGTCTCCACTCGCGTTTGGTAAAGAATGAACCAAACCAAGCATTCAAGCAAAGAGGTTGCCTGAACGCTCGATCTGCGGGGCAAATGATACGAAGAAAATTATAACAAACCCGTTAAATCGGGTTTGCCCTCTCTGTCCCGATTAGACCACGATCGGGACCCACCTTAACCTAATCCCACGTTCATATGAGGGGCCGCATTATGGTTACAAGCCACGAATGACCTCCCGAACCTTGCGGAAGATGGAACTAATTTATAGGAAGCAACTACTGTCAAGGCGGAGATGGAATCATGCTAAGGTTGGTCACTACCTGCAAACCCTGAATATTGGGGGTAAAACCCTACAATCAGACGGTCACCTATAGAGATCGAGAACTCACCCAATGGTCGAGAATTGAAGGTAAACCCTATATAAACGAGTGACTTACTCACTCCAGAGGTATCTGAATTGTTTCCCTTATACTCATATTCAAACTTATGCTCTGCAACTTGCCAGAGCTTTGTGATCAGTTCAGTAACTGACTTAGCCTTCGGAGGTGGCCTCCCGACCCCCACGGTCGGGCCACGTCTAACCCTATTTTGCAGATTATCTTCATAGATTCGGAGGCTTAACAGATTCTGGACACATCAGTTATCATTTTAGTTGAAAATATATTTTGCACTGGGTTGTAAAAACCATGGAAATTTTTTCTCTAACTTGAGAAGCGTTCAAGCATTCCTAGGACACTATCTTAGGCTTACTTGAACTTTAATCATTGGATAGCCAAAGAGTTTACAATTTGCAGTAACAAAGTCATCTCAGGAACAGGGTCAAGATGGCACATTTCTATCCCTTATGCACAACCAGTAATACTTGTCTAGGAATTGACACAAATAGACTATTTGTAATACTGAACTCACATTCAAACCCCGTTCTTACCATGAATGAGTGTACCTTACATGATGATCATATAATATGCATCAACCCTGGATCCTAATTGTGACAACCATTTTAAGATTTAACTTATGGACCAACAATGCTTAAAAGAGGGACACTCAACATTTTCAAATGGAATATGAGTGAGAAAAGAGGGAGATGCCATATTGCAGATGGCATCCATAGTCCATATTGCCATCCAGCAGGGAAGAGTTTTGGAGACGCCTTCTGCAATATGGAATATGCCATCTGCAATATGGAATATGAGTCTTCAAACATTACTATGACACCATGTTGAGCATCCCCATTTATTCTCTCATTGTATGGTGTTTGGCCATATGAGTGAATCTTGCCCTATAAATCCCAGTTCGTGGGTGGTGGCACCAGTTGAAGTTGTTATAGGGTAGAGCACCTCAAGTCTTTAGCTCATAAGCATATCAGCCTTTGGCCTACTCAAATGGCAACTGCTTTCAATGCCTTCAGTTTGAGGATGACTTTTAGAAGAAGCAGAGCAATGTGGAGGATGATGGGGGTGGAGGGGAACTATTCTAGAAAAAACCTCCCCAAGACTCGACAAACTTGGAGCATAAGCACCTGTTATGACAAAACATCTCATGGACTTCTTGACCGGTATGAACCGTCTAAACCAAGGATAACTAGTTCTGATTTAGTCGATAAGCCAGCTTTGACCCTTTTTGGAATTAACTTCTCAGATCATCTGTTATTAGTTCTCGGAACCATGCTGAGAGTGAGCACTTTATGGACTTCTCGCGTACCACCTCTCGGAAAAAACACAGTTGGATATGGGATAGCCCTTATAAAGTGGCACGCACATCAGAGCATTAAATTAGCATTTAATACTCCGTACCTATACATTTAATGGGCAACTCTTATCAAGAGATGCACCAATATGTCTAAATCTTTGGGTATTGTTTCTAGCCATTTTGATGAGAAGAAGGAACGAGACATATCACATCTAAAGTGTACATTTGGCAGAGTTCTTTGCAAATCTCGTGAAGAGTGTATCAAACCAATGGCTTCTCGTGCATGCTTGGTTTTGGTCTTGCTATCCTTTCTAAGATCAGATTTGATGATCAAACGGCGGAGGATTGTCTCCTCCATGTTGTTTCACTCAACTATAAGAACGGTCATATGAGCCTCCAGAGGGGGTAAGCCAAGTTAACCCAGCATTAAATTCTGCAACCACTAAAGAAAGCTATATCTTTTTAGGCATTTACTCCTCCTTGAGAGGAGTTGTGTAACCCATAATCTAACTTCACCATTGGAGGCAGCTACCTATCCATGGAGGTGGCCTGCTCTCACTAGTTTTTTCTATTGATAGATCTCTGGTTCAAAGCATTCCTTGGTTGAACTGGAGCAGGGAGATTCTGGAGTAACATTTGGCGCCGTGTGTAGGAAAAGATATCTTTTTATTATTTCGCGTGCTCTCAAAGCTTGAGCAACAATGGCGGGAGAAAATTTAGATAATAACGGTTCAAAGTTTCAAGGGAGTGGATGCGGAGGTGGGAAGAAAAGGCCAAATGCTATAAAGGAGGGTACGTCCAAAGAGGCTCCTCTCGTACCACCACACGAAGTACAACCTTTAGAGCAAGCAGCTTCGAATGCAAATCTTCCCATGTAGGGAGAACCTCCCACATTCAACTTTGTTTAGGCTCAGGACCTAAAACGAAGGATGATGGAGATTAGGGGTGTCAATTTATAGTCCAAACTGTTAAAATTGAACCGCACTGGCCAAAACCGAACCTTAATGGGCCGAAATTGGGCTGAGGGTTGTGAAGCCCGCACCAACCCAAAACCGAACCACAACCCGTTTTGTAATTTTACATTAAATAATATTTGAATCATTATATTACCATTAGGTAGTTGGTATAGACAATTAAAAAAATTAAGCATGAATTCAAAGATCAAATAGTCATTTTACTACTTAACATCTAGGTTCTTGATTTCTATAGAATGAGTGGGTTTTTTTTTAATGGAAATTGACCAATAGCAACTTTGCTTTCTATATAATTTTCGCTTTTGTTGTAAATAGGATGCTCAATTGTTTCTTCTTGTTTTTTTTTCTTACACACATATACCGTTAGTCAACCCAAATCTAAACCGTTAGCCCGAACCCAAACTGCACCAAACCGAAACCGGCCGGAAACCATTATTTTGCTAATGGGCCGTGTTTGGGCTAGGTGTTTTTCAGCCCGAAACCGTTAGGCCCAGCCCAAAATCGCCCCAAACCGCACCGTTGACACCCCTAATGGAGATGATGAATTCCTTTCAAGCTATAGTAACCCAATGGAGTTAGTTTGTCCCCCCTAGAGGTTCTACTGTTGCTCTTCCAGAGATGGTGGCTCCCTCCCCTGTCAATCAGCAAGACGAGGCCCAGGGAATTGGAGTAACCTTCCTCCCAACATTTGGTATTTGGGAGGAGGAAAGGAGATCGTCGTTTGGTATTTGATAGACTGGGGGTGTCATGTGTCAAACATTCGTTCCCAGGAGTTGTTGTGGGAGGTCGCCAACCTCAGAAAAATAAGAGAATCCTGAGGGAACACAACACATAATCAAGTGCTTCATTGAGCATTGATGGAGGACCTTAAGAGGCATCTTGTCGGGAGGGACGGGAATCTTTACTAGCAATCAATGCCATGAATGAGTGTCTGTGTCAACTAAATCAAAAAGTTCCTGACGAAATGCAGCAAGTGTTCAATCAAAACCCTTTCATCCATAAAATCATGGCATGTCCTCTGCTTGTAGGTTTCCGGACCCCTCTTTCACAGTATACAATGGAACAACAGGCCCTATGGCACACATTAGTCATTTCAGGTCAATCATGGGCATGTGTGGGGGAGGAGATGCTATCAAATGTAGATGCTTCCCTGCATCCCTAGCAAGTCCATCCACCACCTGGTACTCTTTTCTACCTAGGCGTTCCATCCTCAACTTCACTAAGTTGGGTATGCTTTCGCTACTCTATTCAAAAGTGGGATCAAGATAAAACATAAGACAATCTCTTAGTGTTGAAGCAAGGTCGTTCTAAGCCTATTTAAAACTTTATAACAAGCTTTAACAATGTTTCCATCTTGATCAAAGACCTCAATGATAAGGTGGCATTTACCAGTGAGAGGTTAGTGGCTGCCATTGTCCAGAAAAAGCCTAAGACTTTAGCTGAGTTGCTGGACCTTGGGTACGAGTGTGAAATCCCTCACAACCCTAAACCAAAAATCTATATTGTAGGTCCAAATACCAGAAGTGAAGGAAGAAGATAGATGTGGGCCATCCCATTTGAACCCATTGGGTCAGATTTGGTACCAATGGAAAGATGGTGATGGTCCTATGATAGAAACCTTGTCTACTTTTGAAAGAAGATGCAACTTAAATGATGATGGACTTAGTAGATGGACCATGAGTTCAATGTTGACACAAGTGGAAGGTCCTATAAAACCAGCTAAGACCCTTTTAAAACATGGAAAAGGACCCAAGAGGAGTTTGTGGCTTTCGGGGACCAAAATGTATTTTTGTCCAAAGGAGGTACAAGTTGGTAGCCTCCCTTCGTTGCCCCAAGCGACCAACCAGTCCTGGGATAGTTTTGGTACTTTTTGGAAATTAGGTTTCCGAAGCCCTATGTAATCAAACTTCAATCTAATTCGAGTCAATTTGTTATTAAGCTATCGGAGAATGACAAAAGAACCCTAAAGCACTCTCCCCAAGACCAAGGAAGATCCCTAAGCATCCATGAGATTTTTCGCTAGTGAATCTTCTTCTTCAAGGTTAGCGAACACATTTATTCCTTCTAGATCTATTCTCTCTATTGACTCTACCCATTGTTGTGATTGTGAGGAAGGTCTTATGCTACTGTAATGGCCTAATCTTTCATCCTCATAGTTTTAGAGTTAATCCCCATTCACTCTATTCCTTCCGTGAACATCACGGTGTGATTTCGGTAAGAGCCTAGAATGACCATCATGATTCTATTCTCTTTTGATTTCATTGTTTTCCAATCCATGCTAGACCTATTTCTAAGTTATTTTCAGACCTTGATCTATGGTTTTCTAAGTCCTAGAGTGAATCCCCCTTCACTCCTGTGAAATCCAGCCCAAACCCTAGCTTAGACACCCTATTTGTTTTGGAGGAAGTAAGGCTTATTCGATGTTTGACCTTGAAGTTGGACCTTTAGTATAATGTTGATATGCTTAGAAGTTCCTAGGAAGCCAAGTCAAACCTCTCCCTTAGTGTGGATCCAAAGACCCAAAGTGAAGGAAGAAGACTTGGTGTGCCATCTCAATTGAAGACATGGTGTTTGACCCAAAACCCATAGAAATTGATGATGGAGTTCTTTCTTTTAGAAAACATTTTCTGTTTTTGAAGATGAACTGCACCTTGATGTTTAAGAGCTTGGTTGATGGACCTAAAACTCATTTGGACATGGTTTGAAGGTGTCCCTATGTGCTAGGAAGGTTGTTTGTTGAGTTGGGAGAAGCCCACTTGAATTTGAAGTAATTTGGGCCTTCATTTCTCTGTCTAAGTCATGCTATCATAGCCTAGTCGACTGCCTGGCTGACTGGTCACTCGACCAGCCAAGCTACTAGCTAAATATAGAATCCGAGAAAATATTATTTTTAGGTCTTTTGGTGCTCTATATATTGGAACTTCGTGTTTCTCAGCCTCCTTTGCTGCTATAACCCTTAGAGAATGTGGGAAGCCTCTCTCAAAGCCTCTCCTTGGTGTTTTTGAAGAACTCTTGCAAGATCTAAAGTTCCTCCTCTCTTGTTTATCTTCAAGGTTAGTATCCTAACTCCTTCTTCTCTAATATGTTCTCTCTACTATTCTAGTTTATTGTTTTGATTGTGGAGAAGGTGTTACACTACTATAACTACTTATTCTCTGACCTCCTTGTGTCTTAGAGTGAATCCCTAATCACTCTATGCTTTCCTTGAAGCCATATGGCAATTCTCCATGTTTTTAATTGATTTTGTAAACATGATTCATTAACCTTGTAAGTTGTTGTCCTAAACTATTGTAGACTTGTTTCCTATCAATTTCTAGGCATTATTGTATTCTATTCCTTTTGAATGAATCTCCATTCATTCCATTGATGCTATGATCTTCATGCTTAATTCTTAGCCATGATCATATGATTTCTTCATGAAGACATGATCATTCTTTTAATTTGATTTCCCTAGCATATTAGATCTGATTTTATGATAGTATTCATCTCTAATCTATTGCTAATGATCCTCTTGACATGATCCTTCATTCTCCTTTGCATCCATGGTTGTTTTCATTGAAAACCATGTTGTTTCCAAATAGAAAGTTATGATTTTTTTTTTTTTTTATCATGGATGGTGTCTAATCCATTCTAGATAGTCTTAGTATGTTTATGTGAAGTTCCCCCTTCGAATTTCGGAGCAATCGGACTTCTAACGAAGAAGTTATGACCAATTTTGTGTTTTTCTGCTGTGTATTGTTCACCTGGTCGACTGGACTAGTCAGCCAGCCAGCCAGTCTGCCAAGCATGGACAGCATTGAGTTCTTCATTCGATTTGATCCGTTTGACCTCCAATCTTCTAGGGCTTTTTCCTAATGATGTATCTATGCTTGTCTAGGGTTTATTTGCTAACTTTGGTCTTGATCTCTGATCTCTCAATTGAAGATTACATATTCGGATTACGCGGTGAGTATTCCAACTCAACAATATGCCTATTTACATGCCTTCTTGTATTATGACATGAATGCATGACCTAGCTGCTGCTACATAGTTTTCTTTACATCATGATATTTCTGTAGTTATAGTAGCATGTCCATATTGTGAATTTCATATTAGAATTGATTATTGATTATGAGAATGTGATTTGGACTATGATGTGAATGTGAGTGTGAATGTGATATGTATGGAATTATGATATGATGTGGATGCCTAGGTCGTAGTTGTGGAATGGGGAATGCCCTTTTGGCATTTCTGTCTTTAGACACCAGTGGAGGTGGTATGGGACACTTTCCTATGGTGCCCCTTGACTCTTTCCCTTACTACTGGTTGACATACCTAGGATTGGTCTAGCAGTGTTTGGCTAGGAAAACCTTTTTATATTAGACCCGATTCAGAAAGGTATTAAGACCGAGTGACCCATGGTAGCAATGGGGATTTATGGGTGCTCAAGACCGGTAACCAACTCGTGAGAGGACATGAATCACATTGTGGGGGCCATTTGTTGGTAGGGTAGCAAATAGTAGACTTGGGCTTATGGGCGCTCAAGATCAGTAGCCAACCCGTGAGAGGACATGAGAGCTTCCCATTTATTATTTGTGGATGACCAATAGGGGTAATGAGTTAGTAGTCCGAGTTGGTTGTAGCCATAGGATACATTGACTCTAGTGAGAAGGATACCGGAAAGGATCACCCGGGGTTAGGAATGGACGTATCTGGATATAAGTTGATACAAATAAGTAGAAGACTTGCATTGGGCTAGGCTTGACCCTGACATGTGCTAGTACTCAAACCAAACTGTTGAGTGAGAGAGTGGTGACCTAAACCCCAGCCAAGGAATGTCCTGAGGGATGCAGAACCCATTACCCACTGGTGAACAAAGTGAGACCTACCCAAAGGAGTATGGTGCTATGACTTAAAGCATGTCTACCAATAGAGACCAGCATACATATATAGAGTTAGAAGCATACTGTTTCATATCATTGCATTATTGTTTACTTTGATTGTGTGTGAAGATGCTTATTGTGATTGGATATACTTGCTAAGTTCTTTTGAGCTTACCCTTCGTGGGACTTGTTTTTAGATGACATTGCAAGTTCGGAAGAGAACCCGTACCACAATACGGAGGACCCTTTCTTATATGATGCAGCTCCGGAAGTCTCTGGACAAGGTAGCCAACACTCAGGTTTGGACTGCATTGATGGCTCCTATTGACAGCATCCGGCATCGTCTTATACGCCGATGGGATCGTGAGCTAGATGTTGATCTGAAGCTTCAAGAGCATAACCCAAAGGTGAAGAAGAAGAGCCAATGGAAGATGTTGATTAGATTTCTCTTTTCTTCTAGACTTTCATTTTACTTGTATTAGCTTAGAGCTTTTATTTAGATTTCGATATACCTTCCACATATGTTGTGGGGTATATTTCCGCTATACTCTACAGTTTTTTTTATTGGTATCTGGTTATCCGCACTCTGACATTCTTTTGTGATCCCTCTGAGATCCTTTCTTGACTTTATTTATTAAATTATTGAAATACAATGATTTGTTCTTGCTTTTGATTATGTTATTGTGCTAAATGGATATGATCATTCCTAAACTTAATCTTTAGGGCTGTGGATCACACCTCCGGCATTCCAGATAGGGTACTAGATGGAGGGATGTGACAACTCTAGTCTATCCGTGAAATCTGTGGATTGATCCAATTATGTGATTCATTAGATATTTATTCCATTGATCATGTTTGATGCCTAGATCATGTTAGATAGTCTCCTAATATTATTTCAGAGGTTTTCTATTAACTTCGGAGTGTTTGGAACTCAAACGATGAGTTTCCAATCAAATCTAGGTTTTATTGTCCGTACTGAGAAGGCTTGGTTGATTGCCTTGCCAAAAGACCAAAGGGTACAGTGACAGCAAGTTGCCCTGTTTTGACCCCGTTTCATCTTCGATCCTTTAAGCTTTGTTCCTACTATTCAATCCTTGTATGATTTGGGTTTCTTTGGCAACTTTGAAGCTATCCTTTGATCTATTCTTTGGAGATTTCAAATTGAACATAAGGTAAGAACGTTCACTTACAAATAGCATGATTTACTTTCTACTTTGAGAGCATGATCTTATTTACTATTTTTAGGACTTGATCATGATAGATATACTTCTATAATTATGGTATGTTATTCATTATATGATTTGCATATCTGTTGTGAATGGATCATGATATGATATTATCTTTCGAATTGTATAGCAATGTGATTGCCTAAGTTGTGATTGTGGAATGGGGAATGCCCTTTTGGTGTTTCTGTATTAGGACATTAGTGGAGGTGGTATGGGACGCTTTCCTATGGTGCCCCTTGACGCTTTCCACGATTACTAGATGACATACCTAGGACTTGTCTAGAAGTGTTTGGCTAGGAAAACCCTGTCATATCTTACCCTATCGGCGTGGGTATTGATGTCGAGTGAGCTGTGGCAGTAGTGGGGATTATGGGCGCTCAAGGCCGGTAACCAATCTGTAAGAGGACATAATCACATTGTGGGGATCATTCAGTAGTAGGGTCACACATATTAAACATGGGCTCATGGGGGCTCAAGACTAGTAGACAACTCGTGAGAGGACATGAGAGCTTCCCATTTATTATATGTGGATGACCAAAAGGGTTAATTGTCCTTAGTCCAAGTTTGTTGGAGCCATAGGATATGATGACTCTAGGGAGAAAGATACTGGAACAGACTACCAAGGGCATAAAAGGAAGTATCTGACTCCGAGAATGATATGACTCAGTGGTTGGCATGCATTGGGCTAGTAATCCTGACATGCGCCAGTACTCATATTAATGGTGGAGTGAGAGAATGGTGACCTAAACCCCATCCATGGTAAATGTCTAAGATGGATGTCTTGACCTAACTACCGTGGAGAACCTAAAAGACGTGCTTAAGAGCCGTGAGGCAGAGTGACTGAGACTACCCAGAGGAGTATGATGTTCTATCTTAATAAGTGTCTGCCACTAGAGACTAGCATATGTTAGAGTTAGATGCATACATGTACATTGTCTCATATCATATTGCATTCATGTTTTGTGCTTGAATATTGATTGTAATGGTTATTTGTATTTGAACTACATGTTGAATATTGATTGTAATGGTTCTTTTGAGCTCATCCTTTGGGGACAATGTTTTAGACTTCGCTACAGGTGTTGATGACGTCGAGATCCAAGACTACAAGACCACGTTGAGTGATCCATACGGTCTATAGAGTTTTTGCGATCACGAACATCATTGTGAAGAATGTGCGTGTGACGATTGCACGAAGCAGGATTAGTCCTATTCTGAAGCTAGAGTACTCATATGTACGGAAGTCTTTGAGTTTAGACATACTCTCTTTGAGTAGGAGATGTTATATGAATAGTACTTAGATTAGTTTTTAGAATTCTTTGGCTTATTCAGTAATACTCTAGATTTTGATCTACCTTCCACATTGATTTTAGAGTTTATTTTCATTATACTCCATACCTTGATTCTATATTGGTATCATTTTTCCACACTCTGATATTCTTTTTTTTATCCTTCTAAGATCCATCCTTGATTGTTTCTTTAATTACATTTATACAATGATTTATCATTGCTCTTGATTATACTGTTGAGCTATGTGGGAGGATGATTGTTGAGAATTGATCTTCGAGACTGTGGAGATATTGATTATACATCTGGGTATTGCAGTTAGGGTACCGGCTGGGGGGATGTGACAACGAGATAGCCACCTTCAATGAAGATCTAGAAGCCAATAGAAGTGACTACAAGGTTGGAGGAAGATCTTATGAGCAAGTAACCGGGAAGAAAGCTCTAACAAAAGACCTTTGAAGAGAGAGCAAAGAAGTAGACAAGAGTAGAGGAATCCCCGAGTCGGTGATGAAGATGAGGAGGCCTTTACTCCTTTGAACAAGTCACAATTTGCCATTTTCAGGCAAATCCAAGACACCGGGTTACTTAAAAAACATAGAAAGTTACATACCAAGCCAAAGAATAGGGTTGACATGTCAAAGTATTGTCTTTATCACAAAGATAAAGGGCATCATACCAATGATTGCTTAGTGCTAAAAATAGAAATAGAGAAGCTGATTGCCAGTGGCCACTTGAACCAATTTTATCAAGTCAAGGAATGATGGAGGAAGATCGCCCCACTCATAGACGTGGCAAAACCCCACCATGAGCGAGAGATGACTCTCGAGGAAAAGCTCCAGTGACTTCTAAGGACAAGGATCTTCAAAAAATCAATACTATCTTTAGACGATCCATTCAAGAGTCGCTCGGCAAGGCTAAAAGAAATACCAAAGTTGTAAGTGCTATAGAGCCTTCAAAGAACTCTCGGCTGTGAGCCCATAACATTTTCAAAAAATAGGCTTGTGGACGTGCACACTCCTTATGATGATGCTATAGTTATCAAGGTAAAGTTGGCGAACCACATGGTTTATAGAGTCTTGGTGGACATAGGCTCCTCTGTAGACATCCTTTTGTTGGAGGTGTTCCATCATCTCAAGATAGATCAAGAGGCCTTGACGTCCAACAGGAACCTCCTCTATAGATTTGCAAGAAGTTCCACCACCGTAGAGGGTATCATACAACTCGACCTTATGATGGGGACTTGCCCCCGACAAGTATGTTTACCAACCATGTTCATGATGGTCAGGAATATTTCAGCCTAATATCATTTTGGGAATACCAACCTTAAGTGCACTGGGGGCTATAGTTTCAACCTCAACAAATGATGAAATTCCCTACTGATGAAGGAGTAGGTATATGCAAAACTGATCACAGGCAATCAAGAAATTGTTACTTGAACTTCATAAAAGAGTAGCCTTCTGTCCCAACTGGTGGACTAATGCTGACTATTGAGGTCTGAGACTACAAAGATGAAGAGAGGGGAACCTGTAGAGAAGTTGTAGTGAATCCCCTTGAGTCAAGACAACTCTTCTCGTGGAACCATGATCGGCTCAAAGTAAGGTGAAGAATTCAAGCAAAGGCTTCCAGTGCTCCTTGAGAAAAACTCATATGTTTTTTGCTTGGTTTGCCGAGGACTTGCAAGGAATTGATTGAAATGTGGCCAAACACAACCTTTGGGGAAAAAAAGGGTGCTTAGTCGGTATTTCAGAAAAGGAGAAACTTCTCAGTTGAAAAGCATTGAGTTATTCAGGCAAAGGTTGAAAAGCTGGAAAGTCTAGTTTTGTCCAACCCATTGAATGTTTTACGTGGCTGAATAATGTGGTGATGGTGAAGAAGGCGAGTGGGAAATTGTGCACGGACTACATATGTAACAACCCCCATATTTCTAACCCGAGATCCGTATTTCAGGTCCGAGAACCCGAAGGTCTAGTCAGGTGAACTTGTGGAGTGTCCAGATTGAAGTCCATGATCCATACCCTGAACCCATGGATCTTGATCCTTTATCTAAAAAGCCTGCCCTGCTTGGTATTTGGAATTCTTGAAGTCAAGTGTTGTTCGGAGATGTCCGGAATGAAGGTAAAATCTCCCCCATCTCTTCTTTAGGGCTAGGTTGGCCTTGGGTATCAACCCCCTAGTAAAAGCACCCTTGTATGGCAAATTATATGGGGGCGGTTGCTAGTGGCTGTCGATTAAACCAAGCGACCGCCTGGAGCGACCGCGCGGTCTGTTTTCGGGAATTTTACCCTATTTTGCCCCCTGACTTCTATAAAAGGCAACCCTCGTCTAAGTAACAAATATTTTATTCGTGGTTGTTAAATTGGGAGGTTAGACGGCTGCGGGGAAGTTTCGAAAGAGACTCTGGAGTGCTGACAGTGACTTGGAGATCAATCCTTTCCTTCTCTGACTCTCTGGCGTGAGGTAATGAATTAATCCTTTGTTCTTTACTCTCTTTGTCCATTAAATTAGTGTTAACCCATCCCCTCGTCTTTGTGGTTACCCCCTTGGATCTTTTTAACTCTCTTTTTAATCTACTTGAGATGAATTAACCGTAAACGAAACCCTGTTTTCATGAGAAGGTTAATCCAGTCAAGGGGAGAGTTCTGGGTAATCTATTGATGGTAATGGTTAGTTTTCCCTCACCCTTTTGGCTTAGGGAGTATTAGATTCGAGACTTAGGTCAAGATTACTTGAAATCTGGATTGAAAAAGAGTAATCAGAGGCCTGAGTTTCGGATTGAAACTCACTGTTTTTGGGGCAGTCACTAGTGGCGGTCGCTCAACCGAAGCGACCGGCTGGTAAACAGAGACCAAATGGTTTTTGGTTCTGATTCAAATTGATTCATTTAACTTATATGTTACTGTAACCATGTGTATAGGTAATCACTGTTTGAAAGAAAAGTCATATAATAATTATCGGATTTCATTTTACGGACAATCTTATTTATATGCAGGTAAGGACAATTCATCCTATCTCTTGAATAGACTTATAATATGTTAATCTAGTGTATATTTGAAATCTTATTTCTTTATATATGCTGCTATTTATATGTCTTATATAGAAATCATATTACTTTACTGTTGTTTGTCTTACTTATATACATATTGTGTTGATTATGAATGTTATGTATTGATGGTAGTTGGTATATGGTTCTGATGTATGAGGTATCTATTTTGGGATATCTTAGCTAGGGATATCAGAAGGCTATGGAATGGGACACATGCCTGCTGATGTCTCCAGCACTGTCTTTACTATTTGATGGCATTGTTTAGGTAGAGTCTAGATTTGCATGGTTAGGTACCCCACATGCTACTACCCTTTCGGTAGGGGGATTGAAACCAAGTGACCCGTGATGACAGTGATGTGACATTGTGGTCCACTGTTAGTCATATAAATGGTAGGGTTGCATATATTAGGGTTGGGCTCATGGATGTCCAAGGATCGGACCGGATGTCGTGAGGAATCATGAGAGCATCCGCCCCAATAATATGTGGATGACCATAGGGTTAAGGAGTGGAGTCCAACAGCGGTAGCCAGTCCGTGAGGATTCTCTCTCCTAGGTTGCGAAGGATACTGAACCGAGTTGGTTGGTGCCATAGGGGATGTATCTGGACTTCATGTAGACATGTAACCAGTATGACCTTGCATTGGATTAGAAACCCCGACATGCGCCAGTACTCATTACCAATGGTCGTGGTAAGAGAGTGTTGACTTAACCCCCAGCCATGGAATTGTGAGCCAGGTGTGGACTTTCCCCTTTTTCCCAGGATCCCTACAGAGGTAGCCAGTCCTTGCCGGATCAGAGTGATGAGACTTACCCAAAGGAGGGCTAGTGTATAACTTAAAGCATGTCAACTATTAGAGACTCGCATAGTTAGAAATCATAGTATCATTCATATTTTGCATTCATTCATATTATTTATGTATCTTGGCATTGTTGGATAATTGATGGGATTGTGATTGTTTCATATTGAGTTCTCTAGAAATCACGTCTTTATTTTGTATTGTTTATTAGCCTGCACATAAGAAGGAATTATACAGGAGGATGGACTGGTTTCCTATGAAGGAACCAACCCATATGAAGAAAATGTGGCACCGTCAGTGGGAGATGGAAATAGCATGTGCGGGAGCTCCTGTAGCTGCATGGAGTGCGCTTATCGCACCTATTGATGATCAGAGACGGAAGGTGGTCAGAAAGTTCGCTCAGCGAATAGAGTTGAATTGGAGAACACCTTACCTTGAGATCCATGAAAAACACTTTTTAGATTTAGAAAAGGAAACTAGGAAGAAATTGATATAACTTCTTGTTTACTTCCGCTGAACCCTTATCCATTTTATTTATTATTTCTTTCCTTTATTATTGTTATTGGAGTATTTGGACTCCTGTAATTCATTTAATTCAGTTATTGAATAGTCTTTGCTCTTGATTATCTTTATTTGTCTTAAATATTGTTGATAGACTAAAACCTTGGATCTTGTGACGGATCACACCCATGGGTTGTCAGGCGGGTAACCGAGTCTGGCGGGTGGGGTGTGACAGTAAGAGTAGTCCATACTGGCACCTAGATCGTACCATGTGCTACCGTCAACTCCCACCGGTTCCTTAGTTGTATTGTATAAGGAAGGGATCTCCGAACAGGAGATCAAGATCTCTTCTTCACCTAAAAAATGATCTAAAGAAAACATTTTTCTTGAAGGTTGAGTTCAAAAGAACTCAATGAGTAGTTCACATACGAATAACATTTACAATCCAATTCAAGAGCATAGCATGATACAATATAATATGAGACAATATCCAGGGATGCAACTAACTCTAACAGATGCTAGTCTCCAATTGTCACATCCACCTAGCCGGTACCCTATTTGGCATACCCGAGTGTGTGATCCACAATCCACAAGATCCAGTAGTTAGTGAAATCATCCTCCCACATTCACAACAATATAATCAAGAACAAGACTAAATCAATGTTAACAATATTATTCAAATGAATCATAGATAAGTAACGAGATAATCATCAGAGTGCGGAAAAGATACCAATAGATATATAAATCAAAAGTAGAGTGAGGCGGAATCTCACTCCACGAGTAAAACAAAAAAATAAAACTAATACAGAAAATAAAGAAAGAAAAACCTAACTCACTTTCATAGGAATCACGGTTGCACTTAGCATGTGCAACAAGCCTTTAAACCCCTAGGTTACCCTAGTGGACGAGTTGTGTCTCGTGAGTGTTTGCAGAGAATATACACACAAAATTCTTAAGTGTTCTTCTAATTATTCTGTCAATAGTAAGAGTAGAAAGATAGATTCTAAGACAAAGACACTCCACTAAAGATTAAAGGGAATATAGGCACCCCCACACTTAAGCTCTTTACACCCTCTCTTGAGTCTAGCTCTAGGCAAACAATTCAATCGAGAAGTCTCTTCTTATCTTCAGTCTACTAGTTCACCCTCAGATAAGACTAAACTAGGTACCAAATAATACCAAGAACTCAAGATCTAAGCAATATTGACCTTCTTAGACATTTCTCCTTTATAATCACATTAATTCACTTCTTTCTTTAATGGTCACAGTTCTAGTCCGTGCAATGTCTTGCCTCTTAAGCTTTCTAGATGGCCTATGTAACGAGTGTTGGGTCAGCCGCTCTCAAGCCAGATGGCCTTAAGGGACTAGGTGTAGAATACCCCTCAAACTTACTTACTCAAGCCAACTAGGCTACAGGCCAAGACTGGACCAAAGACACCCCAACTGTTTGACGCGAGGCACGATGTTGGTGACACCGAGACCCGGTTACTAAGAAGGAGGTCTAACCTTTAAACTTTAGCATATATCTTTTTTTTTCTTTTTCTTTTTTCACATTATACTTCAATTTTACTTCACATTTAAATAGTCTAAAATCGATCTCAACTTGTCACCATAAGCACAAGGCAATACAAGATAACTAGATGGTCAAACCTTTTGGACTACCTGGAGTTCCTATTTTCCGATTCAACCTCGGTCTCAAAATGTAAAACCCATTACTATTCTCTCAAGAGGGTGTTCATTACATCAGATGGGATTTCTAAAACACTTAAACTCTCATTTTGTATCTAAGCAAGGAATTAAAACATTTATCTTACCAAAGCCAAAAAAAATTGGGCAAAATTGGGCACTTTTTATCTTTGTGACAATGCTCTACCAACTATCAACAAGTCTTACTCGAGTTGACACCCCCCCCCCCCACACACTTAAATTATGCAATGACCTCAGTGCATGCAAAAAAATAATAGAAGCAAATAGAGGAAAGAGTGTACCCAATGTTTGAACTCATGATAGAGCACGCAACAGTAAAACCTAACAAAACAAAGAAAATAAAGGAAAAAGAACAAGAAATAATATCTAAACATATGGGTTGCCTCCCATAAAGCGCTAAGTTTAGAGTCTTCAGCCAGACTCAGTAAGAAGCAGCCAATGCAGGTAGAAGCTCAAATCTAAATGTGAATGGTGAATGCTCTAAAGAAGTGGAAGAGTCCAACGATGTGTTGACTTCCTCAATATTTAGGTTAGATTCCCCAAATGGCAAGTAATGTTGTAGGGGATCATCAATAAGCATGTTTGGAATATAATCAACCACTACCTCATCAATAAAGTTAATTGCAAAGCACTCTTCATCTCTATTTGGGCTTAAGGATGCATTGAAGATGTTGACTTTAAGTTTCTTATTGCCAAATGATATGTCCATGACACCCGATCTACAATTGATGCAAGCATTCGCAGTGGCTAAAAAGGGCTGTCCAAGAATGACTAGTGGTAACTTATTGGTAGTTGTATTGTCCATATCTAGGATCAAAAAATCAACAGGAAAATATAGATCCTCAACCTTTACCAAAACGTTTTCAAGTAGCCCACGGGGTCGTTTGATTGAGCGGTCTGCCAATTGTAGAATTACATCAGTGGATTTCAAATCTCCTATAAACTGAACTGGGTAAAATATTCACACTGGCTCCCAAATCAAGCAATTCTTTACTTATGGATAAATCTCCAATGACACATGAAATTAAAGGTGTACCTGGATCTTTAAGTTTAGGGGGCAGTTGGTTGGAAATTACTGAGCTGACTTGTTCAATTAGGTGCACAGTTTTAGGTGTTTGAGTCTTCAACTTACGCTTTTGGGTGCACAAATCTTTTAGAAACTTAGCATAAGCTAGGACTTGCTTGATAGCATCTAATAGTGGGAGATTGATACGAACTTGTTGGAATAAATCAATCATCTCTTGCATCTTAGCATTCTTTCTAGAATCTGGAATTGAGGACTCAAGAGCTTCAGGGAAGGGGGCTTTGGGAGTGTAAGATTTAGGAGTAGGACCCTCTACAATTGGAATGTGCAACCCCTTACAAGGAAATTGATGGGAAATACTCACAGGTGGTGTTTCTTTACTAGGCTTGTGTGCATCATTGCCAGTCTCATGGGTCAAATCAACCTCTTCTTGACTCTCAAGATCAATGAGCAATGGCTTAGGAGTAGGCAAAGGTGCATAATATTCCTTCCCACTACGTGTCACAACCGAGACTGCTTGGACTTGTTCTTTCCTAGACCCAATTTGATGATTAGGGTTACCTATTGGTTGACTAGGTAACTGACCAACCTCCCTCCTACTGATGGCATCAGCTAGTTGATCAAGTTGAGTTTCCAATTTGTTAATGGACTGAAAATGGGAATGCAACAATTGAGTGTTTTGCTCTAATCCACTAAGTGCTTTTAGTACTTTATCCTCAAATGATGAATTATGTGAGGGTTGTGAAGATGATGGTTGCTCATTCCTATAGGCATTTTGGTGCATATTAAATGGAGGTGGCCTATAAGGTATTTGATTAAAGGGATTGGGCATTGAGTTTCGCCATGAAAAATTGGGGTGGTTTCGCCATCCTGGGTTGTAGGAAGTGGAGATGGGGTTTGTTGTCCTAATGACAAGAGATAATCCAATTTCTTTGATAGCAAGTCAACCTTAGTGCTCATCTCAATGGTAGGATTTATCTCATAGAGACCGCTCCTCTTTGGTTGCCCAATGGATGGAATCTCAGTCCTAGCTGCTGAAGCATGGTGTTGGGAGTTTTCACTAAAGGTCTCAAAAAGTTCCCATGCTTCATTCTCATTCTTGTGCATGAAAGTCCCACCACAAGAAGAATCAACCATTTGCCTATGTCGGTCTCTAAGGCCATCATAAAAGCATTGAACCAATTGCCATTTAGGAATAGCATGGTGGGGGCACTTTCTAAGTAATTCTTTTAGTCTTTCCCAAGCCTCATGAAATTGTTCTCCTTCTTGTTGGGAGAAACTTGTTATCGCTCTCCTAATGCTATTGGTACGGCTAATGGGGAAGAACTTTTTAAGGAACTCCTGTTGCATCTCTGCCCAAGTAGAAATTTTAACATTGTCCAAAAACTAAAGCCAATGCTTAGCTTTATCTTTAAGGGAGAATGGGAAAAGCAATAACATTAAAGCATCAACTGAGAGGTTTTGAATTTTAATCGTGGAGGACACCTCTAAAAACTCATCTAAGTGCTGATAGGGCTCTTCATTGGCAAGTCCGTAAAAAGATGGTAGCATTTGAATCACACTAGATTTGATCTCATATTGAGCCGCCTCTATGTTAGGCAACTTAATACAAGAAACCGGAGTATATATCGTAGGAATGAAATGCTCACTCAAGGGCCTCATTGGAGGCTCATAGTTTGCCATGGTTGTAAAATCCAGCTTTTATCTAACCCTGACCCGACCCGGTCATTGTTATGTTTGTAGGTCCAAAGACCCGAAGTGGTGGTAGGAGGGACTTATGGGCCCTACTGGTTGATGACGTAATGTCGGGATTCCATTTTATGGACATTGATGATGCTGCTCCTTCCTTGAGCACATTACCAGTGTTAAGTTAGAATCTGCGCACTGATGAAGAGCGAGACAGTTGAAATAGAAAACGGACTCCGGTGCATAATCCGAAGGTACTCCCTGAAACTAGACCTCTTGAGTGAACTGTAGGAGAAAACCCCATGCAATTTGACCTTGTATAGCCCTCCAAGTCTGCACCTAAAGTTGCTGTACTATTCTGTAAAATTCTGCAGAGTTTGTTTTGGTCGATACTATTGGTCGATACCATCGACCAAAGGTATCGACCAACAAGTCTGCTGAGCCCAGATTTAAAGATTCTTAGAATATTCTTTTCTATTTATTTATTCCTCGAGACTGGAGCCCTATCCTCGCGTCTTTAACATCTGGGAACGTGAGAGAGCCTCCCAAGAACTCCTCCTTGGTAGTGATGAAGCATCTTCTTCATCAATCATTGCCAACCACTTATTCCTACCTTCTTGTTCCACTTTAAAGGTATGACTCTCTCTCCTAATCACTTTCTCACTCATCTTTTCTCTATTTTACTGTTGGGACCATGGTCAAGGTGCTGCAACCTTGCATACACCTTGCCATGAACCTTCTAAACCCCACACAATGATGTTTTCACCGATGTGACTATGATTGATTCACCTCATGATCATTGACTACACATTTCCATGATTTATTGCTTACCAACTTGCTTTATTTACCAAAACTGAGATGGAGCTCGTGTTTTACTTAATCTATACCTTGCATATGTGCTCCATGTTGCTTCTAAACGATTCCCTACCTAATCCCCCATGTTTTCCCCTAATTTGCATTGAGTTGTAGCCAATGCTATGATCTACAACTCTTAACCTTAATATGTCAATTTGGGGATTTCCAAATGGACCATTGGATTATGAAAGTTTCTTGATAATTAGTGTCCCCATGTTGTGCCTAGACTATCCTCCAAGTTTCATGTCAATCCAAGACCAGGAAGACCAAATCGGGCAAGAATCCGAAAAGCCAGCTTGTCGTCCTGGAATTGAATTGGTCGATACTATTGGTCGATACTATCGACCAAATGTATCGACCAATAGAGTTGCTGTCAACAACTTTTGCCAGTTCTGATTCGTTTGATCTCCGATTGTTCTGATTTCTTCTCTAACTTTTCATATATGCTTGTTTAGGACTTTAAGACTATTTGGGCCACTGCTTGTGATCTTGGACCATTCTCTTCTCCGATTCAAGGTAAGGATAGTTATCGATGTAATTACCTAGGATATGGAAATCTTGACTTGGTATTCCTATCCTAGTAAATATAGTTTCTAATTCATATCCTTATCATGTTAGACTTGCTACATATGTATTTTAACAGTAGCTTTGTGTTTACATTATATTACTTCAATGTTGTATCATGTTTATCAATTTCAATATATGATGACTTATGTCAATGTCATGAATCGAATGTTTATTATGACGTTGTATCTTGTGAACTGATATGATGAACTTGGGCATGTGATTGCTTAAGTATAACTTGGGATTGAGGGGTACCCTACTGGTGCTTCTGTCCTTGGACATCGGAGGGAATAGTATGGGATATTCTCCGAAGGTGTCCATTGACGCTTTCCCGGTTATTGAATGACATGCATAGGATTTGTCTAGATGTATGGCTAGGATGTCCCTATCATATCAGACCCGATTCGGAAGGGCATTGAGACCGAACAACCCGTGGTAGTAGTGTGGATTTGTGGGCGCTCAAGACCGGTATCCACTCCGTGAGAGGACATAAATTGCATTACGGTTACCCGAAAGGGGCCATTTATTGGTATGGTTACAAATGGCTAGACTTGGGCTCACGGGCACTCAAGACCGGTGAAATGATCCGTGAGAGGGACGTGAGAGCTTCCCGTTTACCATTTGTGGATGACCAATAGGGTTGATGAGTCCGGTGAGTAATATCCGTGACTCTAGTGTGAAGGATACCGGAAAGGATCCCGAGAGGGGAGGAATGGAAGTATCTGGAACTGGCATGATATGATTAAGTAGATGACTTGCATTGGGCTAGGCTATACCCTGACATGCGCCAATACTTAGACCAAACGGTGATGTGAGAGAGCGGTGACCGAAACCCCCAACCATGGATTTTGTCCGAGAGGGATGCAGGACCCAATTCACCCCGGTGATGAGTGACTGAGACTACCTAAAGAAGTATGGTGCTATGAATTAAAGCATGTCTACCATAGATGACCAGCATACTTAGAATAAAGTCATATTGCATTATATGCCTCATATCATCTACATCATTTTATGATTATCTTGTGGTTTATATGTGGAGGGATAACTTCCTTGCTGAGTTCTTTTGAACTCATTCCTTTTCTGTTGCAATATTTTGTTAGGCTACTCTACAGGTGATTACTCCGATGGTGCCCTCCCTGAGACGGACCCGGATACCTCATACTACTATCCGGAGGCTGGCTACACTGAAGACTTCGGTGACCATACCGAAGAAGATCACCCGGCGTACCAGGGTTAGCCCTGGAGTTGTATGGGAGCAGTCATGTTGGATCTCCATGGTCCTCACTTTTGAGGAGGACATATCCATTGTGGAGGAGACTTATGAGTAGTTACTACTTCTTTTTGTGACAGTTAAACTTAGAAGAATTGTAATAACTTTAATTTATCTTCATAACTTGAGACTTGTACTTAACTTAATTTTGACCTCACTTCCGTTTGGTGAAGGAGTGGATTCCGCCCACTGCCTTCTTAAGTTATCTGATTTGATATTTATTTCCGCACTCTGATTATGTCTGACATCTTATTTTTGGATTCCATGATCATTCATTGTTAGTCTATGATTATTATCTGTTCATGATTGTATTATCGTTGATGTGGATTATGTGGTCCCTGAACTATGGATCTGCGGGGCTGTGGATCACATCCCGGGTATGCCAGATAGGGTACCGGCTGGGTGGATGTGACAGAGTGGTATCAGAGCCCCAGGTTCAGTAAGACCCTAGCCACGGAAGCGATGATGGAACATTCCGAGTTACCGATCAAAAAGGGTAACTCAACTATTCTTAGAGCTGAATAATAGATAACCGAGATTAGTAACTGAATAGATGAAACTTAACTGATTATGGAATAAGATACAATAATATAAGCAAAACAACTTGATTTCATTAATCACATAGGAAAATTTTTACAAGTCTGGAAGAAAGTACATCTGGGAAACATAAAAAGGAAAACCCCTAATGCTATCTATCTAGGTGATCTACTCCGACGATCTGTCTGATCCCTCCTCGATCTGAACTCATCCTCGAACCGTGTAAACCTCTCACCTAAAGCGTGCATATATGTTTCCATCCTCATCTGTCGAGCCTCGATCCTCTCGAGTATGGAATAAATCGGAGACTGATGAGAAGTCACACCTGGAGCCTCAGAAGTCTGGTGAGATGGACCTCCATCCTCGGATAATCGTGGAGCGGGAATCTCCTGATGCCCCTGATCATCATCCCGAACGGAGCATCACCCCGATCATCATCCCGAATCGGAGCATCACCCTGATCATCATCCTGAACTGGAGCATCACCCTGATCATCATTGTCTCCATGTTCATCTACATCGTCATCCTCGGCATCCCCATCGATGCCGGCCTCATTGTCTGATCCAACCACGTTACCAAGCCCCATTTTCTTGACCGACCATGCACAGAGGTCCTCACCTATCTCTATATCAGGAATCGTCAGTGTGTCCTCTAAATCCACCTGGAAGTACTGGAAAATGCGTGTCAAGACCCGGCCGAAAGCTAAGTTCCTGACCCCGGGAGACTCAACTCGGTCTATCATGATATGCTGCATGATGTGAGCCAAGTCTATCTGCACGCCAGTGTAAATGCAATAGATGACTAGTGCCTCCATAATCGTCACCCTACTGTGATGCCCCCGCCTTCGAATAATGTTTCGCCCGACAAAGCGAGCGATGACTTGGGCAGATGGTATCATAGAAGTGCCACTCCTGGGCATGAAGCAGTTCTCGTCGTCCCACAGAGTCTTGCATATCTCGTGTGTCTCGTATGGAATGAGACCCTCCAGAATGTCAGTGCGAGGAGGAATCCACAAGCGAAAGTCTGGTACAGACGGCACTCCCAAGATCCCAGCCAACTCGCTGGTAGTGAATGTGATCTCAACGCCTCTGACCACGGAGCAGATGACAATCCGAGGACCATCTCGCGGGTCATCCTCGAATCGGTAGGTCAGGTTACTATAAAAGTACCTGACAAGCTCTGGGTAGACTGAATATGGCGTGGTGTACAAAGATGACCATCCCATCGCCTCTAACCTCTCCCGTATGCGAAAGGTCTCTAGCTCATCTAAGACTACCAACCGCCCGTACTCGATCGGTATGTCATAGAAGTAGTGCTCGAACAGGAACTCTGCCTGAGGTGATATGAAGAGGTCCTCATCGGTCACCTCCTGCCGTGGAGCATGTCCTATACCTCTGTCAGCCCTCCGTCCTCCTCTGGGCATGATGAACCTACGGAGACAAGAAAGAAATTTCATTTTGATTAATTCCCTTGTTCATTTATTGGATGAAGGGCATTTTAGTAAATTTTTTCGAAAATTTGAAATTGTTGCGAAAATGCGATTCGAACGTACTAGCATATGTATAAGACTTGGATAAACGTGCTGGGATGTTTCGTTTGGTGAAAATCTAACATCTTGGCCGTGTAGAAGTGAAAATTCAGCAAGAAGGTAAAGGAAGAAATCCCTCTTTGGGCTATGTTTCAGATTTTTCAAAAGTTGAAATTTTGGCAAACCGAATGTGGGAACACCTTCCCCATGGTAATTTAGTCATGTGGGACTTGGTTTCAAGTCAAAATTCATTTTGGTTTAAAAATGAGGCAAGTATTTGTAAAGTTGGAAACATTGAGATGAATAGTGATTTTTGAATCCTAAGATGTGAAATCTGGTGTTTCATGCTTAGTTTGGCTTGTAAAATGGTGGAAGCATGTTTCTAAACGTCCCTAGACATGATCCTAACCATTAGCAGCAACCATTTTGCAGTTTTGAAGAAAAATCATATCTTGGTAAAATGAAAACGCAAGAAGAGAGAAGAAGAGATTGAGACTTACTTGTGTTGTTGATCAATGCAAGCTTGCAAGAGTGTTGGAAGTCTCAAATCACCCCTAAAACCCTTAGAGACCTTAAGGAGAAGTTTTCCCCAGAGGCAAGTTTGAAATGGAAATGTTTTGGAAATGAAACGAGTGGGCCATTTATTCTGTTTTTCGCGCAGAATGCTTTTTGGTCGATACTATTGGTTGATGCCATCGACCAAATGTATCGACCAATAGGGAAAATTTTTTGCTTTTGGGCTTTTGTGGAAATCTGATTTGTGATTTGTTTCTTGTCAATGTTGGACTATAATCTTGCTATGTGGATGATTTTAAGCATGATTTGGGCATTCCTTTCTTTTGATCAAGTGATTTTGACAAGTTGATTTTCGATGTTGTGGATTTCCGATGTTTGCAGAATGGTGCTTCTGAGGAATCGTTTGATTGGTTCTGATAATTCCGGAGTTGAAGATGTGCCTGCTGGGACCCCGGACCAGCAAAGACAAGGAGAGCACCCCGCCCCTAATGGAGTTCCCGATGCTCCTGAAATCGGAAGCTTCAGAGACATTGCTAGCATTATGACCAACATGATGCAGCAACAAGCGGCGCAGTTCAATCAAATGATGACCGGATTTTTGGCTATGCGAGAAGAGAACCGAGCAAGTGGTTCAAGAAACCCTGGCCGTGCAGCTCCGTATGTGGAGAGGTCCACTGAGATCCCGCATACCAAGCTGATGGAAAGTTTTCTTAAACTCCAAGTGCCATCTTTTACCGGAATGACCAAGGACACCCTCTTTCCTAATAGATGGTTGAGAGAATTGGAAAAGGCATTTAGACACCTGCAGTGTTCAGATAATCAGAAGGTGTTGTTTGCAGAACAGAAGCTCCAACATGAAGCTGATGCATGGTGGACCTCCACCAGGCCTATTCTCGAGAACCTTCATGCTGGTGTGGTTACTTGGGAGTTGTTCAAGGAAGCGTTTTGTAGGAACTATTTCCCTGAGTCGGTGAAGGATGCCAAAGAGGCAGAATTTATGGCATTGGTTCAAGGTACCCTTTCTGTGCTGGAATACCAGCAGAAGTTTGAAGAACTCTTTTTCTTCGCCCCTGATTCCTTGAGTTCCGATGTTGCCAAGGCGAAGAAATTTTTCAAAGGGCTGCGACCTTCGATCAAAGTCCACCTCACTGCCTTACCTCTTGGAGACTATGCTCAGGCCGTGGAGAATGCGAAGAAAATTGAGGAAACTGAGAAGGAGAATGTGCGAGCACAAAAACCTTGGCAATCCAGATCTTCTGGATTTGTTGATCGTACTGACCGTCGTTTTGTGAAGCCTGCACCGTACCCCACTCCCACCCCTATCAGCCCCGGAGTGTTGGGCCGAGTCCCGTGCCGCTCATGTAGGCCAAGATGGCCGACTAGTGGGACCCGACCTGCAGGAATTGTTCAGCCTTCTCTACCTGGAATGGTACACCCCAGGCCTGCATTTCAGAGACCTCCAGTGGCAGCTACCTCTGTTGGACCGAAGGATAATGTTTGCTTCTTTTGCAAGCAGCCCGGCCATTTTGCCCGCCTCCGCCCCCAAGAAGTCCGTTCAGCCCGGTGCTCCTCGTTCGTAAGAGTGTCCCCGCCCCCCGCCGGCGAGTCTTCGATATATCCGGTCACCGACCAAGAAGCTTGTCATGATGTTGTTATAGGTACATTGTTAGTCGCTTCTTTACCAAGCATTTGTATTATTTGATACGGGTGCATCTCATTCATTCATTTCATCTACTTTTGCTGCGAAGACTAACCTAACACCCAAATGTTTGTCTAGTTATTTATCAATTTGTACCCCTGTTGGGTCTGCTGTTAAACTAGATAAAGTGTTAGAGGAATGTCCTGTTTGTGTTTGTGGTTTGAACTTGAAGGCAAGGTTAGTGTTGTTCGATATGAGAGATTTCGACGTGATCTTGGGAATTGATTGGTTGACATCCTACGACGCTGTGATCTTGTGCTCTTCAAAGAAGATCCAATTCCGATTGGAAGGGAATTCAGTTTTGGAGTTCCAAGGAAGGAAGGGAAGAGTGAGCAAGAAGACCTTGACCGCCTTAATGCAAGTCCACTCCCTAGTGGAGGATGTTTCATCTGGAAGCAAGGTTAAGGAAAAGAAGAGACCTGAAGATATCAGTGTAGTTTGTAACTTCGCGGATGTGTTTCCAGACGAATTATCAGGACTGCCCCCTGATAGAGAGGTTGAGTTTTCCATAGACTTAACTCCTGGAGCGTCTCCGGTGTCTAAAGCTCCTTACAGGATGGCGCCTACCGAGCTAGAGGAGTTGCAAGCTCAGTTGAATGAACTCCTGGATAGAGGTTTTGTGCAGCCAAGTGTGTCACCCTGGGGAGCTCCGGTCTTGTTCGTTAAAAAGAAAGATGGTAGTATGCGCCTATGCATTAACTACAGAGAGTTGAACAAGTTAACGATCAAGAACAGATACCCGTTGCCTCGGATTGACGACCTGTTTGACCAGTTGAAGGGTGCGTCTGTTTTCTCGAAGATTGACTTAAGATCAGGGTATCACCAGTTGAAAGTGAAGTCAAGTGATATCTTCAAGACGGCGTTCCGAACAAGGTATGGGCACTACGAATTCAAAGTTATGCCTTTTGGCTTAACAAATGCCCCTGCCGTGTTCATGGACCTCATGAACCGGGTATTTCAGGATGTGCTCGATAAGTTTGTGATCGTATTCATTGATGACATCTTGATTTACTCGAAGAATGAAGAAGAGCATGCGGAACATCTGAACTTCACTTTTCAAAGGTTGAGAGAAAAGAAACTTTATGCTAAGTTTAGCAAGTGTGACTTTTGGCTCTCAAGGGTGGTGTTTCTTGGCCATGTTGTTTCAGCCGAAGGTATTCGTGTCGACCCGGAAAAAGTGCAAACCGTTACCGATTGGGAAAGACCGAAGACCGTAACTGAGATAAGAAGTTTCCTTGGATTGGCAGGATACTATCGGAGATTTATCGAGAATTTTTCTAGGTTGGCTACCCCTATGACTAAGCTAACTAGAAAGGAAGAGAAGTTCGTTTGGACCGAGTCTTGCGAGAGGAATTTTGAAGAGCTGAAGATTAGATTGACAAGTGCCCCGGTTTTGACTATACCTGATAGTTCCGGTGGGTTGATAGTCTACACCGATGCTTCCATGATCGGATTGGGTTGTGTGTTGATGCAACACGAAAAAGTTGTGGCTTATGCTTCTCGGCAATTGAAAGACTATGAGCGGAATTATCCCACTCACGACTTAGAGCTTGCCGCCGTTGTTTTTGCTTTAAAGATTTGGAGGCATTACCTATACGGTGAGAAAATCGCTATCTTCACAAATCATAAGAGTTTGAAATACTTCTTCACCCAGAAAGAGCTGAATATGAGACAAAGAAGATGGCTGGAGTTGGTTTCTGACTATGATTGTGACATCCAATATCACCCAGGTAAAGCGAATGTAGTTGCAGATGCTCTTAGTAGGAAGAGTCAGAAGAAGGATTTGAATTTGTGTGCTTTGAGTCGACCTTTATTGCTGTCAATGGAAAGATTTGGCTTAGAAGTGGTGCCTGAGGGTTCGGATTGTATTCTTTTTGCCATGACGGCAAGATCCACCCTTAGGGACCGGATCGTCGCTTTGCAAAGTTCTGATCCTGAACTGAGAGAGAAGGTTGGGAAGGTTGCCACGAATTCAGAGATGGACCCTGCTTTTAGTACATCTTTAGATGGTGCCTTATTGTTTAGAGGTAGACTTTGTGTGCCTGCTGTTGATGAAATCAAGAAGGAAATATTGAAAGAAGCACACCAATCGATCTTTACAATACACTCAGGGGGTACCAAAATGTATAAAGACTTAAGGGAACATTTTTGGTGGAATAGCTTGAAGGCGGATGTGGAAGACTTTGTTGCCAAGTGCGAGACTTGTCAGCGTGTTAAAGTCGTTCGCCAGCCTCCGTCCGGACTACTTCAGCCCCTTCCCGTTCCTAGTTGGAAGTGGGAAGATATATCCATGGACTTCGTGACTAGCTTGCCGCGGACAAGTAAAGGAAATGACACTTGTATGGGTGGTTGTAGATAGGTTGACTAAATCAGCCCATTTCATACCTATGAAGATCACCTACACTTTGGACAAGCTAGCTAGACTCTATGTGGACAACGTGGTTCGTCTACACGGTGTGCCGATGAGTATTGTGTCTGACCGTGATCCTAGGTTCACCTCAAGGTTTTGGAATGGATTGCAGAAAGCCCTGGGAACCCAATTAAACCTAAGTACAGCTCATCATCCCCAGTCTGATGGACAATCTGAGCGGACGATTCAAATTTTAGAAGATATGCTTAGATCTTGTGTGGTAGACATGGGTGGAAATTGGGATGATCACTTAGCTTTAGTGGAGTTTGCCTATAACAACAGTTATCAATCAACAATAGGCATGGCTCCTTTTAAAGCTTTGTACGGTAACACTTGTAGAACGCCTCTGTATTGGACCGAGACAGTGAAAGAAAAGTCTTAGGCCCGGAAATGATTGAAGCTACAAGTGCTATGGTCGACATGATTAGAGAGAGGATTAAGTCTGCTCGGTCAAGACAGAAATCCTATGCCGACAAGAGAAGGACCGATCTGGAGTTTCCTATTGGAGAGAAAGTTTTCCTTAAGGTATCACCTATGAAAGGTGTGATGAGATTCAATGTGAGAGGGAAGCTTAGCCCCCGCTTCATCGGACCTTTTGAAATCTTAGAAAGGGTTGGACCTGTTGCTTATCGCTTGGCCTTGCCTCCATCTCTTGCTGGAGTTCACAATGTGTTCCATGTTTCGATGCTTCGGAAGTACATAGAGAACCCGGAACACGTACTACAGCAAGCACCCGAAGGACTTAGTGCTGATCTTTCTTACGATGAAGGACCGGCTGAAATCCTAGATAAAAAGGACAAGCAACATGGAATCGCACCATTCCGTTGGTGAAGATTCGGTGGAAGAACCATACCCCGGAAGAGGCTTCATGGGAAAAGGAAGAAGAAATGAAGGAGAAATTTCCTCATCTTTTTGGTAGCACAGGTACGCTTTCAATTTCGAGGACGAAATTCTTTTAAGGGGGGAAGAATGTAAAATCCAGCTTTTACCTAACCCCCGACCCGACCCGGTCATTGTTATGTTTGTAGGTCCAAAGACCCGAAGTGGTGGTAGGAGGGACTTATGGGCCCTACTGGTTGATGACGTAATGTCGGGATTCCATTTTATGGACATTGATGATGCTGCTCCTTCCTTGAGCACATTACCAGTGTTAAGTTAGAATCTGCGCACTGATGAAGAGCGAGACAGTTGAAATAGCAAACGGACTCCGGTGCATAATCCGAAGGTACTCCCTGAAACTAGACCTCTTGAGTGAACTGTAGGAGAAAACCCCATGCAATTTGACCTTGTATAGCCCTCCAAGTCCGCACCTAAAGTTGCTGTACTATTCTGTAAAATTCTGCAGAGTTTGTTTTGGTCGATACTATTGGTCGATACCATCGACCAAAGGTATCGACCAACAAGTCTGCTGAGCCCAGATTTAAAGATTCTTAGAATATTCTTTTCTATTTATTTATTCCTCGAGACTGGAGCCCTATCCTCGCATCTTTAACATCTGGGAACGTGAGAGAGCCTCCCAAGAACTCCTCCTTGGTAGTGATGAAGCATCTTCTTCATCAATCATTGCCAACCACTTATTCCTACCTTCTTGTTCCACTTTAAAGGTATGACTCTCTCTCCCTAATCACTTTCTCACTCATCTTTTCTCTATTTTACTGTTGGGACCATGGTCAAGGTGCTGCAACCTTGCATACACCTTGCCATGAACCTTCTAAACCCCACACATATGTATGTTTTCACCGATGTGACTATGATTGATTCACCTCATGATCATTGACTACACATTTCCATGATTTATTGCTTACCAACTTGCTTTATTTACCAAAACTGAGATGGAGCTCGTGTTTTACTTAATCTATACCTTGCATATGTGCTCCATGTTGCTTCTAAACGATTCCCTACCTAATCCCCCATGTTTTCCCCTAATTTGCATTGAGTTGTAGCCAATGCTATGATCTACAACTCTTAACCTTAATATGTCAATTTGGGGATTTCCAAATGGACCATTGGATTATGAAAGTTTCTTGATAATTAGTGTCCCCATGTTGTGCCTAGACTATCCTCCAAGTTTCATGTCAATCCAAGACCAGGAAGACCAAATCTGGGCAAGAATCCGAAAAGCCAGCTTGCTGTCCTGGAATTGAATTGGTCGATACTATTGGTCGATACTATCGACCAAATGTATCGACCAATAGAGTTGCTGTCAACAACTTTTGCCAGTTCTGATTCGTTTGATCTCCGATTGTTCTGATTTCTTCTCTAACTTTTCATATATGCTTGTTTAGGACTTTAAGACTATTTGGGCCACTGCTTGTGATCTTGGACCATTCTCTTCTCCGATTCAAGGTAAGGATAGTTATCGATGTAATTACCTAGGATATGGAAATCTTGACTTGGTATTCCTATCCTAGTAAATATAGTTTCTAATTCATATCCTTATCATGTTAGACTTGCTACATATGTATTTTAACAAGTAGCTTTGTGTTTACATTATATTACTTCAATGTTGTATCATGTTTATCAATTTCAATATATGATGACTTATGTCAATGTCATGAATCGAATGTTTATTATGACGTTGTATCTTGTGAACTGATATGATGAACTTGGGCATGTGATTGCTTAAGTATAACTTGGGATTGAGGGGTACCCTATCGGTGCTTCTGTCCTTGGACATCGGAGGGAATAGTATGGGATATTCTCCGAAGGTGTCCATTGACGCTTTCCCGGGTTATTGAATGACATGCATAGGATTTGTCTAGATGTATGGCTAGGATGTCCCTATCATATCAGACCCGATTCGGAAGGGCATTGAGACCGAACAACCCATGGTAGTAGTGTGGATTTGTGGGCGCTCAAGACCGGTATCCACTCCGTGAGAGGACATAAATTGCATTACGGTTACCCGAAAGGGGCCATTTATTGGTATGGTTACAAATGGCTAGACTTGGGCTCACGGGCACTCAAGACCGGTGAAATGATCCGTGAGAGGGACGTGAGAGCTTCCCGTTTACCATTTGTGGATGACCAATAGGGTTGATGAGTCCGGTGAGTAATATCCGTGACTCTAGTGTGAAGGATACCGGAAAGGATCCCGAGAGGGGAGGAATGGAAGTATCTGGAACTGGCATGATATGATTAAGTAGATGACTTGCATTGGGCTAGGCTAT